>NC_057391.1:34212884-34812884 GCF_019320065.1 Cervus canadensis
GCATCTGAAGAAGTGGAGAAAGATCTCTCCTTTCCCATTCCCTGGCCCCTTCCTTCCCTGATCTGACTCCCTAAATGGATTCCAAAACATTGGTTGGGGGCAGCCACAGGCAGTGGGGCTAGGAATGAGGAAAGATTCTGACTTTTCCTCTTTTCTTCATCAAAATCTTCCCAGGCTAATCAGTTCCAAGGTTAGCTTAGGTAGGAAGTGGAAGAAAGCATTAAGTTCTATGAAGTTAGGAGTTCCCTACACTAGATGTTCTTATTGCTAAAATGGTAATATTTATTATGTGAGAGCAACATAAAATATTTTATTTTCTGAAAGTAATAGGAAAACATTTCATCCATGAGTTATAGAAGAATGAGCCCCTGGGTCAGGTTTAAGAGAACAGTGTGGGAAAAAAAATAAATTGGTTTCCGATTACATGCCATGGAGTTCAGCCCACTCAATATACTGATGAAAATCACTACAAGGATGCATGAAATTCATCCCCACTATGAGAAGAGAATTCTGGTCTGCCCCACTTAGGTCTGTAGTACACGGGGATAAAGTGAACCTGTTGGATATTAGCATCACATATTCAAATTTGACCTTGGAAATTGGCTGCTTTTCAATCTGACCTTCCCCCATTAATTTCTTTCTTTTTCTTTGTACACCCACATGCCTTGGCTCAGGCTTCTTAATTTAGCTTAATACTAGGACAAAGCTGAGGAGAGTCAGAAGAGGGGAGTGGCTGATCTTATTGACAAGTGGGGAGAAAGTATCTTTTTGAATCTTATATAAACTTCATGTCAGTCCTGCAAGTGCTCCCTACTTATATTTTTATTATCATTTAGAAGAAAAATGGATCAAAATGTTTCTGATTCCTCTTCTTTCACAATGAGCTGTACCCCAAAAGGTGAGGAAACCAGTAATGTGTCCATTTAAGCAGCTTTCTTTTCATGGTTTATGCCTTGTGGAACCGGTATAAATTCTGGATGACAAGCACATTGCATTTTTGCTAAAAGCTACTAACTGCATAAACTTCCACCCAGATTTCTTGTATAATCTGCTCACTCATAATTACTAAGGTGTTTTTGCTTTGTTATAGCAAATCATGTGCTCATATATATCTTCATGTAAAATTTCTCAGTTGACAAGCCATTTTTATTAAAAATTCCATATCGGGCTAACTCTCTGATACAAGTTCTTTTTTGAAGGCAGTGAGTATAAAATTGTGGGCAGTTTTTTTATGGATTACTTCTACAAACATTTTTTAAGTCATAAATAACCCCTTCCCCTTCTGTTGGCACATAGAGACAAGCGCTAGCGGTTTGAGGGGATAGGCTTGTGAGAGTTCTTGAAAAAAAATAATTAAATGACTGTGTAGCCTAAAACTACAAAGCTAGGCAATTGTCACATACACAGAGTATTGACCCAGATTGCTTTCTGTGCCCTTATGAGAGATATGGAAATAAATTGTATTTTGTTCAATTGTGTTCCTTTCTTTTCTTTTTGTCAGCCAGCATAGCCTGTACTACTATGGTATCAAGAAATTGAATTCCGTTTCTGATTCATTGGTTTGCCTTTTCTTTTTGCACTTATCATTGCCCTAGACCATTCACAAAGGAACCTGGGATCCACTGAAGCTGGAACATAGTGACTTTGCTCTCTCTCCACCCCCATTTTCCTGACTCCCCCAAATCTTCTTCATTTTCTTATTTTATCTCTTCCTAATTGCCATCCCCTCAGGATTTTTTTTTTGTCTTATGTTTTGTCATCTCAGTGGTTGAGAAAGAATTGATAGAGAAATTAAAGTTCTTTTTAAAAGGGGACATATATGTATACCTATGGCTGATTCATGTTGATAGATGGCAGAAGCCATAGTATTGTAAAACAATTATACTCCAATTAAAAAGAAATTAAAATAATATTTCCATGAACTCTATCCTTATCATCTAATAATAAAAAATGGAATGAAATTGGTTAAAATGAAACTAATTAAAAAGAAAAAAAACCTTTTTGTTGCAGTTAGATATAATTAAAATATAAGGTATGATTTGCAAGTTTAATAATTTCCCTTGTTACTTTTTCAAGTTTTAAAAGATATATGAGGAAAACACCTTTATTTTCAAAACACATAGATGCTTATTCTCTGAATGACATTTATAAACATAAAAGGTTGCTACAGTCAGGTGAGAAGTGAAAGTCAAAGTCTCTCAGTCGTGTCCGACTCTTTGTGACCCCATGGACTTAGTCCATGGAATTCTCTAGGCCAGAATATTGGAGTGGGTAGCTGTTCCCTTCTCCAGGGAATCTTCCCAATCCAGGGATCGAACCCAGGTCTCCTGCATTGCAGGAGAGATTCTTAACCAGCTGTCACCAAGGAAGCCCACAGTCAGGTGATGGAGGTGCCAGAAACAGATATTCTTCCATGACCTTGCTGCTGTTTCAGTGTTTTATTCCTTCATTTTTCTGTTTCCTATCCTCCTTATCATAGCTTTGCTGTGGGTACCAGTTGCCCAACTCTGAACTCCATTTGTTTTCAAAGAGGGAGAAAAGGTCACAGTAGAATAAAGAGGCAGCAAGATCGATGCTTCTATCCTCAGCTTTGTCCACGCCTGGAGAATTCCATGGACAGAGGAGTCTGGCGGACTATAGTCCGTGGGGTTGCAAAGAGCCAGACATGATGGAGATACTAACACACACACACACACACACACACATGCACAGCTTAGATTCAGCACTTAACATTTCCCCCATGTTCTTTCTTTATGCCTACTCTGTAGGCTCCTTCCTACAGAGAAGTTACTGTGAGGAAGGATGCTTTTCTCTTTGAAGTATATTCATCTTCTAATAGGCAAACTAGGTATATGGCAATATTCAGTGAAATTATAATATATAATGATATCAATGTATAACATCTACTTTACATCTGAGAAAATAAGTTTAGCTAATAAATCCAGTCTTATTGACCCCTCATGCCATGCATGATTGCACTCCTATTCCAAGTTAAGGCTATGAGGTTAAGTCTCTAGTGTGTCTAAACACCTGCTTTCACCAAATTCACTTTTCCTTTCCCCTAACAATTCTGGTAAATAACCAAGGCTCCAATACAAAGTGACTCTTTAGAAAACCCCAGAAGTTATACATGCATGCGTTATGGGCAATAAGCCAAGGGAAAGTTTTCATCTCCAGAAAGGTGTTTACAGGAAGGGAAACCTCTATCATAAATAAGATAATCTCTCATTTAAACAGCTTCTTCTTCATTGTCTCTTAATTACTAGAGACTGTGCTATGGGAAAAACACAAAACTTAAGACCTGCCCTCAATGAGGTTGTGATCTCATAGATATAGAATAAATATGGAGAATAAAGAGTAACCCCAGAACTATGTAAGAAGGAAAATCAAGACTACCAGGATCCTCTGACCATGGGGTTCTCTAGGCAAGAATACTGGAGTGAGTTGCTCTTCCCTTCTCCAGGAGATCTTTCAGACCCAGGGATCAAACATGGGTCTCCTGCATTGCAGCTGGATTCTTTACCATCTGAGCTGCTGGCTCAGATATAATAACACCTACTGTGTAGAATCATTGTAAGGATAAATACATTAATGCTTAGCTTCTGCCTTTACCACTGACCTCCTGGGCCAGTCTTCTTGCTCACACCACCCCTGTGCTCCAGCCTTCAGTGGGGACTCTGACCAGGTCAGGTGCGCCCTCACTCCTGGCTGCCCCCTTCCCATTCCCTCCTCCATGAAGGCTGAGCCTTCAGACAGCCACCTGCCCGACTGTCACTTATGTCCCTCCCCTGTCATCAGAGAGTCCGGGATAGCAAGCAAAAGACTCATTATTTTCTTTTCCTTTAGTATTCGAATTAGACTACATTCTTCCTCTGTGTGTATTTATTACTGTCTCTCCACAACTAGAAAGTAAGCTCCAGAACACAAGAACGCGACTGTTTATTCGTCATTATGTCTGTATTATCTGGGACAATGCCTAACATGAAATAAAACTGAAATAAGCATGATTTCGATGAACACAGGAATGAGTAAATAAATGCTTATGAATCCCTGAACAGACTACTTGTCATATAATAACTCAAATTATGTTATCCATTATTATTATTATCAATGTGATTATTACAAATTGATGCCAACCTATGATAATTCACACAGTGGACAGCGTGTGTAAAACAGTTTCTACACCATAGTCCTATTTATCTTTTCTGCTATATTCTGAGTTTTTTCCCCCTAAGTGAAACCTTGAATCAATATATTGACTGGTTTATATATTTTCTGAAATTAAATTGGAAAAGATTTGTTTTGTTGCACAGAATGTGTGCATCTGACACTGTAATTCTATCCCAGGATATATTGTGGCAGCTGTTTTGTAATTATTCTCAGCTTTGAACTCATAATGTTGTGTCTGCTTGATGTTTCATACAAACTTCAGGTACTAGTTTGTGTTTGTATTAATACCATTCTATCTATTGGCACAATAACCTGTATCCATATATGAAGTTTATCAACCAATTTTTTATTTTTCTCTCTGCTAGGTGTCACATGTTGTACTTATCATTAACCTGATTTTCACTGTTAGTTCCCTATGAGAAAAATGAGTCTTTCTGGTTCAACAATGCAGTCCTAGTACTTATAGGTATTCAGTATATGTTTGTTGACACAATATTTATTCATGTACTTATTTTGGTAGTTAAAACTAGATTACTCCTTGATTTTCCCAATAAGTCCTTCAATATGGCTAAAAAATGCCTTGCTTCAGTCACTTATTTGACTTTTATAGTTTATGTTGTCAAGTGATTTTATAGGGTTCAGGCAAATTTATTTTCCTTGTGTTTGGATTAGTTCCTAATCTTCTGTGCTATCATTTCTAGCTATGCTTTCTCATCAGATTTCAATTGCTTAAAGTCACCATACTTTATAGCTGATAAATTAATTATTCTGTTACATCCAAGAGTGTGTGTCTCAAAAAGCTGTTAATATCAATTGATGATGTTTACTATTCCTCTTCCCTACATTGTGAGAAAGAGTGCTGGATATTCATATGTTTTGTTTTCTTATTCAGTTTGTGGCTGTTGCAAAAGCCTGGATGAAACTTTCAATGTTTTAAGTGGACAAAATGTGCTTTAGTTTCTCCTCTTCCTGGCCTAAGGAAGTAGTAACTTCATCTTACTTCTCTATCAAAGCCAGTTGTGAATCAGACTATTTTAGAAATCACTCACTTCAAGATAAAAGTGACCACATGGCTACAATTACACTTCTTTGCAAGGTTGCAATGTGAATGAGGTCAGTGGAATTTCAATCATCATGAAATAGCCATTGGGTCTTCAGTGCATCCCTGTCAAAAGTTTTGCCCCATTCCAGTTTTGCTCCCTGTATTTGCCTCTGTGACCTGCTGCCCCAGTCTCTGCATATCACAACTGCTCATGTTGTCAGCTTGGAAGGCTCCTCCTTGACTCCATCTGACCAAACTTGCACATTAAGGATCTCCCCAAGGGCCACCTTGGCCATGCTGCTTTGCCTGGCTTCCCTGTTCACTTCATCTGCCTCACCTTTCAGCTCCCATAAACCTTTATTTATAGTTTTTTTTTTTTTTTAGGCATGTATTTTCTCCCATGCTTTATAGTTGCTGTGTACAGATCTGACCTTCCAATTACACTGTGATACCAAAGGTAGAGAGTGTTTTAGAATGTGAATTTGCAGTCCCCAGATGGAATCAGGACTGGCCATGTATTCAGTCCTTAGCTGTGATCTTGAATTTAATTTTACTTTTGGAAGGAGTAAGGGAGTGAGAGAGAAGTGGAAACAATTTCTATGTAATAATGCCTTGGATTCCAAGGAAAGCAATTGCATCTTTCCCTCACCTATGTAGAACGAGGAAGGCAAAGAATATTGTTAGACTGAGAAAAAGGTCATTTTATTTTTTGACACTTCTCTTCCCAGAGAACCTCTGGAAGCCTACAGAAAGGGTAGAATCATGCTGAGTAAGACAATGGGGCTTATATTAGCTTTTCTTTTATGAAAGTGGAGCTACCAAGATACAAACTAGACTCGTCTAATTGTTTTACTCTTTTCTAAGGAGATTGTGTGTAAGATTGCTCAGCAATTCATGATTCTTCCAGTTTTAAGGTAAACAGTCACTTGTGTCTAAGATTGCCCTGTCTCTCCCCGGAGCAGACCCTAAGACAAGGCTTCACGAGATGATGGTTTCTTAGAAAGTACCCCTAGGAGGAAGGGAATGGTACAGGGCAGGTCATGTAAGTGAAGTCACTCAGTCGTGTCCGACTCTTTGTGACCCCATGGACTGCAGCCTACCAGGCTCCTCTGTCCATGGAATTTTCCAGGCAAGAGTACTGGAGTGGGTTGCCATTTCCTTCTCCAGGATATGTAAGGATGGAGTTTAAACAAAGTTCTGTGGAAAGTACGTTGGAGTCAGTCCCACAGGGATCTCTGGAGATGGTGATGATCACACTTCCGAATGGTCCTCTGAGGGCGTGACATCTGTATGTCATCAGTAAAATCTACCCCCAGGGGTGCTTCTCTTCCTGGGTACCTGCAAAGCCGAGTCCGGAGGCTCGAGGGTAGCCCTCCCCCGGGGAGCCACAGGTGCCTGTTGCTGAGTGAGGGCGTGTCGGAGCCTGTGCCTGCGCTGGTAAAAGTGATCAGTACGCCAGCACAGGGGTGGGAGGGTGTTGACTTTGCTGCAGCCTCAGCCTGAACTCTGACATGGGTTTCCGCTAAGGGTCCTGCCCAAGAGGGGAAGCTGACAGAGGTAGTGCTCTCTGAGGGCAAGCAGTAAGATAGCACACTGTCTGTTGAGGGTTTACAAACGAACATAAAATAAAACTGGCTAAAAGTCAGTCTTTTTATTTCACCATGCACCAGCAATCCTGAAACCTGTCACTAATAGAATGCTCCTGACTCCCCTTTCTACCTATCCCGTGTACATTCACTTGCTGTGCTGCCATCCTGGCCCACTCTCAGGTACTCAAGTGTATAAAATTTTAATTCCTACCATGCTTTAAAACTGTCGCTCAGTCATGTCCGATTCTTTGCGACCCCCTGGTCTATACAGTCCGTGGAATTCTCCAGACCAGAATACTGGAGTAGGTAGCCTTTCCCTTCTCCAGAGGATCTTCCCAACCCAGGGATCGAACCCAGGTCTCCCGCATTGCAGGCAGAGTCTTCAGCAGCTGAGACACAAGAGAAGCCCAAGAATACTGGAGTGAGTAGCCTACCACTTCTGCAGTGGATCTTCCCGACCCAAGAATCAAACCGGAGTCTCCTGCATTGCAGGTGGATTCTTTACCAACTGAGCTATCAGGGAAGCCCAATATTTGGACAACATATGTATTTTTTTGAATGTCAGTCATTATCCCTATAAATGCAAATTAGTAATATTTTTAAACTTCATGGAAACAAAACAAAAAACAAGAGAAAACATTTTATGTACCTATGACCTATAAGATGTGTCTTTCTACAACTGAATCATCACAGGCATAGCGGGGATGGGGCAGCAGAGGGACGGGACACTTGACCCAGTGTGATAATGTTAACCCAGCATTTAAATTTGTTCATTTCACAAGTGTTTCTTGAACAACTCTGGGTACTGATTGTTGTGCACAGTGTGATAAATGATTATGTAAGTATAAATTGTTATATAAATATGGATTAGGATACATACATACATAAAATACATCTTATGTATACACACTCAACTATCTCAACCATGCACACATCTATCTGAACTGTGGCTCGTTTCTTTATTTCACTTAAGTCACTGCTATGTCTCTCAATATAGCCTGCTATATTTATCTCCATCATACCAAACTCTTCTAAAGAAAGACTTGTCTAGCCTGTGGAATAACTTTTCTTCCTTTTTTTTATTAACCAAAGCACTACTGCAGTTCATTTCAGCATTCTAAGCAAGACAGAAAGACCTAATTCACTACAGAGGCCTAATGCATAGTTAAATTCTGCAGATTATTTGCTAGTGAGTCAGCCTATTTACCAAGATAATTCAACTTGCAAATTAGTCATGTAGAAAGATTTAGTTGGCGAGGACAGAGTAGGCACATTTGCCCTAAAAATAGACACACTATGCTTGTTCGTGAAGCAGTACAGTAGCACCACACATAAGAGACACAGTGAGGCAGCGAGAGACTTTATTTATTTATTTCTTTGCTTATCCAAATATCAATTCCTTTCCCTGATAGAGCTTGGAGCACGTTGCCAAGCATTTGTGCCAGCTTTTTTTTCTACATTCGAACATTCGAAAATAACCCCTGGCCCATGCTAATGAATCCGGCAATAGCAGTGCCAATTGGTCTGTTTCTTCTTTTGCTTTTTGCGTTGCTGACATTTCCGTCTTTCAGCTTGGGAGTCTCAGCTGCAGGGCTAGAGCTGCAACATATTTTTGGCTCCTGTCTCTTGAAAATGGCATCATGGAACTAGATGAGTAAATTGCCATCCTGGCTTACATATATGAGGAGTGGAAGGCACTTAGAGCCTGATTGTTGTTCAGTCACTCAGTCGTGTCTGACTCTGTGACCCCATGGAGTGAAGCACACCAGTTTTCCCTGTCCTTCACCATCTCCCAGAGCTTGCTCAAACTCATGTCCATTTAGTCAGTGATGCCATCCAACCATCTCATCCTCTGTCATCCCCTTCTCCTCCTGCCTGCAATCTTTCCCAGTATCAGGGTTTTTTCTAATGAGTTGGCTGTTCACATCAGGTGGCCAAAGGATTGGAGCTTCAGCTTCAGCATCAGTCCTCCTGATGAAGGACTGATTAGGAATCTTTGAAATCTTTTGTACAAATGTAATGTGCTGAGCTATGAGGTCGGAACAGTGTCCCCCATCAGGTATATCCAATGATATTTTATATATCAGATATTTCCACTGTCAGAGTTGCAAGGTGAATCTAAAGCTTAATGGACACTTTACCAACCATTCCTTCTAGAGAGAGACATTCACCCTTAGTATGTTCTTGGTGATCCTCCCATTGTATCACTGCAGAATCTTAACCTTCCTCTTACCTTAAAGATGAGTTAACATGTTTCACTTCAGATTATTCTACTTTTAGGCTTTAAATTTGTAACGTAGTAAGGAGTTAAATCAATGTACAAACAGCTAATAGAAGACTATAATTACTAGATGGATCCATTGTATCCAGTCTGTCCACTGGTGTTTCTGAATTACATCCTAATGTAGAACAGTATGTGTTAATAATAATTCAGTCCAGAGGTACTTCAGAATGAGTTGCTGAGAAATACAGAGCCCTGTGTGTATTTGACAAACTATTCATAATGGAAGAAGGTTCTTGACTCAGAAGACTGGTGTTTTATGGGCAAAGACACTGTGCATAGACATGACCTTATGCAGCACTCAGAAAAATGTTGCCTTTCTTAGAGTATAGCATTGACTTCTCATAATAAACCAGTGCTAGAACTCATTAATGAGGCTTCTTCAGCAAATTACTCTTACTGTGGATATGCTTGCATATTGCTGGACTGAAATACCAAAATTTGCATTTGTTTTTCCAGCTGTGCTTGTTTGTTTAACTTAAAAGATCAGCTGTGAAAGAAATTCTGATCATACTCTTAAAGTACAAGAATGACCCCAGTTTCCTGATCACATTTAAAAACTCATTTGTTTTACACAGTAACTTCCTGTCATTTGTTTCCTAGTGCCCTGTTCAAAATTTGGGGAACCCATTCTGTGTACCAACTGTGGGGGGATGAGTATAAGTCATGGGAAAATACCATAACCACTAAAGAAATAGAGGTGGTATCATTGTCTTCTAGCAACTTGCCATTTTTCTGTAGGGGCAACATACACTAGATATGGTTTGAGCAACTGGAAGCCTATCAAAGCTATGAAATACAATACAAATAATAGCTAATGTTTATTGAAATTTACCATATGCTCTGGGATAGGCTAAGTTTGGGTGCATGATCATATTCAATCCACTCAACCCAATTGAGATATCTGAAGTTCAAAAGGGTTAAATATCTTGCTTTAAGATTTCAGGCCCAGCCAATATAATTATCCATTAGGACATAATTATCCAACCTTTTTGGCACCAGGGACTGATTTCACAGAAGACAATTTTTACACAGATGGTGGTGGGGGATGATTTGGGTATGATTTAAGTGTGTTACATTTATTGTATACTTTATTTCTGTTATTATTACATTGTAATGTATAATGAAATAATTATACAACTCACCATCATGCAGAACCAGTGGGAGCCCTGAGCTTGTTTTCCTGCAACTAGACAGTTCCCATCTGGGGCTGATGAGAGAGCAACGGGGCACAGTTGTAAACACAGCTGAAGCTTCCCTCACTCTTCCACTGCTCACCTCCTGCTGTGAGGCCTGGTTCCTAATGGACCACCACAGACTGGTACCCGTTGGGACCCTGTGCTTTAGGGTAGGGTCATGTTTCTATATAACTATTTTGAACTGAAGAGGCATTCATCTGAGGTTATTTCTCATAGGGGTAAGTTTAAAGAAACTGAAAAGTGGCCTACTTAAATGATTAAGTATGGTGCCCAATCTTAAGCAGCTTTCCATGTAGTGGTAGACAGAAACCAAGCAGTGTTATACTCTATGGTCAACATCATACAGAGGGTGAAGTGCAGTGGTGGGGTCTGTGGGCGACTGTGATGAGCACAGAGGAGCCCACACAATGTAGAGTAGATATCACTCTCCTTCCGGCAGGGGCACGTGCAGTGAGCTTGTGCCCAGAACTCAGATTGGAGCTCCTGCTCTCCCTGAGAAGGCAACCGGCTGCAGGACACTTTCTGTGGTTTCCCTAGAAACCTGGGGCATTGTATGTTGAGTTGACCCAGAAAGTATGGAGCACTTTAGAAGGTGAATGTGTCCATTTTTCTTCTCTTTCTTCATTCTGCTCTCTGAACGCCACTTGGGGGTCCCCTCTTTAAAGATACTATGTATGCATTTATGTAATTAGATATGTAGTTTATATATAAATGATGCATAGTATTATAGACTATACAATATGCATATAGTAATGTATAATATAAATGATACTATACATACTATATTTAGAAGGAAATGCTGTTTGCTACGCTTGTCTGCATTACTAGAAACATAACATGTATGGAATTCAGTTTATGCACAAGTGTGAAACATATATCACTTAATGTTAAACCTATTTCTAACCCCTGTTCCACTCGAACGCCTGAAGTATTCATCCAGGACTGCAAAATTTCAACCATTTTTTGAAACCCAAATCTCTTATTATCAGCTTCCATTCATTTCCATGAGAAGAGCCACCTCTCAGGTAGTGAAAAGGGAAGACTTGGGTTATTAGAGAGGTATTTTCATGAATAAGTTTTCTGTGAGATGGCCCAGTTTGAAGAAAACTTTGATTTCTGGACTTAAACATTGAAGTACTGTGTACACAGTGAGCTTGAGGCCTTTTATGACAATGATGGGCTCTCTGACAAGAAGTAACCAGATTTACGACGAGGGAGAAGAAGAAGGAGCCCTAGAATAAGGCTGGAGGTTTTAGATAGGTCAGGTGGGAACACTCTAGATATTCTAGGAGAAACTGAATGATGCAAATACTGTGTCATATTCTGTCAAATTCATAAGGAATTAATTTGAGAGGGCTGAGTTAGACTTTTTTGGTAACTTGGCCATGCGTGCATGCATGCTCAGTTGTGTCCAACTCTTTGCAACCCCATGGACTGTAACCCATTGGGCTCCTCTGTCTATGAGATTTTTTCCCTGCAAGAATACTGGAGTGGGTTACCATTTCCTACCTGGGGGCTCTTCCCAAGTCAGAAATTGAACCCACAGCTCTTGCATCTCCTGCATTGGCAGGTGGATTCTTACCACTGAGCCATCTGGGCAGCCCATAACTTGGTCATGAAGGAATGTCAACCTCCATCACCACATTAGTGGCAGGGCCATAAAGCCATGTGTTCCTCAGTACAAGAAATCCTTGGCAGGACAGATGTTTGTTTATAAGCTTTAAAATATTTCCTGGTGTTACCATGAACATAAATGGAAATTTATGGTGACTGTAGAAAGTCTTACAAAACAAGTTAGTTATTTTGGAAGCAACAATAGCCATATTTCATAGGTCATATAAAATGCAAGCCAGGTTGTTAAACTGTGAGTAAAGGGTTTTGTAAGTGAAAACAACTATGTTCAAGACAGCTGATTCCCAGGTTGTGCTAAGACATGCTTGCCCTGGTTCACATTTCAGAGTCCATACTTTTACAAATATGTTGGTCTGATGAGATGTGTGCATTATTCCTCATTCACAAAATGATGAGAAATTTAGAAAAAAAAAAGCCCAGTAGACAGAAATACTTGCATTGAGAAATGTCTGGCAAAACACAAAGGAAATCTTTAGCCAGAAAGTCCCATGGACAGAGGTGCCTGGCAGGCTACAGTCCATGGGGTCACAAAGAATTGGACATGACTGAGCGGTGAAGCTCAGCACCGCGCAAGGGACTCATATGTTTAGGAAGGAGCAGCTGCCTTTCCTTAAGAGTGACACTCTCGTCATTCAATTGCCAAGTCATGTCCGACTCTTCACAACCTAATGGACTTCAGTGAACGAGTGATACTCCTACTAGAGTTAAATAGAGTAACTGTATTGTCCATGTAAAATGCAATTTTATAATATTGCAGGATAAATTTTAATAAAAGCACAGTATTGCCTCCCTTACTGGGTCTTGAATTATTGGGACCAGAGTGACCAAATCAGAATTTATGTGTGCTATACTCCCATGTTATTCTTCAGATACTTATCTGTGTCTGCCATTGATAGATAGATTATACATATAGGTAGATTTATCTTACCTATAATTTGTGATTATCTTGTTTTTTCCTAACCACCTATAAATAGCTAGTTGTTCTCTTTTTCATGTGTGGGGAAGATATTTTCATGAGTAGGCAGTTTCTTTTCCAATGTTTAGATACCAAATCCTTGTTTTCTTTACTTTTTTCTTTCAAACTACTCTTACACACACAACACACACACATTTGTCTGTCTTTATGTATTAAATAATTTTACCCCCATGGATAGAACCATGAACTAAATTTGAAATTAATCATTTTTCTACCTATTGTTGATTAGATAAATAAGGAAAAAAAATCAAAAGTCTTTAAATCCCTTGGTAATTCATCTCAGTAGGTCATTTTTCTCCCTTCTTCATACTAATTTCCATACACCTAATACTTATCAGTAATGACTGCAAGACTAACATTTGCTGAATACTGGTATACATGTGAAACATACTCTGCTAGGTCCTTTACATTCATTGTTGGTTTCATTTAGTCATCAGAACAACTTCACAGATCAGTAAAATGAAGCTCAAAATTTTAAGTGATTTACCCAAGATCACAGAGCTACTAATTAATTGTCAAAGCTCAGACTTGAACCCAGCACTTGTTTTCTCTCAGTCTCCATGCATGTGTGTGTGTGTGTGTGTGTGTGTGTGTATCTGTCTTTCCCTGTCTCTCTGCTGTTCAACTTCAGTATGGTGATGAGCTGGAAACAGAAAGTTAAGAATCTTTTTTATGCATTAGGATTCTTTGCTTTCTTACTTATGTGGTTTTTGAAGAATCATGTGCTAGAACTCAATATGTTATTTCCTACTGAATTTTTTCTGCTGATTGAGGTTGTTAAACCAAAATATATGTGTGTATATGAGTGTGGACATACACATACACACACAGTGTTCAAAAACTAATACATGATTTATCTGCTTTAATCAATTATTTAAGGTCTTGTTTAATTTTTGAGAGAGAGAAGTTCAGAGAGATTGTTCACTTTTCCAAAGATGACTGAGTAAGTTAAGGACATAGGTGGGCATTTGAACCAAATTCTCTTGACTTCAGTGCTCTTTCTAATGCCCTGCATCTTCCCGCCTGTGTCAGGACTTTATTACCACTTAAACAGTCTAGTATGTACATTAGAAGTACCTCACATTTAAGTATGTATGATTATGATAGAGGTAATTCTGACTCAAAATGATAACACGGTATGTCTCTTTCAATTATGGTTTTCTTAGGTTATATGCCCAGTAGTGGCATTGTTGGGTCATATGGTAGTTTTATTCCTAGTTTGTTAAGAAATTTCCATACTGTTTTCCACACTATTTGTATCAATTTGCAAAGCAGCACTTTTTATAATAGCTAGGACATGGAGACAACTTAGATGTCCATCGAGAGATGAATGGAAATAGAAATTGTGGTACATACATATGATGGAATATTATTCAGCTATAAAAACACACTTGAGTCAATACTGATGAAGTGGGTGAACCTTGAGCCTATTGTACAGAGCGAAGGAAGTCAGAAAGAGAAAGACAAATATTGTATATTAATGCATGTGTATAGAATCTAGGAAGATAATACTGATGAACCTATTTGCAGGGCAATAATGGAGATGCAGACATACAGAACAGACTTGTGGACACAGTCTGGGAAGGAGAGGGTGGGACGAATTGAGAGAGTAGCATGGAAACATACACATTACCAAATTTAAACTAGATGCCCAGTGGGAATTTGCTATGTGATACAGTAAGCTCAACCCGGTGCTCTGTGGCAACCTAGAGGGCTGGGGTGGGGTGGGAGATAGGAAGGAATTTCAAGAGGGAGGGGCATATGTATACCTGTGACTGATTTGTGTTGATGTGCGACAGAAACCAGTTCAATATTGTAAATCAATTAATTATCCTTCAATTAAAAAAAATTAAACAATACACAAACTTTATAAAATTGTATAATCAGTGCAGTTTGGAGCTAGAGTTTCTTATAGCTAGAGATTCTTAGAGGCGCAAGACATATCCATGTGACTTGGGTAACTGATCTTTTCATGTTTCTGTTTTCATAGGTTAATTTAATTAATTTTATGATTTCACAATCTAATATGAAAGAGCATATCCTCCACCTGTCTTCCCATCAATAAACCAAAGCAAATAACAACTAATAATCTCATAGTTTTAATTTTTGTAATTTTAGGAGATACATGATGTAGTGGTATCTGATGTTGGAAAACTGCAGGAGAAGGCAACCTGGAATATGGAGAAAGAGGTAGGGTATAAGAATAAAGATAGTTAGAAAGACCCAGCAAAGAAGTAGCCCAAGTGTGATGGGAATTGCAGCAACTCCCAAGGTAGATATTCAAACACAAGTTCTCATTTAAAGTTATCAGGCAATTTAAATTTAGCTTATCTGATAAATCTTGTAATCCCGTGTGTATTTCTGTAAATTTGCAAAATCCTCATCCTTGAAAAATATGGTTCAATGTTAATATACTGGGAGAAGCTGCACCAACACTGAGATTCATATTACAAACTTCAGATTTGGGGATATCAGTTTTTAGAACTACTTGACAAAACTAGTTTCTAGTGATAGTGCACATAACCATCTAGAAAATAAAATGAAACCAGATAAACCCTCACTGAATATCTGTAGGAAATAAATATAGAAAAAATCACCTAAAAGTACAAAATAATAGTATCTATCAACATCAAATCCTGAGAACACTTTCTAATGGAAATCATTAAGAACAGTTAATATCATGTTATTAAAATGTTTAAGAGTAAAAGAAATACTAAACACACACACACAGAGACCATAGAGGCTGGACACTTCCAGGAACAAGTAAAATTATTTTCTGTACAGGGATGTTGAAAGGCATTAAGATATTTTTCACTAAAGTGTAATTTAAAAGCCGACTTTCCCAGAGATCTTAAGGAAAAACATGTTCATTTTAGTGCAACTTTGATATACTATTCTGAGCCACCATGTATACTTGTGTGATTTATCTATATATGTATGTACCTGTCTATATATCTAAAACAAAATGATGTGAAAAATCTAGATGTCCAACAATAAGGGATTGATTAAATTAATATTATTTGAAAATGTAACCTTTAAAGTATGATACAGATTTATATTTACAGAAGAGGAAGGAAATACATAAGATTCTGCTTTGAGATGAACAGCTCGCTTTGGAGTTCTCTACCTATTGTGAATTTTTGTGTATTTCTGTAACCATAGGAAATAATGTCTGGAAGTAAATATACAGTAGTGATAATAGGTTAAGACTATGAAGTGAAGTGTTTGTCCCTCAGTCGTGTCTAACTGGTTGCGACCCCATGGACTGTGGTCTGCCAGGCTCCTCTGTCCATGGAATTCTCCAGGCAAGAATACTTCAGTGGGTTGCCATTTCCTTCTCCAGGGGATCATCCTGACCCAGGGATTGAACCCAGGTCTCTTGCATTGAAGGCAGATTATCGTCTGATCCACCAGGGAAGCCCACTGAACATCAGATGCTCTTAAAACTATGTAATAATTTAAATAAAAACATTGCTGAATTTGATTTCTTTTTGATTGGCAGTATTTAAATAACTCTACTTAGTTTTAATCCACATAGGCTTCCCATAAGCTGCTGTCATGCTACTATTGTCAATATAGCAAAATGGTAAAAAACAAACAAACAATTGTTTGTATTTCAAATGTGCTCTCTGAAAGTAAAACAAACAAACAAACAAAAAACCTTATTATTTCTCCTTCCCTCAAAGCCAGAAACTGATGGGAATACAAGGATTTAAGGAAAATGATTGACTTTTTGTTATGGAGTAACAAGAGTCAACTGAGGGGTGGTAAATAAAGGGAGAGGAAAGATTATTATGATTTTTTGATGTTAGGACTTGTAGATACTATGTCTTCAATATTAAATACTCTTTGTTGTTGTTGTTTAGGTGCTTAGTCATGGACTGCTGCATGCCAGGCTTCTCTGTCCTTCACTATTTCCTGGAGTTTGCTGGAACTCATGTCCACTGAATTGATGATCCCATCCAACCATCTCATCCTCTGTCATCCCCTTCTCCTCCTGCCCTCAGTTTTTCCCAGCATCAGGGTTTTTTTCAGTGAGTCGGCTCTTTGCATCAGGTGGCCAAAGTATCAGACCTTCAGCTTCAGCATCAGTCCTTCCAATGAATATTTAGCGTTGATTTCCTTTTAGGTTGACTGGTTTGATCTTGCTGTCCAAAGGACTCTGAAGAATCTTCTCCAGCACCACAGTATGAAAGCATTAATTCTTCGGTGCTCAGCATTCTTTATGGTCCAATTCTCACATCCATACATGACTACTGGAAACAACCATAACTTTGACTAGATGGACCTTTGTCAGCAAAGAGATGTCTCTGCTTTTTAATACATTGTCTAGGTTTATCATAGCTTTTCTTTCAAAGAGCAAGCATCTTTTAATTTCATGGCTGCAGTCATGAACTGCAGTTACTCTTAGCATCACCAATTTGATCAAGGGAATAAGGAAAAAGAAGTCTCTGGATCCAGGTTCTCTATGTCATTTGGTTATTATTTATCTAAACATAAGTTACAAACACAGGAAGTCTCCTCGCTCTCTGAAGTCTCTCCCTTTCTTGAAAAATTCTCAGTGGAAGCAGAACTTAATTGCAATTGAGTCTTTGTCAGGAAGCGAGGTGGTAGGAGCCAAGAAATGGAGTTAGAAAAGCACAGCCATTTTTCTCTTTCCCGGGACTTAATGTGATGCCAGATACTTTCTCAAATGGTGAATTTGTTTGAATTGTCTAGCAATTCTTTCTCTCTTAGAAAGTGCCAATGAACAGTGAGTTAGGGGAAGCTTCATGTGGTTCTGCTAAACATTTGATTCAGTGCAGACTCTGTGAGCGATGTGCTTCTTTCTCATTATTAAGAGATCTATCGTTGGAACATGCCAAGATTAAAATTTATCATGCTGTTAGTCTAGATCTATGGATTAGCTGCACCTAAGAAAGAAATAAACTGGTGCCAAACTCCTAAGAAAGATAAAGTATTCCTTGATTTCACTAAAACACATTTATTGATCTTGCCAGATTTTTCTTTCCTCTTTCCGAATCGGTATTTTAATTTGATGATCAGCTCACAGAGAAACTTTTCTAGGGATGATTTGCATTGAAAATATATCATTCTATTTTGAGTGCCACTTCAAAGTCAACATATAATTGGAAACTGAGGAAAAAAATTAAAGAGCATTTTTCCTCACTTTGTTGTCTGCATTACTTAAGAGTATGGATAATTAATCTGGAGAATACCGTATCAGTATCATTCAGCCCTTCTCATAGTGAAAAAAGATGAATGTTCAATTCTAAAGTTTGTGTTTCACTGAAAATGTTGCTATGAATTATTTTAAGATTTCAATGAATTTCTCCTTACATTAGAAATGTATAGAAATTTTCATAATAAATTATTATTCTGTCTTACTACAAAATAAGAAATCCTTGTTAGCCTATATAGAGACTAATTTTCAGAAACAAGTTTATATTTGATTCTTATTAGTTGAGATGTGCTGTTATTTTCAAAATGAAAAGTGATACCTTAAAAAGAATGTAGTTTTCAAGAATCTGCTTCCAAAACTCTCATACATAAATTTGTTATATTCTGATATCCTATTATCATCAGCCAAACCCAAATAATAGGCCCTACTGGGACAGCCTACTTTCAGCTGAGTTTTTCCCCTGTCATTGTTCTATATAGAGAACTTTATATATGTGCAGCTATTCTGTATATATGGAGCTTTTCCCTATGATTGTTTCTTTCCCACATGCATGCACTATATGTGTGTGTGTGTGTGTGTGTGTGTGTGTATTATACATTGGAGAAGAAAACGGTAACCCAGTTCACTATTCTTGCCTGGAGAATCCCATGGACAGTGAGCCTGACAGGCTGCAGTCTGTGGGGTCACAAAGAGTCAGACACAACTGAAGTGACTCAGCACACAAACAGTTAATCGGAGATTACAAATACCACTGTAAGCGAAGGCAACTCACTCAACTGTGGGTAATGATTTACAATGTAAGTTGTTGTCAACAGACTTTATTTTTTTAGAGTAAATTTTAGATTCATAGCAAAACTGAGCAGAAAGTACAAAATGTAAAATTTAATCATCTGGTTTAAAGAGTGGGGAAAATATGTAGAGTTTTCCAAATTTAATGATAAAAGTTGCTTAAAGACATTTATATTTATCTTCTCAGTCAAAGGGCCTGTGTAAATGGGAGTAATGGTGGACATATCACATGAGTATTATAAGAATTTTATGTGGTAATATATATAATATGTTAATCCTGGTGCCTAGCTAATAGAAAGCTGAAGCTCCAATCCTTTGGCCACCTGATGCAAAAAACTGACTCATTGAAAAAGACCCTCATGCTAGGAAAGATTGAAGGCAGGAGGAGAAGGGGATGACAGAGGATGAGATGGTTGGATGGCGACTCAATGGACACGAGTTTGAGCAAGCTCCGGGAGTTGGTGATGGACAGGGAAGCCTGGTGGGCTGCAGTCCGAGAGACCACAAAGAGTTGGACACAACTGAGTGACTGAACTGAACTGAGCAAATAGAAAGAACTGATTAAATGTTATATTTCTGATATTTTATAATGGGAAATGCATAACAGTAGAGGCAAGTTCAAATTATGGCTTTACTACTATTTATCTACTGAAGAAATTTGACCATATTTCAAATGTTGCTTGTGGTGCAGTTTTTCTCTGCAAAATTGAGGGTTTCTGGAGTAATATTATTTTATTACAGAAATAAGTTATACTTTACTTTCTACATTTCTGAAATTTTATTGTGAACAATAAAACTAGGAAAGTTAAAAACAGGCAGAGAATTAGTCAGTGGAAATTTGTCTGTCTATATTGCATTTTTAAAAAAATGGCAGTTTGTAATACATATCAGTAAAGTAAAGACTCTGAAAAGCCCTACAGTGAAGAAACCTCTTCAAATTTGCCTAATGCAGCTTTCTACAACATATTTGACTAAACCTTATTTCAAATACCCTTGTTAACCTCCCAAGGTATTACTACTTTAAAGAACAAAGTGAGGGAGATATGAATGTAGGTAGAACATTATTTATATAAACTTCTTTATCTAGTGAACATTAACATTAACAATCAACTCTTGAAAGAAAATATCCATTAGGTCTGAATAACTCTGAATAATTTGGCTAATCTATGGGTATTTGTGCACATGTCTATATCTGACACTTAAAAAAATATTTTGCAGGATAATTGGGTTTCATATGGATATTTTTACTTCATGGTTTTGTGCTTTAAAAAATAGGGAGCCCAGCCTGGTGCTCTGTGAAGTCCTAGAGGGGTGAGATGGGAGGAGGGAAGGGAGGCTGAGGAGGGAGGTGATATATGTATAATTATGGATAATTTTCACTGTTGTATGGAAGAAACGAGCACAAGATTATAAAGCAATTTTCCTCCAATTAAAAAATAAATGTTTAAAAATTATAAAAAAATTATTAAAAACCTATGACACAAGATAAAAGTCTATTTCACCTTCAGAGTTAGATAGATATTCTTGACTTGATTTCCACATGTGATGACTGAGGAAATCTCATGCTTTTATGTGAGGTCATAATTCTGCTTAAATTTTGTTCAGCAGTGGAAATGTTTCATATTATGTTGTCTCACGTGTATCTGCCCAGTTAGATTTACAAGTCCTTGGAATAAAAAATCTGTGTATTTATGTTGCTTTATATGTACTTTCTGACTCCTCTCCTAATGCCATTATAAGTAGAAGGGATTTATCCATGGTGTTTTTTAGCTGAAAATGTATGCCTAAAGAATGATATGATTTCAGTCTAAATATTGACATATTTATATTCTCAATTATATGAACAAAGGCCTTACAAACTCCTGATACTCTCTGTGTACTTTTGAAAAAGGAAAAAAGACATGTTGTCTCAAATAAGAACTTTCAGTGAGAGAAAATGCTATATGTTAATACGTTGAAAATTGCTCTCTCGGTCTTGATTCCACTAATAAATGTAACATAGTTTAAATAAATCACATTCTTAATAATGAATTTTGAAGGAAGGCATTTTGAAAGCTCTAGTTTAAAACTGTTACCCTTATTTTATTTTTTTGGATGACCTAGGTAAAGGCAGATAAAAATTTTGAAGATAAATGATTATTGTAGAGGTTGTTGGCAGACCAGGACCCAAGTATTAATATAATTTTATTCATCCATTTCTTCCATATTTATTGAGTACCTGCCACATGCCAGCCTGTGCTAGACACTGGAACACAGAGATGAATGAAGAGGCATGACTTTTTCCTGAGCATGCCCTCAGGAAGCTGCCCTCAGGGTCACATGGGGAAGGCATGTACTAAACCAGTAATTATAGATGTAATTGTCTTTTCAAAAGAAAAAAGGCAAGGTGTAAACAGAACATAATAACTTGTGGATCAAAAGTGTTTGAGGAGAATTATAAATGGTAATTGTGGTTTGGGTAATTATAAATGGTCACAGCCACAATACAAAGTTTTTCTTTCAAGCCATTTTGAGGTATTAGCTATAGAACCTTAGAACTGGCAGAGTTTCCCTTCTGAGAAACAGAGGTCCTTCTTTATGACACTTTGTTACTTCATCAGGACTGTCTTCTAGAAACACTAAGTACTGGTGAAGAAAGCAATTGACATTCCACCTGATTGAGGAATCACAGAATAATATTTTCAAAAACATTCAAACTAAAGGCATAGGAAAATAGAGAAGACAAGAAAATGAAAATAATTTAGAATTACTTTGAAAAATGTTTATACCCTGTAAAATAAACAACATGTGTATTGCCAGTTTTGAAGTAAGTAGCTTGATATCTTAATGGAGATATTCCCTAATGCTTTATAAAACTGAACTCAGGACTGAAGAGACTGGAGTGAAAGCTCCTCACTAAAGGAAATTAGAAATTCTGGATCTAGGACGTCAGGGAATTGAAGTGCTGTGGGGCTGATGCTGCCATTTACATTGTTATTTCATGAAAATGGAATAAAGCTGTAGACTTGAATTGTAAGTACACAGAGAAAAATGAAATCATCTTTTTGTTATTCAAAGCAGACAGAGCATTCTCTGCTATTTAAGTTTCTCATCTAGTTGTGCAGGAAATAAATGCACGTGCTAATTCAGGAATGTTGAAGCTTTACAGAACATAGCCTGAGATGCGGTCGGTCACTGAAACAATTATCAGGCATTGCTGAAGTTTTGCATGTGTTTGGAAATCATGGTGGGCATATCTGAAATTAGCATACATATCCATAATTGTTAGTCTCAAATTAATTTTGTACCATTACTAAATGAAGACAGTATAAGGCAAACGTATTTCTTAAAAGATATACAGGGTGCTCTTTGTATCTGAAAGGGAATCATGGCATAAAAAAGGCTTCGTGGGCCAAAGAAAACTACAAAAAAACTAGTCCTTTAGTTAGGAGATTACTGTTAAGATCCTCTAGTTTAGGAAATAATCATTTAAGAACAGCCTATCAATTATCCAGTAGATGACCTTTGTTATTCCTGTCAAGGCTCCATTTTTCTATATTTTCAATTTTATCCAGAGTTCAGTTGTCATGTTGGTGGTCAGGTACACATTGTCTTGAAACACTTGCTTAAATACTGTCCAATAATCTGTCATTCGTAGATGTTTTATGTTACTGGTACTATCAACATTGTTCTTTAATTTGTTGCTAAAACAGATTATAAACACTGCAGTTAATAGAATGGGGATTTGTAGCTCCATGAAACTCTATCTTTTGAGTTCATAGCTCATCAGTTGGTTTTTCAGTTGGAAATATAACATATGGTTTATGCTTTGATCAATTTTTTTAAAACTAATTCTAAATTATTTCTGTGAGGTAAAAGAAGATAGCATATATTCTCATTGTTCCATTCTGTCTTTTTATATTTATTTCCTAAAATAATGTGTCTCACAGATAATGATAGGGTCCCCTAAGGATGGCAAGAATGGGATGCTAACCACACCACAAAGATATGTGGGGAATGGGTATATCACCATATATGTGTTGAATAGACTAATGCTGTTTCAGCCTTCCAGTTCCTTTTCTTGTGACAGTTCTAACTCAGTCCTTGTAAATGACCTGATGGATAGAAAAGACATGCATTTTGTCTTTCCTATTGGTGGTGCTTGAAAAACAAAAAATCAAATTTATTTTTCATGCAAAACTTTAGCCAAATGTAGTTCCTTTTTTAACTTTGTATTGTAGTCAACTGACTGGACACCTTGGAATATGGAAGGAGCAGAGCTAGAAGGACAGCTAAAAAAGACCCTACATTATAGAAGTTACAATGTAAAATGTTAGAAAACTTCAAACAGAACATTTGAAAGAGGAAAACAAAATTTGACTCAATGTAAATTATGCCTTTAATATAAGTTTCTTTTCCACTTGAGCCTTGTTTTTCAAAATTCTTATATGAACTTCAGAAGTAACTTGGTGATTCTCTTATTCTTTAGGAGTCATTGTCAATTCAGTTGATTTTACTTTTGCTAACCTAGAATCTGGAGGCGGGAAGTAAGGGTGACTGGGAAATAAGAGAAGGCTGCCACTTTGCTAATAAAAACCAAAAGAAAAGCCAGGCTTCACTAGGAAGAAAGGTAACTGGAAGGTCAGATTTGCCTTTTAGTCTATAGAGATTTTTCTCACAAATGAACTCAGGTATTTAATTTATTGCTGTCACAGAATGCTGAGAATGCTTTACTGAAGGAGAGAGCAGAAAATTTATGAGTTTAGAGATAAAAAATCAGAAAATGCAAGTCTGGCAATTTAGTAAACAGAAGAGAGAGTGTGAATGTCTGTGCCGTAGCACATAGAGGGCACATTTTAGGTTTTAGGAAGAGATGAATATTCTATTTAGTGACACAGCAACTTCAGAGAATAGTGTTAAAGTTGTAAAATACAGCTTTTTATAAAAAAAAAATACAGTCATCACACCTCCAAAACTGTCAAGTGCTTGATTTCTTTTAACTTGGAAAAATGAATTTAGAAGTTAACACAATTAGTAAACAGTTTGACACCAAAGCAAACACAAAAGAAAGCAAAATGCACACTCGTAAATTTCTGAAAAAATTAAGGACATTTAGGAAATATAATCTGGTTTTCAAAATGAAAGAATCATCTCTTTCTATTGAAACTTGTCTGTTAATAGTAAGTAAATGTTTTTACTTCATAGTCTGCTCATCATAGTCTGCTATAGTTTACATATAGTTTATATATGTTTATAGTTTATAGTTTGTATAGTTTGTAAACTATATAATATAGTTTATATATTATAAAATATAGTTTATATAGTTTATGTATAGTTTATAGTTTATAGTTCTCATCATAGTTTACATCATAATCTGCTCAGACAGTATAGAATCTGCCTGCAATGTAGGAGACCTAGGTTCAATCCCTGGGTCGGGAAGATCCCC
Organism: Cervus canadensis; assembly: GCF_019320065.1. Classification (NCBI taxonomy): domain Eukaryota; kingdom Metazoa; phylum Chordata; class Mammalia; order Artiodactyla; family Cervidae; genus Cervus; species Cervus canadensis. Next base: position 34,237,170 of record NC_057391.1, read on the forward strand.
TGAAGAAGGAAATGGCAACCCATTCTAGTATGCTTGCCTGAAGATTTCCATGGACAGAGGACGCTGGTGGGTTATAGTCCGTGGGGTCACAAAGAATCAAACATGACTGAGCAACTAACACTTTCACTTTAGGCATCATGAGAGAGAGATTTCTCTTAAAATATGACACTTTTCCTCACAAGTATCAATTAATATATATTTGATACCCAGTAGTAGTTCAGTGATATATCAGGGGTACTCACAACTCTATTAATGCACCATTATATAAGCAAATATTTTCTGTAGATGTCAATAAAATTTGATTTTACCCTTTCTGTACTGAAAACCAAGAAACTCAAGGAATTTGAGTTTCCTGTCCAGTTTTGCTTTTGTTTTCTTTTTTTTGTTTCTGCTTGACCATATATTAAGGAATAGAAATTCATGAAATATATGTTCTACTTTCCATCTTTTTCTGAAAACATGAATCACAGTGTTCAAAACTGTTTGTTTTGTTTGACTATCTGTTAACCAGTAAAGGCAGAATTTTTCTCCACAGTTTGAAGTTTTGATTTGCTTCTGACTTTTTAATCTCATAAGAAACAACTTTTAATTTCTTCATACTCTTTGAGTAACAAAGTTTTAAAATGTGTATATTACAGAGGGGAAGACCTAGCATGAAGTTCTCCAGATCTATTCCAAAACATCATACTGACACAGAAAATGTTATTGAACCTGGACTTGGGTCTGCTCACCTGTGCAGACCTGTCAGTCACCTGACACCAGGTTTGGTGAAGGAAAGTACAGGGTTTATTGCAGGGCACCAAGCAAGAAGAGGCTTCCCAGCTGGCACTAGTGGTAAAGAACCTGCCTGCCAGTACCAGAGGCATAAGAGACATGGGTTCGATCCCTAAGTCAGGAAGATTCCCTGGAGGAGGAAATGGCAACCCACACCAGTATTCTTGACTGGAGAATCCCAGGGACAGAGGAACCTTGTGGGTTACAGACCACAAAGTGTCACAAAGAGTCAGACACGACTTAGTGACTAAGCACCAACAACAAGCAAAAAGAGTGGCCAGCTCATGCTCAGAAGCCAGAACTCCTGATGGCTTCGGGAAAGGCTTTTAAAGGCAGTTTGAGGGAGGCCACAGGGTGCATGATCAGCTTGTACTCTGTTCCTGGATTGATTGGCATCAAGGTGAACTTGCAAGCATCATTAACTGTCTGGTTTCAACTGGTCTGGTTTTTACATGCATTGGATCAGCACTTTTAATCTGTTGGGGGTCTGCTCCTTGTAAAAATAATTTAGGAATGTGTATCAGATCTTTACCTCTATCTTTAAGGGAACAGGGAGTTCAATGACTGCTGTGTAGCTGATTTATAGTATAAGTCGTTAGCGGTTTCTTGACCTACAGCTATTCTTTGTTTCTCAGTCTTTACATTCCCTAATCATTAACTCTTGAGCCAGCCTTTTGAGACTCTGGGGAGTCCTGGAAGACTAAAGCAAAAGCCTTTTCTTTCAAAGTACAGGTACAGAAGAGCTTGTATACAGTTTCAAAGATAGATGCTCAGATTTTTTAAATAAAAAAAATTCAACCAAATAAATTTGAAGATATGATTGGCTTTGTGGAGCAAGTCAGGAATGGGGCAGCATCCTATCTAGCATGTAGGGAGGTGCTCCAAGGCATTATACAACATTGAAGTTTTTTGTAGACAGAAGAGGAAATTTGCAGTTATTTTAGATTTAGGCAACCTATCCATGGGGGACAGAAGGGGACTGTAGCAGATTACCTTACTGGTGCTGACCTGATCATTTTAGACTAACATATTAGAATACATTCCTGGAGAAAGTTGTAATTGAAATTAGGTTGGGTATTAAGTCTTAGTTCACTTAGTTTACTTAGTTGGTGATGGACAGGGAAGCCTGGCATGCTGTAGCCCATGGGGTCGCAAAGAGTCGGACATGACTGAGTGACTGAGCTGAACTGAACTTACTTAGTTTGGTTATTAAGTCCCCAGTTTGCTGGGGCTTAGCACAAGTGACTCCATTTTAGGTCTGTATTTTTTTTTAAATCAGTTGCATTAGGGGTTATTGAATATCCATGTAAAATACAACATATTGCTATCCTGTGAGTTTTTTCTAGGAACAACACAGGAGCTCTCTTCCTATTCTTTCTCCACTCTGCAGCCTGTTTGCTTCACCACATGTATTTGGATGACTCCTTTCTGATTTCCCTTCTTTCCCATTCCTCATCTCCTCTCCTTTTTTTCTTGGTTTTACTCTCCTTAATGTTAGTTGAAAGATCTAAGTCACCCTTCCTGCTAATTCATTATATAATTTTCCCAAATGTAGAATTTATTGGAATCATAGTAGATACTGTTATGCTTAAAATAACATGGAATACTAGGAACTAGTCTATTTCTTTCCCTTACATTTGAACACTTTATCATCATCTTTATCTTGTTACATGGTCATGTTACTTTACCAAATTTATTTCTGAAAAGATTCATGTGAATTGATGACTTGTCAATTATCAAGCTTGCATTGCTTATGTGACTTTCAATTTAAATATTCTGAAAGTCATTTCTAAAAATTGGTTAAAAATTGTTACCATATATGTTACATACAGGTATATGCATATATACACATGAATATGCAGATTTTGGATGATTTGATCACTTGTACAGTATCTATTTTGTTCTTTCTTCCAGTCAAAGCCCATTCATATAATTTGCTAAGTAATGCTTCTTATATTCAGAGCCCATAATTCTTTTACTATTTAAGTCATTTCTTATTTCTAGCTTTTATTCACTTAAATCTTATTACCTTTGTATAACTTTTGGGTTACCTTTCTTCATATATGAATGTTCCATGTATTCCCTTAAAAAACATCTCAGCTTTTAGTAAGTATGCCTAGCCTCAGAGAAAGGTCTCTCTTGCCCCTCAAAAATGATGCTTACAGGAGAATATTTCTTACTCCCTACCCAGTTATCAAACCAATTCTACAACTGTCAATTTAAAATTTAAATTTTAATATTCAGTATATTTTACTGAATCAAATTCATTCTTCTGTGCTCAGGTATGTTATTTAAGAGAAGGCTACTTGAAGACATATATAAACATTTTTCCTATTGTTAGGTAGTTAGAATAGGGAAAAAGAGTCCAAAATGGCGGTGGCTAAAAGACCTGGAAGGGAAAGCCCGCGAAAATAGAACAAAGGAAGGTCCGAGGACCGGAGTGAGAACCTCAGGTAAAACAAACAACACTCCTGGCCGGCCCAATTTACATAAGACAGGCCCAGGGACAGAGAAACATATAAAAGAGGAGCCAAAGCCCTTTTCTCTCTCTCTCTCTCCCCCGCGTGATGGGGCGATCTTCTCTTCGCGTCTTTGGATTGACGTGCCCTCATGCCTTGAAGATGGATTTTCCTGCTATTATCTAAATAAATAGAGCTGTAACACTGAGCTGTAACACTGATTTATTTAAAAGCTATAACACGGGCCGTTCGAGACATGAGAGCTATAACACAGTCTGTCCTCCGAGAGCTGTGACCCACCAAGGGGCTTTAATGTCCGTCACTCCAAATTTTTGTTGTGACGAGACAAAGACCCGAGGAGCATACACTCGCCTGACACTATGATTACTGAGTGTATGTTTAAGGGTCTTGACCATCTTACTTTCTTTAGGGCATGGCTGTTGACTTCTTATTTGATCTTTCAATATCTGAATCCTTGTTAAGATCGAGAGAAAGCTCCCTTTTGCTAAATTATTCTCTCATGTAAGCAATATTGATAACATGGGGGCAGTGTGTGTGTTGTTTGTCTGTGCCTTTGCATTTAATGCCATTTCAGCTTGGAATCCTCTTTCCTTTGCTGGTCTCCATAGTTTTTCTTCAAATGTAAGTATCAGCATGAAAATCAATTTCAACACTGGTAGATGGATAACTGATATACACTGTATATAAGTAAATGACTCGTTCAAAGTTACACTTCTTAAAAGTAAACTGGAACTATTTAGCTATGTGTCTGAATCCCTCTTTAAGTGAAAGTGAAAGTGAAGTCGCTCAGTCGTGTCTGACTGTTTGCGACCCCGTGGACTGTAGCCTACCAGGCTCCTCTGTCCATGGGATTCTCCAGGCAAGAATACTGGAGTGGGTTGCCATTTCCTTCTCCAGAATCCCTCTTTAATTTCCCTTTAACATCTCTTTAATCTTTGTTTAACCTGTACTTTCTGTATAGGACAGGAACTGAATATTATTCCAGTTTCTATCCCCAGAATTCATAAAGCACTTAGATTAAAGGAGCATAATATTTTTTGGCCAAATGAACCCTCCCCAATGAGCTGATTTCCTTGACAGCATTTCAGATGTAATATTCTTCCTGTCCTCTCAAACCTAGGTTCTATTGTTTCCTACCTGTTAGATATGTTTAGAAAGTGAAGTAAAAAACTTATTACTATAAGATGTTAATACATGATGACTGTATATGTTTACCTTACAAAACCCATATTTGTTTGTTTTACCGTTAATGAGTCAGAAGCTGGGTTATATAATAACAAAGACATAAATCTCTACTGGTGAAATTTTAGGTAATCTGGTAAACTGGCTATGAAGATATTTTGACTGAATGAGTCTTTCAATATGGAAAAACTTTCATTTCCTTCAAATTCAACCATGGTGGTGACTGCCTACTTTATTTGTGCACAGTACTTTTGGGACTTTGCAGTTTATGAAGGGAATTCCATTTTGTACAATGCCTTGAGTGTATTCTATTAAGATTTATATGGTGATTCTTATGGGGTTAGTAGGAGTGACACATTTGTAATTAAAGTAGAGCCATACTATATTAGAATAAAAGTGGAAAGTAAATCTTGAAGAATAAAGTAATTTAATTTACTTTATATTGAGCACGAATATGTGTATAAACATAGATACCCAAATTCCAAATAATATGTATATAGAACATATTTTCAACAAGGTAGAATGACTAAAATTGGCTAAATTATAATATGTATGAGGGTGTTTGCCTTCCATGATTATGAAGCAATGATAGATCTTTGAGTTTGTTACTGAAAACACCTCTGCTGATTAATCCAGGCTTCTTTATATGTTATCAACCAAAATTATACATACATTTAAAGAATTATTGGTGTGGATATTGCTCTCATGTTGAATCCACTTGGGTTTATTCAATGAAGAGTTTTCAAAATAAGTTTTCTCATGTCAGAATAGTGGCATTAGTTTTAAAGGGAATGAATGAACTAAAGAGTGACCCTAATGAAAATACCCAAATTTATATGTGATTATACACAAACTTTTGGGCTTCCTTGGTGGCTCAGCCTGTGAAGAGTCAGCTTTCAATGCAGGAGATGCAGGCTTGATCCGTGGGTCAGGGAGATTCCCTGGGGAAGGGAATGGCTACCCACTCCAGTATTCTTGCCTGGAGAATCCCATTGACAGAGGAGCATGGTGGGTTACAGTCCATGGGGTTATGAAGAGTCAGATATGACTGAGCAATTAACACACACACACACAAACATTTATATTTTAACTAAAGATTCTTTGAACAAAAATTGAGTCTTCTTTTATTTTCTTTAATTTGTTATAGAATTGAATTTGAATTCTTGCAATGTTAATAAAATGACAGTTCCATTAATCTTAATTATTGTTCTTTTGACTGGCTTTTATCTCTTTTTCAATATCTGTTTTGTTGCATCTAAATTTTTGTTGGTCCTTGGTTACATGGTATGAATTTAAATCAGGACAGAACTTCATAAATCTTAATAATGGTCAAATGTGCAACACAGTAGTAAGGTATACAATGAAATATGAATCAAAGACAGTAATTTTGAAAACTCCAAGCTCCTCAGATTTTATATCCATAGGTATAGTGTGTGTTAGCATTTTTGTAGAGCTCTAGTAAAGATTTTGTTTAGTTTTTACTTGAATTAATGAATCATTGTGTTTACCCTCCATGTTCTTATGTCTGTGTGTATATATATTGTGTGTATGTATATATATATAAAGAAATTTATTTCTAAAGACTGATTTGTGATTTAGCAAAGAAAGTTATTTTTGCTATTAGTAGCTACCATTTATTAAAAACATTGGTATATATTAAGGATTTTTAATGAATTATATAATTTACTCTAAAAACTAATCTATGAAAACTAATGAAGTGTACATTTTATCATTTTCATACTTTCAGTCTTAGAAAGGATTTTATATGGCCAAGGACACAAAACTTGTAAGCGGCAGCTCTTGGGTTATAACAAGATGCTGTTTGTTACTAGTCAGTGGGCTTGACTACCACATTCATGAGCTTTTGGAGATGGAGAAATTTCATTAAGAATAAGGAGGTTAATAATACCCTAGGACTAAAAATAATAATAATAATACCCTAGGACTATAACTCCATTTTATGCAAAGTTTTTCAACACAACCTTATTCCACTGATATTTTACACTTCTCTTAATTTCTATAGGAAAATTTATTTTCTTTTGGCCTTAGGAAATGCTATTTATCATTTTATAAATGTCATCTTCTGAATAGACTTTCAAGTCCCAGAGAGCGTGTATCTATTTCTTTTCTTTCCTTGGAACTTGAAAGACTCTGTGACAGAGCACTGTGTATTGCTGATGACATTGATGACAGAACTAAAGACAGAACTTCCCGACTCTGTGTCCCAACACATGTCTGAACTTGCTGTTGCCATAACTGGTTTACTTCCTCACTACTCTATTCTCTTGCTTGGTCAATGTCCTTTTGCAACTTTTCTTTCTTTGCACATAGAACAGGCCATTTGGGTTTATTATTGCTTGTGATGAATAGACCATCAAGCAGGCTGGCCAATCTGTTACCTTTTGTTTGTGTTCCCCTTGTAAGCTGTTAACTCCCTCCAATTATTTTGTAGACATTTTGTAATCTTTCTCTCATAGAATCATTGAGGACATGGACAATGTCTTTAGTTATTTTTTCATTTACCTTTTTCATGTAATATCTATTGTTCCCACTATGCGTTCCCTTAGAAGCAGAGAGCTTGTCTTTTTCATCCTTAGAAACTCAGTTACTTAATGCAATACATAGAACACAGTAGGGACTTAATAATAGTTTTCTGAGCTTAATTTTGGCAATGGACAAGCTCACAACTTCAAAAATTAGGAAGGCATAGGTTCTATCCTGTGTACCCAGAGTTTAAGAATGTGCTTTCCTGTATGTCTAAAGTTTGTGTGCATGCATGCTGTGACTTTAGTTGTGTCCAGCTCTTTGCAACACTATGGACTGTAGCTTGCCTGGCTTCTCTGTCTATGCAGTTTTCCCGGCAAGATTACTGGAGTGGGTTACGATTTCCTACTCTAAGGCGTCTTCCTGACTCAGGGATTGAACCCATGGGTTTTTTACCACTAGCGCCACCTGGGAAGCCCATCTAGTTATTTTACCAACAGTCAAATTTGCAGTCTAGTGAAAAACTTTGCCATTTGATAGATCTTTAATATTGATAGGTCAAGTTTAATATAAGCTTTAAATACTGAAATATAGTTTAATACTCAGTAGCCTGATGGAATGATATTTTTCTCACTAAATAAAAAGGTTTTGACACTATACAATTTTCCGGACCACCAAATGGTTCTGAAGAAAATCAAATGAAATTTTGATGAGGGGTTGATAGTTTTAAAAGCACACTAATGAATGGATTGCTGAGAGATTCCTTTATTTGTAATATATTCAGTTTTCAAAGAACCCACGAATTAAAATTTTTGTCTTGGGACTCCCCTGGCGGTCCATTGGTTAAGACTCTGTGCTCCCACTGCAGAGGTTGCAGGTTTGATTCCTGGCTGGGGAACTCAGATCCTGCATGCCATGTGACAAAAAAAAAAAAAGAAAGAAAGAAAGAAAAAAAAAGACAACTTATAATAAAGGATGATGTTGGTTCGCAAAGTGGCCTTCATACACAGAGAGCAAGGAGAGTTTGGAGAAAGACGCAGAGCACTCCAGATTGGCAGGGGACTGGTTCAATGAGCAAGACAACTTAGTTATTAATAAGGCTTGTCTTGAGCAGCCACAAGACAAGCAGATCTCCATACCTGTCCTCTCAAATCTTAAAAGTTTACCCTTAACTGGGTTTAGTCACTATACACAGCCTAGATGGTCTTAGCAACACATTACTCTCTCAAGGCTGTGTCCTTGCATGAGCTCACTGTGGGAACAATAGGCAGAGTGTACATTCCAAGGACGTGCTAGGGGATGAGGAACCTCTAGTTTCCCTGGTCCATTTCACAGGTCAACCAGTGGTTAAGGCCTTGTGATCACTTCCTCCAACAGATGAATGCAAAACTGTTTAGCTCTAAAGGCCTTTCCCCCAAAACTCACCTTGAAATTGTATGAGCAATTTGTGGTTTGATTTGTATATGTATATCAGTAGCATCTATAAACCTCAGGGCCTCTTTCCCAGGGAAATTCAGGGGTCTGGCATTGGTAACAGTCTGGAGGACCACTTTCATTCCAACCTGTCTCTTCCATAGCAAATCTATCAGCATAATTTAATTTACTGCATAATTTAGACATTATCAGCCATTTACAACATTGTAAAACTATTTTTGCCACTTGAAATATTTTCATTTCTATTTTGTTTTTCTTCTAAGTAATTGTAGAGCTTCCTGTCTCATGCTTTTCATTGCTTCACATGATTCATCCTTATCCTTTTCCATGGAGGCTCACAGATACTTCATATCAAACAGACTGGAAACAGTTATGAGCTTCTGATGGCTGCATTTTCCATCCTCATTCCAGAAAGTGTTACCAGAAAAAATGGGAACTGGACTGCACTGGGTTACTAATTCTGGGACTTTAGGTAAATTTCTTAACTTAGCTTTGAGTTTCTATAATCTGTAAAATGGTAATACCCCTAATAAGTGTACCTATTTTTTAGGGTTGTTGCGAGGAGGAGTTAATACATTCACAGTGCCTGTTCCATAGCACTCCATAGACAACCTGCCTGAGCAATGGGGTATTATCAAATGCCCTAAGGTAGTCAGGGCTCTGATTCAAAGGTAAGAACTTATGCCTCATGGTCCATCCTGGAATACATGCATTGATAGGAAAAATGCATAAATTCAACAGACCAATAAAGCAGATGGCTGTGTTCTTCCCACTTTCCACGTAGATTACTGCTGACATTTTTCTTACCTGATCTTGCATGAGCCTACTACCAGTTAATCTTTTTCATTTCCACATGCTTTATCTTCATAGCTTCTGGTATTATATGAGTTTTTCAATTATAGTTGTTTTTTGTTTCCCAATACCTACTCTTAAGTTCCCAGAGATGCAATGAAATTTAAGTGATGTAGGTCAAAAGTTTGGATAAACTTGTACTTAATCATTTTAGGGTATATAAGGTTTGGCTACAGTCTCCCTACCTGGGCTTAGAAGAAATGGCCTTAATTCCAAGTCACTCTGGAATGTTCCAACCCAACTACAAGTCACTTTTATATATGCTGTTTCCTTTTTCCCAACAGAATTGTATACTTTATTGTACTTTCAAGGCTTGGGGCTATTTTTTATTTCTTTGTCTAATTGTTAACTCCTGGTCCATGGTTGGGGGAGTGTGCGGCGGAGAAAGAAACTTCTATCCCTATTATAATTATATGAAGATTAATTAATATTATCTTATCTTTCTCATTGCAACTCACAAGTGTCCATTTTCTGATTATTTCTACTCTCAGAAGAGATTTGCTTTTCCTCCCTTATTAACTGTGATCAAATATCTCTGTGCAAATGATTACAGTCAGTACATCATTCGTTGTCTGAAATCAGTTCTTTGTTTGTTACAGAGGCACAGTTTAAAAACAGTGAGGAAGTGACCCTCAAGTATATAAAAACAAAAAGAAAACTGGTAAATTCCTATATCAAATTAGTACAGTATAGTTGAAAGGAAAGGACATAAATAAGTTCTTGGTTGTTTGAATACCTTTAACATTTTTGCTCACAAAATTTGCAAAAACTAGAAATAAGTAATAACTTTCTCAGCATTTTTTTTTTATCTTCCTCTTAAGTAAGGTTTAGCAAACAAAGGCTTACTCTGAATTACTAATGCTTCTCTGGGTACTAAATGGTTAAAGATGTTAGGCCTGGAGATTAATTTGTAGGTAGGTCTACTAAGCAGTGATTAGAATGCAAAATGGTCCTTTCTCACACCCTGACAAGTTTCTCGCTTGAAGACAAGTATTAGTTGGCTTTTGTTCTTGTTGGAATAAGGTCAGGGCAGGAAAAAAAATAAGGTAGTTTGACACGAAACTCTGTTCAATGTGATGTGGCAGCCTAGATGGGAGGGCAATTTGGGTAAGAAAGGATACATGTATATGTATGGTTGAGTCCCTTTGCCATTCACCTGAAATTATCACAACATTGTTTGTTAATTGGCTATAACCTAATACAAAACAAAAGATTTTTGAAAAGTAGTTAAACAGAATCCAATTTATAGTCTGGAATGATATGCTCCTTTTTATTGCATGGAAATCAAGTGTTACACAATCTTCAAGGCTTTGAAAGGTCACGAACTTCTTGGCTTTGAAAGGTTTTTGCATCTTACTCCTAAGTGATTGAATATTCTTCCACCACCCACTTTTCTTTTTTGGATTGTTCTAGGCCTTTTCTTTACAATGCTCCAATCCAAGAAAGGAAAACCAGTGAATTAAAATCTAGGAAACAATATTCCATTTAGACTGTCTTTCTATTATACTATTCCTGAGGTTTTCCTTCTACTGGAAAACAGATAAAAATAATGTGAACCTGATTTTCACATCTAGGTGTCATCTAAGTTGTTTGAAATTATATAGCTTCTGAGAGAAGTGGCCTGGAGGACTTCTGGTGTGTCATAAAAGATAACTTTTCTTAGGAAGTCTGGATTGTACCTGCAGTACAGATGAGAAATAAGGCTGGCAGCATGTAGCTTTTTATTAGCTCATCTGAAAATATGCAGTTGCCTTTTTAAGAGTCCAACTTGAAGCCTAGAAAGAAAGAGAAAGTAAGCAGCTTATTTCAGACCATAGAGTGTGATAAGTGCTATGAAAATAGTGTGATGTGTTGTGATAATTAAGTAAGGCTACTATCTAAGTGTGCCACAGAAGCTTCCTGGAAAAAGAGGTCCTTAAATGTTATGCATTCCTATAATCTCATATTCCTTAAATTAAAACAAAACTATTTCCAGAAAAGGATTCCTTCTCATCATCTTTATTTTCACTAACTTAATTCAAACCATGACCATCTTTTGTGTGGATAAATGAGCAAATTGCAGACTTCTGAACAAGTCTCTTGATCTCTGTTCCTGCCCCTCAAACAACCCGTTCTCAGGACAGCAGCAAGATTGGTCTTGAAACTTTTAAATTAGATCATATCACTTATCCACTCAAAACCTTTCAGTGGATTTCTATTTCACTGAGTAAAAGCCCAGGTTTCCAAGGGCTGAGATGGCAAATGTTCTTACCTCATCTCCACTAACCCTGTGCGGCCCCAACTTACTCCTGCCCGGATACACAAGGCTCCTTCCTGTTCCCCCAGATGCCGGGTCTGTATTAGAGTCTTTCCAATAGCAGGTACCTCTGTTTCCTTATGTTAACTTGGCCAACATTCTTACTTCCTTTGTTCAAATCTTACCTTCTTGATGAGGCCTAACCTGGCCACCTGTTAATCCTCCATCTGTCCAGTCTCCTGGTACAAGCATTCCTGATTCTTCTGGCCTTACATTAATTTTGACTTTTCCTAGACCAGTCAATATCTGCTAATATAGTATCTAATTTAATTATGAATTATGCATTTTGTATTAGTTTTCTCTTGCTGTCAGGACAAATTACCGCAGATGAAGTGTCTGCTTCAAACAAGACAGATTTATTATCTCCCCATTTTGTATGTCAGAAGTCCAGATTGGCTTGCTGGTTTCTCTTCTCTGGATTTCATAAGGCTGAAATCAAAGTGTTTGTCACCTGGGTTTTTGTCAGAGGATTTGGGAAGAATAGACTTTCAAGCTCATTCAGGATCTTGGGAAATGTCAGTTCCATGTGCTGATGTAACTGGGATCTCATTGACCTTGCTGGCTGTTAACTGGGGTCACCCTTAGATCCTGGAGTTCTGTCTCTAATTCTTGCATGTGATTCCCTACATCTCAGAGCCAGAAATGGCTCATAACATACTTTAAAGTCATGGAATATCTCTGACTTCCCTTTCTGAATCATCTCCCTTCCACTTACAACCAGAAACAATTCTTTTTTGTGGGCTCATTAAGTTAGATGGGTTCTCCAGATAAGATAAACTCCCTATTCTAATGTCCGCAACCTTAATTATATCTGTAGAGTCCTTCTTGCCATGTAGGGTAACAGAATCATAGGTTCTGGGGATTAGGGTATGCACATGTCTGAGGACCCATTGTTTTGCTTCATAGATGTTGTTTGTTATCTCTCTGTCCCTACTAGAATTAGGAAAACCTCATGCAGATACACATCTCCATCTATTTTGTTTACTGATGTATTCAAAATGCCTAGAAGGAAGTCTTTCTGCTAGTAGCTGCTTAATAAATATTATTGAATACACACTCATTTTCACCATAATACTGTGGTGAAATGTGCAGTTAATTAGTGGTGAATAGTGAAAAAGAAATTTTAATTGTAATTCTTTATATAGAGAATGAAAGAAACAAATCTATTTTGTATATGTATTTTAAGTTAGAATCTGATTATGTAAATGCATTATTTTAACTTTCTCTAAGAATATACTATATAGGAAAAATCTACTAAGAGCCAAAGTCAAGTTGTAAACCATATTTTCAGGGGTAAAATTGATGTGGGGAGTAACATTTAAATATTTCATGGTTAATCTATAAAGAACTCACAAAAATTCAGTTGAAAAAAGTGATACATATGAATAAACAGTCACAGAATACGTACAACATGTTTTGTTAATGTTCACTAAGTACAAAGAATAGACAGAGATGAAGAAGTAACAACCCAGTTATTACTAGAAGTACTTCATAGCTCTATGTTATCTATTCTCTTTGATGCATAGAAGAAAATATAAGTGTAACTGGATGTGAAGACTAGAATATGTTATGTTTCCTCTTTGTTCCAAACTTTCTTGGGTAAATTCTGCTCCTCAGGTTTAAATTTTTTGTTTCCAAATGTACTGCTCTTTTAGTGGTCACCTAATAAGCCATCCTTAATTGGTAGCAAACTTAATTACATAGCTACCATATGGTCAATTATTTGTACCATATTTGCACTTATAATTTCAAAATATTGTGTTGTTTTTATTGCTTTGCTATATTAGAATATGCAACAATGAACTACCTAATTTATGTATGAGTTTCTCATTTTTTTCTTAAGAAAAATTTCTGACTTAACTGTGTAAAATTTATTAGGTTTATTGAAAATTATCTTTATATTTCTCCATAATGTATCACTAATTTGCAGTATGAGAATATAGCTTTTTTATGTTTGTTAATTCTCACAATGAGGATCAGCTTCTTTCTTGCTCCTGATCTTGTCTTTCATTAAACCACTTGCATAGAATTTGCACCTAATGATACCAGTGAATTTCAGTTTCTATGGACCAGGCTTGAAATTTATATTTTATAGAAAAAAGTTAGTTGTACATTTTGAAGTTTAACGTTCTTAATTGTTTCTCTTTTATTCCAACATTGACTATGCAGATGCTGTTCATAATGCTGAATCATGCATAAACATAGATAATTTTTGGAAACAGTCTTTGTGGTATTATATATGTTGATTGAATTATGTGATTGCTTCATATGTTATTTATACTGTAACTGTTCAGTTTATATCTCCCTCTTATTGTCTTCATGCTCCAAGTATTTCGAAGATTATGTAAAATTATGTGACAAAAGGTACAGGCTCTAAAAATAGAATTTGTAACTGTCAAAGTGATTTTGCAGTTCATAATTCAAGGAAAGGTCTTTGGAAAATACTTAGAAATTGGACAAACTACTGCACCTTCAAAGTCAAGTATGTAGCTTTGTTTTGGGGTTGATAGTTTTGTTTTCTTCCACTGGTGAGGATAGTAATATTGCTTAACATTACTACTCCCCTTATCTTTAAAAAACATGCAAAGCATAAAAGACATGTCAGGAAAGGGAAATAAATGATTAATTTTCAGACATTAAAAAAAAACCAGCGTGTAGCCATCCTTTTTTATGGTTTAAGACTTTGTGGAATTTATAGATATGACAGAATATTACACGGTAGCAGTAATGCATCAGAGTTCATATTCATCAGGAGAGAGACAAGTGTAAAACACAAGATGAGGCTATGACTTAAATTTTATTTAGGAATTCAGTTAAGATGAAGGACACATTACGTCTCCTTGATTTAAAAGGCAGTTTAATTGATCACTTTGTATTTTGATAAAGTTGCATCAAGGCACACTTGTTATTAATCATTTTTACAGAATCATAAGAATACATGTGTATATCAGAGAAGAAATATATGAGAAAATGTTTTGTGAGTTATAGTTTAGAAAGCACTGATTAATTAATGATTGCTATAAACATTATTCATTGCTTCAGATTCCAAAACTTAGAAATAGTGTGTTCTGAAACTGAGCTGCAGGTGGTTTGTTTCTTTGTTTTTTCATTTTTGCTATCTTGGTCAAAGGCTTTATTATACAAACAGATAACCTAAGATTCATTTTAGTGTAAAATTAGAAGTTTGCTTAAAATCCTTAAGATATATGTCATACTCACCTTCATAATAATTTATAGGAAAGTTAAATAAACCAACAATTCCATAATAGCTTAAAAATGGCAGATATAGAAAGCTAGTGAATCCAAATTCAAACACTATTTAGGAAGTCTTGGGAAACCTTTATAAGGAAATGACAGTTAGCAGAGGCCTTCAAAGATAAGCAGCAAAGACTTTCCTGGGAGTCCCCAACCTCCAGGGTCTAATGCCTGATGATCTGAGGTGGAACTGATGTAATAATAATAGAAATAAAATGTGCATGATAAATGTAATGCACTTGAATCATCCTAAAACTTTCCCCTCCCCCTCTGTGGAAAAATTGTCTTCCACGAAATTGGTCCCTGGGGCCAAAAAGGTTAGGACCACTGTCTATGGAATGGAACCTCCATAAGATTGAAGGCATGAGAGGGCAGCATAACCTCACAGAGGAGCAAAACAGTTGTGTGAACTGGACGAAGAATCCATGTTGAAGGTTAGCAATGAATGAAACTAAAAGGAAGGAATAAGGCCTTAAGAAATGTGCTTGCTATTTTGAAAAAACTGCATCTTGATTGCCAAATAAAGTTGAAAAGTAATAATTTTTTTTGGCTCTGTATAGAGAGTGAATGAGTGGTTGTTGTCAGGGGTGATGTTCATGGTGGTAGAGAAGGTTGAGAAAAGGCAGTAAGAACTGCTAGCAGATTGTATAATGAACTGTGATAGGTGGCAAGGAGTAGAGTTGAGGCACTGGCAGCAGAAATGGAGAGGGCAAATTGGAATTTCGAGAGATTAGTTGGTTGAATGGATGGTCCCTGGTGTTCAGTTCATTGCGGTGGTGAAAGGGAGAGGGAAAGATCCCAGAAGACTGCAGTATTGACCTTGAATGTGATCAACTAACATTCATCTAGACAGCAGAGAAAAGGCAGTTTGCTGAAGAGACTGATAAGGAATGTCCAGAGGGGAAAGGTGAAGAAAGTGGTTTGCAGATTCTGTAATGGCAAATGGAAAGAGCTGTAGGGAGGAGAAAGACAGTGTGAAATGAAGCAGAGATACCAACTTGGATAAGAGATGAAAATGCCCAATTGAATTAGTAGCTGGGGAGTCTTTGGACTTGGCACGAGTGCATTTGTAGAGTTGGGAAGGATGAAACTAAGTTAAAACGTGTTGTGGATGGAGGAAGGCGACTGGAGATGAATCTCAAAAAGTTAAGAAGGGAGCATAGCTTGGTGGCTGGGGAAAGACAGTGCTGAGAGAACAGCTGTTGTTTTTAACCTGAGAAAAAGTTCAAGAATGATTTTATGTTAAGGGAGAAAAAGCAGGTCAAGAGGGAAAAAACTATATTTGGAAGGGAGTTAAATAATGGTGCCAAATAGCTAAAGAGATGAAAAGGTGAAGAATATTTCCCCACAGGAGTAGAAATTCTTTGTTAATGAAGCCTAAAAGAACTTTGAAATTAGTTATCATTCTTAATGGGCACTTTTAATATGTTCTTGGTGTTCCACTCTGTTGGTTTGTAATTTCCTGATGACACACCAATTTTAAGGTAACATGAAACCTGTGTACGTGATATTTTGTAAACTACTTAATGCTATACAGATGCAAAATACTATTTTAAAGTAAAACAACTTATATTCTTATCCTTCTGTTTGTTCTTTTTTGACCTTCTCCTCTGTCACTTCTATTTACCATACTGTTCCAGTAATATTAAAGAATAAATATATTTTGTGGGCTAGAAAGAGAACTTCTGCATCATTTACAGAATTGCATTGGGGAAATAATGTACTCCTTGGTGAGGTGGAAATGTACTTGTACTTGAGGTTAAGTTTACGCCTCTGCTTGCAGCAAATAAAAGGGTAGCAGGATGTGTGTGTGTGTGTGTGTGTGTGTGTGTGGTCTGTGGATTTTTTGTTCTAGCATAAGTCAGTCATTTGTTTGTTGGTTTGTGAAAGCCTAAATCAGATTTGTGGAAACATAGTGACAAAAAAACCTCTAGCTTCTGACTTAACTTCTTTCTACCCTTCTGAATATACTGAAAGCTCCTTAAGTCTGGATCTCTGCCTTTAATGCCTTTTAAAGATGTGTTGACTACCTGTGGCAGATCTATGAACACAGGCATAGGGGAAAAAAAAATATGTAATTTATAGAACAAGAAACAAACCATGAAAAAGTCTTAAGTACTCCTAGTCTATATGAAATAAACATCAATAAACTACGTGTTTGTGATAATTTTGCCACAAAATGGATTTTGATGGCCATTGATTTTTCATACCTTTAGGCCATGTCCTAAAGTCAGGTCTTCACTTGTTATAAGGTATTTGGATTTTGTTTATTTATTGCCTCTCACCTGCCACGCCTTGAAGATCCACTGCATTAAGTCAGCTTCACAATAAAGAAACTTTGTCTCTCAGCACACATCATAATTTATCACTTCATTAAATCAGCAAAAGATATGCAATCAGTGGCCCAGCTAGGATGGACCTTGGCTGTCAGGGGCTTCCAGAAAAGGAGCTCTCCGGTGACTGTGGTTGAGCCGTGACTGGGGAGGACAGACACTTCTGAGTGGGTTGGTCTGATTGAGGGCACAGAGCCTGGCAGAGCAGCAGTAGATCATGCTGGGGCTTGTCATCTGCTGCCAGGTTGCCGGGTATCAAACACCATTAGGACCCCAGCTCACAGTCTGATTACATTTCATCATTCAGCGTTGACTTGTAAACATAGCCAAGCTGTATAGTAATTCATTGGTAAAAATTCAAGCAGTTGATGACTAACCTGATGCTCACTTTAGTCATACTGGTTGTTCATAATTATTAGGCCGTGTTAGTGTTTTTCTCTGGCAAACAGAACAAACCTTGGTTTGCTCTCTCTTTCTCCCTTCAGCTCCCATGCATCTTATGGCTCGGAATCTTATCTTACAGCACCCTGGCACCCTAAGCTTTCAACGTCTGTTTAAATTATTCACATTCATGTTATCCTCCAGTCCCTCTTTTACTGTTTCAAAGGCTAAAGTTCCATTCTGTCTTTTTATCCCAAAAGTGTCTACTGGAATAAAAGGGTACAGAATTAATGATTAACTAAATAGATTAAACAAAGAATGAGCAGTTGTTTTGTTACTGTATTCAATAGTTTGTTCATCTATCTAGCATATTTTTATTGAGGTTCTTCGAGGCAAGAAAAATACCTAGAACACTATTGGAAACATGGGGTGGGGGGAATATTTGCCTTGGCATCAGTGATTTTAAAACTTATGTGTTGTTTTTCTTCCAATGATTTTGTTTGCTGTAGGTGTTACTAATATAAGTTCTGTAAGAGCATTTTATTATTGGCTAAATGTCACTGGTAGATTTTCATTTAGAGCTAGATATTAGTGTGTGAGTATGGGGGACAGAAAAGGCAATCTAAAAGACTATTCTGCATAAAAGGTAAATGTAGAAAGACACATTCCAGAAAATAATTTTTAAAAATGATAGTCATGACAAGAAGAGTAAATGCTGAGTAGCTGAATATAAAGTTGAGAATTTTAGGAGAATTCGCATTAAATGATAGAGCTCTGATAGCTTGGGACCAGGAACTAAGTATGTTGGAAAATAAAGATGTTAACATTAAATTGGGAAGAAAACAGAAAAAAAAAATATATATATATATATAGGTATACACGTTTTCAAAGGATTTTTTTCATGATAATCATGCATTTTCAACTGTTATAGATCTAGAAATTTTCTTCTGTATATGAATGTTCTGTCAACAAGATTATTTTTACCAGAACTTTATGCATCTAAACTGGCAAAACACCGTCAGTGGAAAACAGGACGTAAATTGGAAATACATGCTATTCTTGTGCCATGGTCAGCCTTTTAGGTGTCACTGCTTAATTATATACTCTCAATACCACAGTAAGAGACTTGGCTGATGACCAGACCCACCTCCTTATGGATGCCTTTTTTGACCACATCAGCTGACCCATGGTGATTTTCCTTTCTTCTGAAATCCTAAAGCTTGCTATTTTTATATCCTAAATTTGACAGTTACCATATATTATTACATAGCATTGTTTTCCTTTTAATTCAGACATTCTTTGTTTCCTGAACTTTTTATAAACTCTTCATGGAAGTAACGAAACATTTATAGAACATCCAGTCTTTGCTGTGTGTTATTAACACATGCTTCATCAGTCTGCCCTGGCACCTGTTTTTTTTTTTTTTTTAGGAAATTTTATTTTTTAAATTGCCTTCATTAATTGTGTATTTCACTAAATTCCATTTTATTCAGAGAGTTGGTGAACCTATACTTGCAGAGCCATGGAAACAAAATGCTCCAGGAAACCCTGGCTCTGGCACCTGTTAATGTGTTAGGTCTGTCCTGTGGAAGAGAAAGGCATTTTTCCCTAGAGCCGGACACACTAGTCAGCCATGGTATTCAAAGTGCCAAAAAATGTTGTTCAGTCATAGTTTTCTGAGGTCTCAAAAGAGACAGAAGTAAATCTACTTCTAAGATAATGGAGAAGTAGCTACTTATTTTGAGAACAAAGAAGCAAATCCTGGACGTTATTATACCTCACTCTCCCTTTTCTTGTTATGCAAATAGACACCCCCAACCCCATAGGGCTTTACCTGCTTTTCCCACTTTGCAATCTCTGTTGGTCCCTGTGTGATTGTGTAGCATAAACTCTTTGTCAGATCTATTCCTCTTCCTGTCCCTCCTCCTCCTCCTTCTTGTGACCTGTCCTTCTCTATGCTGCTTTTGAAGATGGTTGCATCCTTCTTCTTCTTTTTTTTTTGTATCCTTCTTTCTTTTGTCTCATCTTTGACCTTTTTTTCCTTCTGAATATCTAACTATAATTTGCTTCTGCAAATTTTCCTTACTTGTTGTCGATGATACCAGAAATTATTTTTAATAACAAAATTTTTGACAAAACCTGGTATTCTTTCTTGGCTGAAGAGGAAAGAATTCCTGGAGACTCAGAGATCCCATTAGATGAATTCGAGTAGAATATATCTGTTGAAAAAGTGAACATTGTTCTATAATGAAAACAAGTAAAATTGCTTATTGAGTATACAGTGGCATGTAAATGCAGTTGTGTACAGATATTGGTTATTCTTCCCTCAGAAAATTTGCAGTTTTCTTACAGAAGCACCAATCTGGAAGTAGTTACGTACCAAATTGTATCTTATAAATGATATATGACATAAAGATTCAAAATCAAGAAAACTTGATGTGGAATTAATTAACTAGGGGAAAATGGAACAGATAACATCTGTGCTGTGCAAAGAGGGAAATTTTGAAACACTGTGATGTGCTAGAAGTTGCATCACATATAGCATCAAGGAACCTGACAGGTTCAAGATATACCTCTTCTACTTCAGAAGTTTTCTCTTAGGGAAATCTTTTATAGTCTTTGAACTCAGTTTTCTCAAATATCATGGGAATAAAAATGATAGCTTAATAGTGGTGGTCATTTATAAAATACTTGTGAATGGGCCAGAAAATATATATACAGTTTCTATTACCTTCATTTGGGTGTGCATGCTTAGTTGTGTTGGACTCTTTCTGACCCCATGGACTGTAGCCCGCCAGGCTTCTCTTTTCATGGAATTCTCCAGGCAAGAATTCTGGAGTGGGTGGTTATTCCCTTCTACAGGGGATCTTCCTTCATAGCAACACTTTAAAGAATGCTTTCCGCCTACATAGCATAATATAGTAAAATGAAGCTGAAGAAGGTTAAAACATATTCCTAAGCTCTCACAGGCAGAAGTTAGTAGAGCTTGACTAGGAGTCAGACCTGCCTGGCTTCATGCTGCCTGTTATAAGATTGTTGCTAGAATTAATGCATGTGAAATTTTACCTATAAAAATAACCTTGATTTCTAAATTTCAAGACTTTCAGAGTTATAAGTAAATGGGTTAGACTGTCTTTAAGCCACTGATTTTTATCATGGAAATTTTGGGCCTAGACAGTTAACTGAAGGGCATTATGGTGGAGGTCAGGCTTCCCTAGTGGCTCAGATGGTAAGGAATCCTCCTACAAGCGGGAGACCTGGGTTCGATCCCTGGATTGGGAAGATCCCTTAGAGGAGGGCATGGCAACCACTCTAGTGTTCTTGCCTGGAGAATTCCATGGATAGAGGAGCCTGGAAGGCTACAGTCCATGGGGTAGCAAAGAGTCGGAAACACATGAGCAAGTAGGCACTGCACCGCACATGGTGGAGGTCACAAACTCTGGAACCAAACTGCTAGTGGCTTTGATTCTTGGATCAAACACTTCCAAGTGACTTTAGTCATGTCAAAATTCATGGTGCCTCAAGCGCTTTTATGTTACATGAGGATAATAACAATCCTGTTCTGTAAGGATAAAATGGGAATATATGAAAGTACTTAGAACAGTACCTGGTACATATTAAGTGCCATACAAGTGTTAGTTACTAGATATTGCTAATTGTTGAAACAACTAAATAATTGACATAGATATACATAATTGACAATAAGAACTCTACATTTTCTATATTATAGCTCTCTCAGTCTAGGTTTATTCAACCAACCCCCCAATACTATGTTGTTGCATCTAATATTCAATTATATGTATGTACTTATATAAAAATATCTATATTTGTATGTATTTATATATATATATGTGCATATATAATGCAGGGACTTCCCTGGTGGCTCAGCAGTAAAGACTCTGCCTGCAGTGCAGGAGATGCAAAAGACATTAGTTTCATCCCAGAGTTGGGCAGATCCCCTGAAGGAGGAAATGGCAACCCACTCCAATAGTCTTGACTGGAAAATCCCATGGACAGAGGCACCTGGCAGCCTAGAGTCTATCTGGTCACAAAGAGTCGGACACGACTGAGCATGTACTCATGCACACACATATATAATACATACTTTTATTGAGAGAGCATCTATCTATTTATAGAGATATCTCTCCTTTGCTGTATAGAGAAAAGAAGCCCTGTTGATTTGCCTATACTCTAATTTATTTGGAGTTTGGAAAATTATCTAGGTGATTTTTATATTATAATTGTTTTAGTTCTTAGTTTTGTCTTAGGGCTTCCCTGATAGCTCAAGAATCTGCCTGCAATGCAGGAGACCCTGGTTCAATTCCTGGGTCTGGAAGATCCACTGGAGAAGGGATAGGCTACCCACTCCAGTATTGCTGGGCTTCCCTTGTGGCTCAGCTGGTAAAGAATCCACCTGCGATGAAGGAGACCTGGGTTCAATTCCCTGGGTTGGGAAGATTGGTTGGGAAGATGCCCTGGAGAAGGGAAAGGCTACCCACTCCAGTATTCTGGCCTGGAGAATTCCATGTATAGTCCATGGGGTCACAGAGTCGGACATGACTGAGTGACTTTCACTAGTTTTGTCTCAGATGCCGGTAAGATTCTATGAGTACAAATATGATTATAATAGTAGTCACAATAGCCATCTGATGTATATAAAATACAGAAGAACAAAAAAGAAACCTCTAAAGTTCCTTAACTTTAAAAATATGCTTATTAGGAAAAGTTGTTTGTTCACTTAAAGTTGTAAGTCATGTGTGTTATTGGAAATTGATTTGTGTGCTCCCTTTTGAATATTAGTGCACAGTTTACTACCTCACCTCAATTTCACCCAGCTGAACACTTACGAAATATGTACATTACCTTAGCTGCAGAAAATACTCAGACTTTGAGTTTAGTTTTCTCCTCCTGCTTACTACACACAAAAGTAAATATGGCAACTAGTGGCAGAAATTGCTAGTTACCGCCTAGTTAAAAAAATATACTTATTTTCTAACTGAATGTACATTTAAACATTCTGATATATTGGGGAGGAAGAAGATTTTCCCATCCCCTGTAGGTTTTTCTGGCTGATCTGAGAATTAAATTGACATGAAACATATTGACAGGAGAAAACAAAATCTAATTTTGTAGGTATAAGAATCCTATATACAGGAGAGGTCAGAGACCTCAAATACATGAAAAGTTCAAACACAGAAAGATAGAATGAGGTATATGTCATCTTGAGCTAAGACATGGGATATGGACTTGGAGTTTCCAAGGAGAAGAGGGTCATTTCAGGAGAGTTCCATAAGAGAAAGAGCAGATGTTTGGTGTTTAGATGTTTGCCTTGCCATTTAGATGGGGCCATTTAGATATAATTTATCCCTGGTAATATATCTTTTGCTGGATATAGCCACAATTTAAATTCTTTCTAGTTAAGGGAGGGGCAGTAGTTTCTCTTAAAACCACAGGGTCTTAGTTGCCTATATCTCACAATGAAATGTTACTTTTTGTCATTAATACATAACTTTGCATTTGTAATTAATAATGTTCAATTTACAAACTTTTTTTATCAGTTTTAGTTTTGAGCATAATTTATGATCTTAAATTACTTTTGGTGTAATTGGACACTTTATGTGAAGAAAATCCACATATTTTAATTGTTATGTGGTTTGTGAAATTCTCAAATTAAACTGTTGTAATTTTAAAGAGAACCACCAACTACAAGTAGAAAAGAATGCATGTTAGAACATATGAAGGGAAATAGGTATTCTTCTCATTCTATACCAGATGTATCCACTTGAATGGCAATACAGTAGCTTATCTGGTTTGGCATTAAGACTTCTTTTTTTCTGTTATAGTCAAATAACTGCTTCTGTGATATGGTTTCTGATTTGCTTAAATTGCTAGCATGGTTTAGATTAATATCAAGATGGGTTTTGACTGGAGAATATTAGGAGTCAGGGACATTTTCCAGAATGTGTCAAGACCTTTTGCTGATCTGTTGTGCTAATTCAAGGAACTTTGGTCCTAGTTCAGGCTTTAACAAACAATTGTCCTTCAGTTGGTGATTCAAACCTTACTAGCCTGGTTGCTTTAATTAAAAAAAAAAGTAAAATATATAGTTTCTACCTTGATGGATTATTTAAATGTTCAAATGAATAAACAGCTGTAAAAGCAATCAGTGAAAATAATGTCACACACTTCCAAATATATAGTGTGTTTTACTACATATGCAATTTAATTTTTCTTGTGATGGTAATTATCTTTATGATAAAACTAATGAAAATTTGCATTTTCAATTTCATGGAAAGAAAAGAAAGGGCCAGGAAAAAGTAGGTTAACAACAATTTTGTCTTGGGGGAACATTATTAAACAGGCTTTGTTTTGCTCTTTCTGTTTCTTAAACCACGGTCCAACTCAGTGTTCTAGTGACCAGCTGGTCTGTTTTTAGCATGGAATGTCTCATTTCCCGAGAAAACCTTCAGACCTTGGTTAATGAGTATGAATGACTACATAGTCAGTTTGCAAACACACTTTCTCACTTCCAGTTCAAGCATAAATCACAGAATATTCTCAGTGTTGAACTATGGACAAGTAGCTGAGGATCTTACTGTTCTAGAATGTTAATTATTTGGTATCACATTCAAACTTGTTGTTCAGTCGTTCAGTCATATCTGACTCTTTGAGACACCATGGACTGAAGCACACCAGACTTCCCTATCCTTCACTGTCTCCCAGAGTTTGCTCAATTTCATGTCCATTGGGTCAGTGATACAATCCAACCATCTCATCCTCTGCCCTCCCCACCTTCTCCTCCTGCCCTCAATCTTTCTCAACATGAGGGTCTTTTCCAATGAGTCAGCTCTTCACATCAAGTCACCAAAGTATTAGAGCTTCAGCTTCATCATCAGTCCTTCCAATGATTATTCGGGGTTGATTTCCTTTAGGATTGACTTATTTGATCTCCTTTCTGTGGAAGGGACTATCAAGAGTCTTCTCCAGCACCACCGTTTGAAAGCATCAGTTCTTCAGCTCAACCTTTTTCTGGTCCAACTCTCTCATCTGGACATGATTACTGGAAAACTGTAGCTTTGACTATATAGACTTGTCAGAAAAGTTATGTCTCTGCTTTTTAATACACTGTCTAGGTTTGTCATAGTTTTTCTTCCATGTAACAGGCATCTTTTAATTTCATGGTTGCAGTCACCATCAGCAATGATTTTGGAGCCCAAGAAAATAAAGTCTGTCACTGTTTACATTCAGACTATTGACTCCCCAGATTTGTACAATTTTGAGGTAGAGAGGGTAAAGTTCCTACAGAAGTAGTATATAAAATAACAAATAAAAAGCTTGAGGTAGGGCCTTGTACAAACAAGAGACTTAAGATTAAGCTTTATGGGAAATTTGCTTCTGTTATGAAAGTGTTAGTCACTCAGTTGTTTCTGACTCTGAGATCCCATGGACTGTAACCTGCCAGGCTCATCTGTTCATGGACTCTCTAGGCAAGAATACTGGAGTGGGTAGCTATGCCCTTCTCCAGGGAATCTTCCAGACCCAGGGATTGAACCTAGGTCTCCTGAATTGCAGGCATATTCTTTACTGTCTGAGCCACAGGGGAAACCTTTGATTATAAATCCACCTTCCTCCCTGTTCCATTCACCCACAAATTAAAAGAAATAGTTTCTAGCTGTTGAGTTTTCATTTTTAAATAGCAAATACATTCATACATTAAATATGTAATTATATGTCATTTTAAATAAAGAAACAATTTTTTTTAAACTTAAAAAAAAAAAAAAAACAGAAACCTAAATTCTGAAAAAATAAAATGCATAGAGGTCTGGTCTGGAGTTTTCAACAGTATTTGGGCTTTACATTGCTGCAAAATATTACCCAGATTCTCAAGGATGTAAAAAGAGTTAATGCTTTGGATTTTGCAATTGAAGCAACTCTAAAGTTGCTTTTCTTCCTCAAACCTGTCAATCTTAGAGAAAAAAGATTCTGACACAGGTAGATACATGTACTTCTTGTTGCAATTCTTTTTTATTATCAGTTCTGTTTAGCTAGCTTGCAGCAATTTAAGATTCATCTAGCAAACACTTTAGTTTTAAGGCTTTGGAAGACTAACTTCTCTTTTAGCCATAAAAGCTTCTCAGAAAACATGAGGCTGATCTGATATTCCCAATAGAATTTCCTTGACTTATGAAGAAATAAGAGTAACGAGACCCCTAAACTCACATTATTCCCACATTCCAGAGCCTTTTCATTTCTCTAAATATGATTTTTATTTCATTCAGGCAGTAATAGACTTGTGTGTTTTTTGTTTAAATTCAGAAATCTCATTCATCAGATTTTTTTTTCTTAAATATGCATATATTTTCTTTTTTTGTTGTTTTGTTTGTTTGTTTGTCAAGAAGTAAACCTACCTCTGGACAGAGGGTTTAAGTGAAAGTATCGGCTGAGCCAAGTCAGCATGCACAGCTGCTCTCTTCCTCTGTTCCCAGGAGATGCTCACAGGCCTTTGTTCTGGCCGTTCCTGCCTTCCAAGAGGCATTGCTTGGTATGTGAAGCTCAGTAAGGCCATTATGGACATTTTGGCTCTAAATCCACTACCTTCTTTGGGGCAGGGGCTATATTTATTTTGTTCATCATTGTATCTTTCACTCGAAGATATTTGCTAAATGAGTAAAACTTTTGCTGAAATTTGGCCTGTACTCAAAGGAAGGCCTTACTGCATGAATCTGTATTATAATAAACATTCTGATGTAGATCAGCATGAACTATCAGCAAAAATTAGATTTTGCATTATAATGTACTATGACTATAATTTCCCATCACTTTAATGTTGGAGCATTTGCCTAATCAAATAATAACAATTAATCATTTCTAAGCTTTGCTTTTTTTCCCACCCTTTACTTTGATAACTAACAGTCTTTTTCCTCTCCTCAGCTTCACCCACAATTAATTATGTATATGTGTATTTATTTTTTATTTATTTACTTATCCATCATTCATTTACTCATTTACACACATATTTTTGTACAATATTTTTTATTGGAGTATATATAATTGCTTTGCAATAGTCTTTGTTTATACTATACAACAAAGTGGATCAGCTATATATATACATATATCCCCTCCCTCTTGATCCTTCTTGTCACTCTCCTATCCCACCCATCTGGGTCATCAGAGAGCACTGTTCTGAGCTCCCTATGCTATAAAGCAACTTCCCACTATACACACCTATCTGATGCTCTCCTTAGGTGGCTCAGATGGTAAAGAATCTGCCTGCAATGTGGAAGACCTAGGTTCTATCCCTGGTTCAAGAAGATGCCCTGGAGAAGGAAATGGCTACCTTCTCCAGTATCACTGCCCAGAGAATTCCATGGACAGTGCAGTCCAAGGGATTTCAAAGAGTTGGACAGGACTGAGTGACTAATGTGCAAGCCCTTAGGCGATCTCAGAATTAAAAAGACTGTCATTCTGAGAGTTTGATAAAATCAAAAGGGGCTTAGTTTCATGTCACTTTCTTATAAGCAACTTGCACATAGATATGCCCCAAGTAATCTTGTTAAACCTTCTATCCTTTTGGGTGATGCATATGAAAATAAGTAACAAAAAGAGAAGAAATATTAATAAAAAAATTAATTAATAAAAATAATAAAAATAAACTTTAATTTTTTAAAAGATTAGACAAAAAATAGAAACTTTACTTGGAACAATATTAAATGAAAAAAATAACTTTTGTTTCATGCCTCTCAGCTCCTTATATGAAATTTTTGAGATATCTTTGTTGAAGGGGGTTTATAGTCCACAACAACCCACCAAGGAGAAGATGGAATGTCTGACACTAATTATATATACCTGAGGATTCCTAGTATTTTCTGATGTTGACACTGCAGATTAGGAAAACATTTATAGATCCATGTACCTCATTGTAGGCATGACTTTTAGAGATAAACAAGGTCAATCTGACATCCTATAAGTGACAAAACCAAGATCAGGAAAATGACTTGTCTTGATTAGTGATTGTATTTATATGCATGCTTGTAACCAGAACAATTTAAACAGATTTCAGAGTGAGGTGAGGTAAGCATATAACTAGAGAAGCCCAACTAGATGGCATTCACAGGGTACCAAAGGTTACCATTGCCTTGAGTTTGACCTTCACAGCCTCACAAATTCGGGAATTCTCTGAATGGGTCATCCCTTCTCTTAAAAGCAGCATCACACTCACCTGCTCCCAGAAGCTGATTCATAAAATTCCAGCCAATTTAATAATGGGAAATCACTGTCACTGAACAGGAATTCTGGAGCAGACTGGTCCATTTT
Organism: Cervus canadensis; assembly: GCF_019320065.1. Taxonomy (NCBI): domain Eukaryota; kingdom Metazoa; phylum Chordata; class Mammalia; order Artiodactyla; family Cervidae; genus Cervus; species Cervus canadensis. The sequence goes on from NC_057391.1 coordinate 34,264,955, forward strand.
CTCCCTTCAGCAAATCTATACTATAGGCATTTACAATCAGAAGATTATTGGGGTAGCATGAAATCAGAGCAGAATATGCAGCAAAGGGAATACTTAATTGTTTTCATAGTCTGGTCAGGAAAAGCTTAACAGAGATCAAACCAGAGGAGTAGGTGACTCCAGCCAGAAAGGACAACACCTTAAAGACATAGAATCAAAACTATGGTGTGTCTCTAGTAGTGTCGTTTGATTATATAGTGTACAAGGGCTGGCTGGGCAGGGGTTGGTAGAGCCTGGACTGGCAAAAGCTCCGTTTGGAAAGGTGGAAAGGGACCAAACCTTAAAAAATCTGGCCCAGTCAATGTTAGGAAAGATAATTCAACCAAGGGGGCCAAGAAGGCAGGCAGAGAGATGTTACCCAAAAACTAGATTCACCTCTTAGTGGGTGATGGGCCAAAAGACACAACTAAGCCAAAGGTCGGGAGAAGAAGGGTTTATTACTTGCTGCATGTAAGGAGAACACCCAGGAACTTTCACAAAGCAGTGCCTCCCTGAACAGCAAAATCAGAAAGTTTTAAGCTAAAGGTATATAAATATTCATAAAGAGGCTTGGGCAATCTCAGAGTCCAAGCTTTCCTTGATTGATGTCACAGGGGTCAGAAAAGGTCAATATCATCTCATTGGTTCCAGTTGATCTGGTGGTTGAGCACTTCAGGCTAATCTTTACCATTGAAACAGGAGTGGGAGTCTTTACAACTGATACATTGTCTTTGGTATTGCTACTTCTCTTGCCTGATAACAGGCATGTTTCTGCACTCTTTTATTCCCTTGTGAAAGTGAAAGTGAAAAGTCGCTCAGTCGTGTCCGACTCTTCGCGACCCCATGGACTGTAGCCCACCAGGCTCCTCCATCCATGGAATTTTCTAGTCCAGAGTACTGGAGTGGGTTGCCATTTCCTTCTCCAGGGGATCTTCCCGGCCCGAGGATCAAACCCAGGTCTCCCGCATTGCGGGCAGACGCTTTACCGTCTGAGCCACCAGGGAATCCCTGGTGGGGATTTATTCCCTTAAGATCATTAATTGCTGAGACCTGTTCAAGGATAAACATTGTAGCCAGGATTTGATCACACAATGGCTTAGGCTAAAAATGACTTCACTTTTGTTGAAAAAGCTATGCCTGGTTCTCTTCTTCCAGGGATCCCTTACCCTGTGTCAAGAGCTGGTGTTGGGGCAATATAGGTAAAAAACAAAATGTTCTATCCCAGAAAACCTTTGAACTGTTAAAAAGTTAACTGAGGCACTTTACATTTTCAAGAGTGTATTTAAGCATACATCCATATGAGTCAGGCAGTGCCAGACTGAAAGTCTTTGGGACACTCCACTAGCAACAGCTGAGAAAGGCTTTTATGGAGAAGATAAAGAAGCAAAGCAAGAATGTTATTTGATTTTCTCTAGCCTAAGTGGTTGCTTTACCTGGGAAATCCTCGTTGGCTGTTTGGGATTGGTGTTTCCTAAGTTTCATTTTCTTGAACTCTAGTGCTTTGACTCTAACATCAGTTTTAATTGCTATCAAGGCACCTCAATCTAATGGTCCCTTCAACTAATTACTTTAAAATCACAAGGGTAGAAGAGAAAGAAAACAGTTTCAGTATTGAATAAGGATTATACCAGAATATGATATGTCACAGGCAACCTGCTAAAAGATTGCAAAGAAAGACATCTCATCCTTTCATAGAGAGCCATCACATACATGTTCTCAAGATATACACTAATTAGTCTTCAGGTAAGAGGACTCGCCAACACCATTTGCTGCACATCATTCATCCTAAATTCACTTGATAATTGGGGTGACTGTCTGTGTTAACTAGTTGGCTTTATCCAAAGAAAAAAATAATTTTTCTGACAGAAGGTAGTTTTGGTGCCAGGGTTATGCACCTACCCACCCAACAGAAGCTAAGAGATAGGGTTAGTTTCCTTGATGACCACACTTCAAAGGGTTGATTGTCCAGTTCTTCAAAGAGACGTGGCTGGGTTGTGAAGCTGGCAGGAAGCTTACCAAGCTTTCAAAAACGGTTACGTACAGCAAAGCGTTTCAGTTATAAACGTTGTAAATTGACTATACTTCCATTAAAAAATAAAAACAGTTGCATACATTTCAAAGAGAAGGAAAGAACTTAAAATATTGATGCAAGTTTTCTTAAGAAATTGCTCCAAGAAGAGAGTGGGAAGAAGCCTTGCCCTCATTTTCAATAGAGAGAATTAAGCCTCTCATTTTTAACTTCTACCCGTGCCCTTAGGAACAGTTTTAGATTGAGAGTAAATTAGTTGATCAACTACCTGAAACACTGAAATTCAAGGATTTTTCAAAAAAGGGGTGGGGCAATGGAGAGTCAGGAGAAAAAACTATTTCTAGTTCAAAGAGGCCAGTCCTTTAAGTCTGAGAGTATCCTCAGTATTGGAGGAGTGTACTGAGGGAGCCAGCCTACTTTTTTTTTTCTGTAAGAATCAGGAAATTGACTACTAAAGAGTTAAATGGGCTCTTTCTTATTATCTTTTTAAAGTCAGCTGGCTTAATGCTTGTGTTTGAGAGAATTATGTTGAAATCCTCTACCCTTAGGCATTTTGAAGTACTTGACTGTGGCAACAGTTTTTATTCATAGCTCTCTGAGAATTCCCCCTCCCCTCAACTTTTTTTACCCTGAGGCTCAAGGACTGCAAAGTAGGGCATAGCTTTGTCTGTTCAATTCTAAAGCTGCAGAAGACTGCTTTGCTCTCTTAAGGTTTTTATTTTCCCCCAAAAGGAAATTTGTCAAGTCCTTTGTAATTGTTCACACAGCACTCTATTCATTTATCCCATTGTCTGAACACATTCCTAGATAGCAATGTTTTACCTTTATTTCTTATTTTTAAACAATTTTACATTTTTCCCCTTCCAGTTTTGTTGAGCTATAATTGACATGCAGCACTATGCAAATTTAAGATGTGAAGTATACTGATTTTACTTATATAAGAATGAAAAAATATATTAGTAAACAAAGGATGTTGCTGCCATCAAGCTGTCACATTATTGCCACCAGATGGTATACCTTGTGGGAATGCAGGATGAGAGGCACATCCCCCTACCCCACCCCTCGTAGCTGAGGTGCATATCAAAGGGATGATTTCAATGAGCAGAGACTTTTCCTTTTTCAGATAGATACACAGAAAGGGCTTCCCAGTGGAATCTGCCTACCAGTGCTGGAGAGGGAGACAGAAGAGATAAGGGTTAGATAGATCCCTGGGTTGGGATCTTCCTGGGTCTGGAAGATCCCCTGGAGGAGAGCCTAGCAAGCCAATATTCTTGCCTGGAGAAACCCATGGGCTGAGGGGTCTGGCAGGCTCCTGCCCATAGAGTTGTAAAAGAGTAGGACACTACTGAAGTGACTTGGCAAGCAGGTACAGAGAAAATCACTAAAGTAATTAACTTGAGATACTGAGATATCTGATTTTCTTTAATTCACAGTCACCTTTTGATGTTTCAACTACCTGATCTTCGTTGTAAAAACTCCTGTATATCCTGGCTCCCCGCCTTGCCTCTTCAGAGTAGTCTCGGTTATTTGAGATGCTCTGTCCCAAACTTAAGTCCTCAGTTTTGTCCACTGAATAAAACATAACTCTCAGCTTTTAGGTTGTGCATTTTTCTCAGTCAACTCATACATCATGAAATTATTACCACGATAAGTTTAGTGAACATCCATCATCTCATATAGATACGATATAAAAGAAAAAGCAACAAAAAAAAACCAAAACCCTGTTTTTCCTTGTGATGAGAATTCTTAGGAACTACTTTCTCAACAACTTTTATATATCACATACAGAAGTGTTATTTTTGTTTGTCATGCTGTACATTATATCCCTAGTACTATTTATCTTATCATGGAATTCTGTACATTTGAAATGCCTTCATCCAGTTCCCCTGTCCCCTAACCCCAGCTTATGGTAACCACGAATCTGATGTCTTTTACTATGACTTTGTTTGTTTTTAGAATATGATTGACCTACAACACTATGTTAGTTCCTGGTGCAAATATTTCTATACATTTCAAGACAGCAGTTTCTTTTTTTTTTTTTGAAGACTGCATTTCAGCATGCCCCCCCCCCCCAAAAAAGGGAACAAACCAAAAATCTATTGGTTGAAGTAAATATTTCCATATACCATTTTAAATCACAAAATCAGTAAGTTCAGCCTAAGAAACATGAACAATGTATTACTCATACTTTTCTCGTCATTATATGTTAGTTTGGAAACTTTAAAACACTATAAACTTATTTGCATAATGCCCCTTCTATTTTAGGAGTCAACATGCTTATATGTTTACATATATTTTCTCTCTATGCAAAATTTATGTAACACTTGTATTTCTACTTCATAGATCAAAATGAATATAGTGCTAAGTAAAAATTATTATCTAACACAACTATGTGCTTGTAGCATGTTGTATGTATTGGGGAATAAAGAAAAAGTAAAGACTTGATGCCAATCACAAGAGCTTACAGTCTTGGCAATGAGATGTGATTAACAGACAAAGACAATGCATTATTAGTGCAGACTTCTGTAACTCAAAGCCTCTTTTGCAGTGGGATTTCTAAGACTCAGAAATCAATAAGGGATAATCTTAGAAAACATCACACAGAAAGTGAAATGTGACCTTTAGTATGAATGATACTCAGTGTCTTGTTTGGGAGCCATGGTTGCAACTAACAGAAATCCATTCAGCCAGCTTAGACAGAAAGCCGCCTGTACTGAGAGGAGGTAGACGTGGTCATAGTATGATCAGGAGTTACACTTAGGTCTCAAAAGCTGAAAGCCACAGTGGCCCTGATCTAACCTTTTCTTTTAATCTGGGCTCACCTATTCCAATACTTTGGCCACCTGATGCTAAGAGCCAACTCATTGGAAAAGACCCTGATGCTGGGAAAGATTGAGGGCAGGAGGAGAAGAGGGTGGTAGAGGATGAGATAGTTGGATGGCATCACTGACTTAATGGACGTGAGTTTGATCCAATTCCAGTCCAGGAGATGGTGAAGGACAGGGAAACCTGGCGTGCTACAGTCCATGGGGTTGCAAAGAGTTGGACACGACTGAGCGACTGAATATCAGCAACAAATTCCCCTTACCTGCACTTTTCTGTGAACATCTGCATCACTATCTCCTTTTTCCTGGAATAAGCTTAGTTTACTTTTCTACACATGAAGGAGGATTACAACTCTTACTCCAAAATCCTGAATCTTTATATCCTCAGTTTAAGTGCCTGTCAAATGCTGACTGGCATCTCAAACTCCTGATTTCAGTAGCTGAAGAAAGAGTTTGATTTGGTCAGGCAAGGTCAAAAGGGCAACCGGGTTGGATGACTGCCACTAAAACAACTCTTAGAAAAGAAGTAAGGTAGGCAGGAGACAGAGTGTTCAAGTTGAGATGGAAGTGGTGGGAAGGAGCATTGGTAGATGAGGGGGAAAAGAGTGTGTTAGATGGGGTGGGCCTTTCTATGAAGGGCTCATTTCATTTATAGAAGACTGTCTTTTTGAAAGGCTATTGAATCTGACAATATTTCAAAAGGGAGAGACAAGTAACAAAGACTATTAAGGAACAAAGTGATACAAATCCTTCCTTTATTCCCACTCTGTGGAGGATCTCTTAACTTCTCCCGCTATTGTCCTGTCCAGTAGCAGGAGATAACAGATTGTGGGGGGCCGAGTCCAGAGACAGGGCATCTGGGATTAAGGTTCTCCTGAGTGTTAAAACAAAACAGGATCTAAGGCTTCCAGTTCAGTTCAGTTCACTTCAGTCGCTCAGTCGTGTCCGACTTTTTGCAACCCCATGAATTGCAGCCCGCCGGGCTTCTCTATCCATCACCAACTCCCAGAGTTTGCTCAAACTCATGTCCATTGAGTTGGTGATGCCATCCAACCATCTCATCTGCTGTTGTCCCCTTCTCCTCCCGCCTTCAATCTTTCCTTGCATTAGGGTCTTTTCAAATGACTCAGCTCTTCTCATGAGGTGGCCAAAGTATTGGAGTTTCAACTTCAACATCAGTCCTTCCAATGAACACTCAGGACTGATCTCCTTTATGATGGATTGGTTGAATCTCCTTGCAGTCCAAGGGAGTCTCAAGAGTCTTCTCCAACACAGCAGTTCAAAAGTATCAATTCTTCTGCACTTAGCTTTCCTTATAGTCCAACTCTCACATCCACACATGACTAATGGAAAAACCATAGCCTTGACTAGACGGACCTTTGTTGGCAAAGTAATGTCTCTGCTTTTTAATATGCTGTCTAGGTTGGTCATAACTTTCAAGCTTTTTTTTTTTTTTTTCCCTACATGGCTTCCAAGTGGACAAAAAAAAAAAACCAACTTAAAGGTAGAATCGGACACAATGAATCAGGTCAGTCAGTGTGTGGAAATAATGGACTTCGGGCTGCTAGGATCAGTAACCTATATGAAGAATTTTGTCCATAATGGAGAAAATCCAGGTCAGGATTAAGTAGCCTCTAACGTGTTCTCTGTTAAGAGCAGGGGACAATCTTTGGCATGAATGAGCCATTGGCTGCTGGTTTCCTGGACTAGACAAGGGATGAAAGGATGAAGAGCAGAATGTGTATGAGTCACTCAGTTGTATGTGACTCTTTGCAACTCCATCGACTCTAACCCTCCAGGTTCCTCTGTCCATGGAATTCTCCTGGCAAGAATACTGGAGTGGGTTGTCGTTTCCTTCTCCAGGGGATCTTCCCACTGTCAACTGATAAAGCCTGACCATTCAATAGATTTAAGAGTCAACATCATAGATAAGAGAGTTGAAATCATGCAGAGAAACCAAATATGCAGTAAGAATGAGGGCATGCAGAACAGGAGGATAAATGATCTAGGATTGGCCTTGAGGAACATGAATAGGGAAAGTTATAGGGAAAAGAGGACTCAAATATTACAACTAAAAAAGAAGATTTGTCAGAAAGTCAGTGGAGAATCAAGATGTATAATGCTGCACAAAACAGAGGGGAGAAAGATTTCAATGAAGGAGTTGGTGGGGATATGTTGTAAATACAGCAGAAATAGGAAGAAAAATGTGATTGGAGATAACACCATTTCACATGGCAATAGAAAGGCTGTTAGTGACCTTTGAGAGAGTAGAGAGTAGAATCAGGAGATTGGTATAGTCAGAAACCAGGTTTCAGGGAGTTAAAATATTGAGTGGATGTGAAAAAATGAAGGCAGCAAGCATAGATAAATGGTTTCAGATGCTTGTCTGTGAAAAGAAAGAAATAGAAAGCAGCAGGATTTTGTGTTGTTGTTAGAGGAGACACACATTTAGAAGTTGTTGTCTCCGTACTTCTGCTTCGCATAGTCTTCATTCTCAGATATTCCAGAGTTCTTCAATAAGCTGTTTGTCTATTGGGTTCCCCACCCACTTTGTAATACTTACTTGTCTGCTGGTCTCTATAACCTCCATTATTCATTTCTTAAAAAACTTAAAAGAAGGGAGTCAAATTACAAACCTATACATTTTACACATTTTTAAGAGGATTGGACACATCGTTTAACCACTTGATTTAATGCCAGTAAGGCATTATTTGAGGATTCGTTTTTAATTTGCCACCCTTAGCATGGAAAATGGTGGACAGTATTTAATTTCAGACTAGATTTAGGGGGAAAAAAAAATCCTAATGAATCATTTGCACCACTATTTTTTATTACTTATATCTCCATATGCAGTGTAATTTCAGCTAGCATTCTGGGAATACCTAACAGAAAAATGGTAAGAACAGCAACAATAGACCCCTCAAAGCATCTAGTGATGAGTTCTCAGGATGAGAGAGAGGACAATATGGAAAGAGGATTTGCTATCACTGACTATCAAGTTTGTGGTCTCTCAATAACCATACATTGAAAATAAGAGAAATAAGCAGACTGAGTTTGACGAATATTTAAAACTGTGATTTACTGACCAAAAGTATTTCCATCCACATATTATTGTTTTCTCTAACATCAAAGCCTATGATACATCTGTGTGCGTGCTAAGTGGCTTCAGTTGTGTCCGACTTTTTGTGACCCCATCGACTGTAGCCCACTAGGCTCCTCTGTCCTTGGGATTCTCTAGGCAAGAATACTAGAATGGGTTGCCATGCCCTCCTCCAGGGGATCTTCCTGACCCAAGGATGGGACCTATGTCTCTTATGTCTCCTGAATTGGCAGTAGGTTCTTTACCACTAATACAGAAAGCCCCACAATTTGTCTGTGAAAGTGAAAGTGTTAGTTGCTCAGTTGTGTCCTACTCTTTATGACTCCCTGGACTACAGCCTACCAGGCTCTTCTGTCCACAGAATTCTCCAGGTATAATTTTGGAGTGGATTGCCATTCACTTCCCCAGGGGATCTTCACAACCCAGGGATCGAACCTGGGTTTCCTTCTTTGGTTTCTTTAGAGTCTGAGCCGCCCGGGAAGCCTACTGCTGCTACGGCTGCTAAGTCACTTCAGTTGTGTCCGACTCTGTGCCACCCAATGGACTGTCCATGGGATTCTCCATGCCAGAATACTGGAGTGAGTTTCCATTCCCTTCTCCAGGGGATCTTCCCAACCCAGGGATCAAACCCAGGTCTCCTACATTGCAGGCAGATTCTTTACCAGCTGAGCCACAAGGGAAGCCTGAGCCAGCCATAAATAAAGACTGGTTTGGAAAAAGTCAAGGGGTCTGCTTACAGATAAACATACCCTCAATCTATAAAAGTAGTGAGATCTATAACTTTTAAAGTTGTCATATCCATTTTACAGAAAGCATAGAGTATTATCAGATAAGAGCACGGGATGTGTTAATCATTGACACAAAGATATTTAAAGTGCAGATATGTTAAACAAAATCATACCCACATGATGACATTTGAACAAAGTATTCTCTGTTGTAAAATTTTTGAAGCAACTGAACACTTTGATTTACTAAAAAAGCACAATTTAGAGCAACTTTCTAATGTTTTCTCTGACTGAAATTATTTACATCAAGTGTATAAGAGAAAGTAACAGAGAGAAAGACTGATGAGAAGAGATACCTAGTAGACAATGATGAGAGATAAGAAATGGAGAGCTATTCTGATGTATTGGCCACAGAAATCCAGGATCAGTTTTGCCTACAGAATTTTGAAATAACTGTTAGAGAAACCCTTTTGTTTCCTAAGGCTGTAGAGTAGCCAGCTCCTAAAAATATATTCTAACAATAGTATTCAGAAACTACAGATTCATTACAGGTATCATAGTCATGTCCTTGGAAGATGACTTTGAAAAATAGCACTCACTTGTGCAAAGTATATAGTCTGTTTATATTTGTTTTGTTGTTATTCTTAATTTATTATATTTTAAAACATTATTGAGTACTTGCGAAGTGCCATATGTACTATCTTTCATTTATTCCTTATTAAAAGTCCAGTGAAGTAGCTATTAATGCCCCCATTTTGCAGATAAGGAAAGTAAGCTTCCAAGATCACACAGCTATTGGATGGTGGAATAGGATTTAAACCCAGCAGTCTTCCTTGGGAATTGATGCTTACAACCATGTCTGCACATGGCTCATATGTAATCTGAATGAAGCACATGCATAGTTGTGGAAGTTGCTTCTTTTTGTATTTGGTTTGAAAAATTGTAAGAGGCTAACCTCAACAGGTATTGATAGTTTGGTATTTTTCCCTCCATTTGTCTCTTTTCTTTTTATGTGTTTTCACTCTGCTTCTGTAGCTAATCAGTACCTTTCAGCAAGGCTAGCATTTTATATTGTCATTTCCTAAGGACTCTTTCACCTTGTAATTGTCACTTCTGTTGCTATTTTTTTCTGAAATGATTACTACGTTCACATCTTTGAGGAATGCTGACCATTTTACTGTGAAACTAATGATGATGATTATCTCTGTGTTAACTACATATTATCAATCAATGGTTGCATTTTTTTTCCTCTGCTAGAATCCACCATAATCAGTCCCTGTGAAATCAGAATCGTTGAGAAGATTATAAATGAAGTCTGTACTTTTAAAATTTTTTTTAAACAATGATTCTGATGGACATGATATGGATACCTTTATTTCATTATACTGTTCTCAATGATAATCTGCATTTATTATTTTTTACTCTATCATGCATTTAATGCTTCCAGCCCCAGGGTTTATTGACATTATAAAGATGAGTAAGCAGTAGCCTCAGTTGTTATCATCACTGATTTTTTTGGAAATCTTAGGGATAATTTGTTCATTGTGGTCACACCAAAGCTAGCCACCCCTTCTTCAACAATGAGCAAATATGTGATTTCTCTGCTCTGGACACATAGAGACAGTGAGGGCATTACTAATGGATGAGCAAGGAAGGAGGGTAAAAGGAATCACTGATGGTCACTTGCCTTGTTTTTGAAATATGTAAAACACTAGAAGGAAAATGTAGCTTTATAATGATTGGTGCCCATCTTTTCAATAAGAGTATTATGACTCTATCTTTGAAACAATGGCCTATGTATTCACCATTCTTCAAAATATTTTTCATTGTGTTTGAATTTTTAATCTCATAAGTATTTTCACATGCAAAATGCATGTGGCCTAACATCTCTCAGGAATCAATTACACTTATCACTTATTCAGAAATGCCTTTTTAATTTTTAGTAAATGTATTTTACTGTGTTTTAAGGCGATGAATGTCAACTCTTAATCTTGATAAATGCGACTGTTTTCAATTAATTTTGTTTGCACCCAGAAACTACCAGGGGCACTGTAGATATTTATATCTATATAGTTAAAATCTTTAGGTTTTAACATGCAGTTTATTAAAAACATGTATAAAAAACCCTTAGAAATAAAAATATAATTTTATACTTCTAATTGGTTCTCAAGTATTTGTACATTATACACATGAGATGGTCAGTACTCTCTCCCACTAGGGCTCTACAGATTGTTCAGTTGCTTTGCCCAGGATTACACAAGCAGCTAATAGCACAGCTGGGACTTTAAATCATGTCTGCTCACATCAAGAACAGTGTTTGCTCTCTTTTAGGAAAACCCTAGCAAGACAAATTTGAAATAGCCGACGGCATCAGAAGTACTCATTGCAGGATTGCTCCATTGTTATGGGCTCAGCTATCTTTGTGTTCCCAGGTTGCATAGTTTCCTGATTAGCTCTGCAGTGTTCTGTTCATCTGCTTCACTTGACAGGGCTTAACACCCCCATTTGTTCAGTGACTTTGGATGTGTTTTGCAGTATTTTCTTCTCTACTGGAGTGTCTGTAAGTGGGTATATCAGGTGGGATGGAGCCACTGGGAGCTGTGTGGCAGCCGTGTGCATCCAGCCCAGCAATCAGGAGCAGCGATTTTGATGGCAGTATGTGGTGAAGTTGCCCTTTTAGCCATACTGCAGAACACAGAAATATGAAATAGTCTAGATTAGTGGGGGGGGGGATGCAAATGAAGGTAAATCTGGTACAGTGCCAAGTGTAGTCACGTACCAAGGAAAAAACAGAAGAGAGAAGGGAAGGAAGAAGAATACAGAATAATATACAGAATAATAATTCTATGAGAAATAATCTAGAAAATTTATCTTCAGGAAAAACAGAGTTTGCACATTCAATTTTTCCCAAGTTTTAAGATTATTATAAAGTTTTAGATCATCATGAATTTATATTAAATTAATTAAGCAAGTTTAGGGAACTTATCCTTGTCACAGCCTCACTTTGGAGTTGAACTTTGGAATTGTCTGGATTCTGTAGTCCCTCTCATGGCTCAGCAGCAACTCTCAGAATGTTCCATTTTCTTGACTCAGTCCCTCTACATCTATTAGTACTGCCAAGCATGAAATCTCTACTTTCTTCACTGCCTCCTAGATGCTTCTGTTACATCTATATAAGTTCCTGTGTTATAGTACTTTATCAGTCACTGAATATGTATTTGGGATTCCCAGGAGGTGCTAGTGGTAAAGAAACTGCCTGCCAATATGGGAGACGTAAGAGATGCAGGTTCAAATCCCTGGGTTGGGAAGATCCCCTGGAAAAATCCCCATGGAGAATCCTATGGACAGAGAAGCTATAGTTCTTAGGATTGCAAAGAGTCGGGCATGAATGAAGTGACTTAACACACACCACATATATCTAATATTCAAATGTCTGATAGAAAATTGATGAGATTAGTCACTAAGCAATATAGAACACCATTATGTTGTATGTATCTGTCTATGGAACACCATACATAGTGACTTTATGCCAGACAGCCTCTAAGGACTGGATAGTCCATAGATGGCAACATTTTGTCTCAAGCATGATCACAGCTGATCAGATATTCTCCACAGAGTGATTGTGCATGAGAAATTCTATGAATCTGTGTTCAGAAGGATGTGATATGTTTCAATCACTTTCCACTTAGTACTTTATTGCTTCCTTAACTAATTACAGATTGTACACAGTAGTCAGTTAATACCTGAAATTTATTAGACAAGCATTCAGTATGCACTAAATCTATTAATTTTGTGTCTATTTCTTCAACTTCTGAAACCTCTGCTTCAACTAAACCAGTGTATAATGCCCTAAATTTCAGTTTCCATATTTCTCCTCTGTGCCTTTTTATAGGTTGTGCTGTCACTTTAGTTGAGTCTAACTCTTGTGCAACCCTATGGACTGCAGCTGGCCAGGCTTCTCTTTCCATGGGATTCTCCAGTCAAGAATACTGGAGTGGGTTGCTGTGCCATCCTCCAGGGGATCTTCCCAACCCGGGAATCAAACCCATGTCTGTTACACTAACCCGCATTGATAGGCAGGTTCTTTACCACTAGCACCTCCTGGGAAGCCCCTCTTAATAGCCATCTCTCTTCCTTCCACAGACAACCATAACTTTTCTGTCATGTTAATTCATTACTTCCAAGGCTCACAACTCTAAAATTTGCCTCATGAAATCCAGATGAATAACCTTTTCTTTAATCTATCCATGTCTTTATTTTGTATTCCATCAATGCTCTTAAAGAAAAATTATTCATGAGACTTATTGAAGACAGTAAGGCAGACTTTATTCAGGGGCCTACTACATGGGATTTTGTGAGGACAGAAGTCAGGCTCAACTCAAAACAACAACAAGGAAAGGTAGGAATTGATAGCCAAGTTGTAAAGTGGGGGTCAGTGGATGGAAAATTGCTAAGAGGAAATACCACACACCTGGTGAGGATGATTCTGGCTGAATGACCTAACAGGATTCTTGTTGAAAGGAGGCCAGGAGTATAGACATCACCTGGAGAACTGTGGGAGATGAGGAACTTGATTCGATTTTGAGGATGCTCAGGTACCAAGGTGGGGGATTCTGATTAGACTGACAGTAAGGTTTTTGTTAATGTTGGAATATGCAAAGGAGAACATAAAAGCTCAAACACAGGGTCTAGTTGAAAGGAGAATTCACAGGATCCTGACTAAGGTTTGGTCAAGGAGATTTTTTAAATCATTTTTTATTAGTATTCTATGCTTAAACCCAAGTATTAAAAAAAAAAAAAAAACTAAACTAAAATCATGACATGCAGCCCCATTACTTAATGGTAAATAGAAGGGGGAAAGGTGGAAGTAGTGACAGGTTTCTTCTCGAAATCACTGAAATCACTTCTCTGAAATCACTGTGGATGGTGAATGCAGCCATGACATCAGAAGGCGATTGCTTCTTGGCAGAAAGGCTATGCCAAACCCAGACAGTGTATTGAAAAGCAGAGATATTACTCTGCCGACAAAGATCCATATAGTCAAGTGTCAGGGGATGTTTGACTTTAAGGAATCCAATATGTTGCCATTTCTCAAGGATTCTTTGTTCCTTATCAGTTCCTATTCTGGGAATGAGTGAAACAGCACGCCATTCCCAGGACTGAGGTCATAGGATGAGACATGGATGAATCTCTTTCAGTGACTCTTTTCCATGTCAGCAACCTTGTATGTATTAGACTATCCATATTGTGGCTATTGATAAAATTTCATCCTGTATAATAGCTGAGTAATCATCTTACTAAAGATATATAAGCCTGCATCTCTGCTAATAAAGCACCCTTGCTCCATCAGAGCTTGGGTCCCTGTGTCTTTCTTTCTTTCTTTCCTCCTTTCTTTCTTTCTCTCTCTTTTTCTTTCTCTCTCTCTCTTTCACTTTCTTATCCTCGACTCCAGACCACCAGGTTCCGGTCCATTAAAGGACCCCAACAAGTGGCGCCCAAACAGGGACCTAGTATACGTGACATTTCGGATGGAGTAACTCAGGGTCTATTGAGGTCGGTAAGTACTAAGACACGGGTCAAACGACTGAAAAGCCCCATTATTTCTCTTTTACTTCACCATTTGTTCAAAAAGACCTTTTAAATCTTAAAGCAAAAAACTATGAGATCTCTGTCTGTCTAGATATATATGTATGTCTCAATGTATGTCTTTGTCTCTAGATAACATTGCTGAGGTTAATTTATGAATGAGCTAAACAACAGTTCATGGTTTCTGAAAGAAAGAAAGATGCACATTTTCAGTAAAAAGGGTATAAGAAATGGAATTACATTTTATTAAGAGAAAAAATAAGTGTGGCTTATATATGGCTATTCTATGAATAGACAAATAAAGTGATGAATACAAAAAGTGTAAAAAAGGTTTGTGAAAAGTGAGACCCCCCAAAAAAGTTCTATGTGTGGCACATTTTATTAAGAAAAAAAGAAGAAAATATGACTTATAGATGGCTGTTCTATGAATGGACAAATAAAATGATGAATACAGAAAGTGTAAAAAAGGTTTGTGGAAAGTGAAACCCAAGAAGAAAGTTCTATGTGTGGTACATTTTATTAAGAAAAAAAGAAATATGGATTACAGATGAATACAGAAAGTATTAAAAAGGTTTGTGACAAGTAGAAGAGAGTTTTATGCATGATACAGTTTCTTAAGACTTATGACTTTACTAATAACTGCTAACTATAGTGATATTATTTTCTATGTCACTTGTTTCAGAAGATTATTTCTTACATTAACAAATGTGTGACTGAGCCTATGATATAATGCTGATATACAGTTCCATATAAAATCAATGATTGTAATAATGTAACTCTGGATATGAGAAGAAGCAACAAGAGGAAATATTTTCCTGGACCAAGAGGCTAGTAAGACAGTGGTCCAGAGACTTTTGCTACTTACAAGGCCTGGTCCAATAACAGCACACTGAGTGGCCTATCAATGGAATCTTCCCTAGACCTGGGAATAAGCCTTCCGAACACTTGGGACACAATGACCATAAAATGCCCCCCAAGCATGGTCAAATATGTGGCTATGAAGGGACCCTGCTGACTGGAAGTTTATACTTGCCAGCTGCCTCTAAAAAGATTACATCATGGCCACTGCAAGCTGCTGACCTTCAACACCCCCTGAAAGGGTAGAAATCAAAATTAAGACACTCTATGCTCTGGAGAAAAACCAGAAAAACCAGCCTTCAGACAGTCAGATGTTTTCAGATAAAGATTTTATGAGCCCAAATTCTTATGTCTTCTCATACCTTAAAAACCACTAATGTCACAAACCAATGTCTGGTCCTAATTCTCCTGGTAGCCCCTGAACAGCTTTCCTACTTCTATTAATCTTTGGGCCATGTAACATTAACTTTCTTGTTATGTTTGTTTCACCAAAATACAACAAATCTCCAAATGGTAATATGACAAAAATATTCCCTGACCAACACCTAGACAATGCTAAAACAAGTCATCTTATCATTGCATGGACTCTCATCTCCCTCTGTTAATGCACCCTGACAGAGAAGAAACAAAGAAAACCCAAAACACCATGATGCCCCTGTACAGTCTGAAAAAGCCAGAGTGGTCATTGCCCCTTTTCCCCTGAGACTGGGTTCCCAAATGCCTGAAAAAAAAAATAGGTAGATAGTTAGACATAAACAGAGTATCAAAAGAGACCAAAATCCAAAATGACACCCCCTCATCCTCAAATTGTCCTTGATAAACAGATTGGGCCTAAGCAATGAGACATCTAAAAACTTGCTACAAACACCAAAAAACTTAAAACTTGGATTAGACATTTTACAAAGACTAATCATAGTCATAGTAACTATTTCTTTCATTATAACCAATCATATTTCATACAAGCTTGCATTTCCCTTCCTTTTGTTACAATTATATGTGCTGTTTACTGTTGCCTTTATACAAAAATTGTTAAAACTAAACAAACTCATTTGATCAAGACCTTTTTCACTAAAATATCTACACCCCCAATTATAAAAAAGAAAAAAATGTCAGGGGACGTTTGACTTTAAGGAATCCAATATGTTGCCATTTCTCAAGGATTCTCTGTACCTTATCGGTTCCTATTCTGGGAATGAGTGAAACAGCACGCTGTTCCCAGGACTGAGGTCATAGGATGAGACATGGATGAATCCCCTTCAGTGACTTTTTTTTCAGCATCAGCAACCTCGTATATATTAGACTATCCATATTGTGGCTATTGATAAAATTTCATCCTGTATAATAGCTGAGTAATCATCTTACTAAAGATATATAAGCCTGCATTTCTGCTAATAAAGCACCCTTGCTCCATCAGAGCTTGTGTCCCCGTGTCTGTCTGTCTTTCTTTCTTTCTCTCTCTTACTTTCTTATTGTCGACACCAGACCACCAGGTTCCAGTCCATTAAAAGACCCCAACAGTCAAGGTTATGGTCTTCCCAGTGGTCACATATGATTGTGAGAGCTGGACTGTAAAGAAGTCAAAGTGCCAAAGAATTGATGTGTTTGAACTGTGGTGCTGGAGAAGACTCCTGAAAGTCCCTTGGCCAATAAGATCAAACTAGTCAATCTTAGGGAAATCAAACATGAATACTCATTGGAAGGCTGATGCTGAAGCTGAAGCTCCAGTATTTTGGTCATCTGATGTGAACAGCTGACTAATTGGAAGAAAAGTCCCTGGTACTGGGAAGGATTGAGGGCAGAAGGAGAACAGGGTATCAGAGGATAAGATGGCTGGATGGCATTACTAAGGCAAAGGGCATGAACTTGAGCAAACTTTGGGAGATGGTAAGGGACAGGGAATCCTGCCTGTGCTACAGTCCATGGGGTTGCAAAGAGTTGAGCACTACTGGGCAATTGAACAACCACAACAATACTTATGCTGATTTATTTTTTCAGCTGATTAAAATTAATCTTCAGGAAAATTCATGTTTGTTATTTTGCTCTATCTGAATGTGAAAGTCCCTTGAGACTATGCATTTTTATTTTTTTTCAGCAACCTTCTCTAGAACCTAAGTCAGTTTCCTGGGCAAAGTGTTTCTGTAAAGTCTTGCTTAGGAAATCATTAATTGGTTTTACTAGAAAACTGTGATATGTATGGATGCAAAGATGGACATCTCATGCAAGAGCAACTGTATAAAATAAAGGGGCCAAAGGAAATCATCATATATTTCCTAAATCTTAATATTTCTTATTAAGGAGAAAGTAAATAAATACAAGCAATTAATATATGGTTTTGGAAGTTAGCATTAAATGGAAATTATTTTAAAAAATAAATTTGTGCTTATGAGAAATTTATGTTTATAATTTATTTTTAATTGAGAAGAGAACAAACCTAGGTCTGAGTTTGACCAATAATAATAAGCTTTGGTTCAGTTCAGTTCAGTTCAGTAGCTCAGTCATGTCTGACTCTTTATGACCCCATGAATCACAGCACGCCAGGTTACACAGCCCTGATTTTTTTTTTCTCCTTTTTGTTACCCATATGAGCCTTTGTGTGCAATGGACATGTCAGTACAGATGATATTGATATTTATAAGGAAAACAAATGTGGAGTGAGTATGTGTAAGATGTTTGGCCGATTTATAGGAGGTGCACTCTAGTATCTGTTGCATTTTTTACTTTTTTGCAGTACCTCTTGACATTATGCACATATATTTTCAAAAATAAATGATCAAAAGCCCTAAACTCATTCAAATGTAGTTAGCATAAAATAAAATTGGTGAATGTGCTTTGAGATTAAAGAATTGGAATAAATTACATTTTCTATTTAAGTGAAATTCTGCAAATACCTTTTCATTATTTTGAAGAAATTTGACAGAAATCTTTTCTGTCTTATAAAGTGAATACAATGGAATTTTATTTTCCTAATGATTCAGAAAGATGTGACTTTTGTACAGATAGTTAAAACACAGTTGACTGATTGACCTGAAAGTGAACTAATTAAAGAGGAGCAAATCAAGGCTTTCAATTGGTCATGGGCTATCCACTGAGCACACGGTACTTTCTGCATGTGTGTGCTGAGCTTTCCCAAGAAAAGCACACATAAGACATACAAAAAAGAAAAGCAATCATAGGAAATAACATCAGAACTTTAATAACAATACAAATTTTTACATCAGAAAGTATAAAAGCTATCATTTTAGAGGTTAAGGAAGACGAGAGACATGACTTATAGTTAGAAAAATTAGGAAAAGTTTTACAAAGTAGGTAAAATTTTAGAGCTGGGTAATTGTGAGAATTGGGACAACTATAATGTCATTATATTGTTAAATGGAAAAGAAAGTTGTAAAATGTATATAATCATGGAAGTAGAGAAAAATAAATTAAAAGTTAATCTTTTTTTTTTAAGTTGACATTAGGAAAAGGTAGATTTTGGGAAAACAAGTTATTTCAAGTATACATCAGTTTTACTGAAATAAAAGAAAGATGAAGCCAGATTAAGAAGACTCCTAAAGTTCAAGTTTAAGCATTTTGAGTTTCTTTGTCAAATTAATCCCATAACCTGGCATTGAAGATTTTTGAGAAGTGAAGACATGAACTATACTTTAGAAAGATAAAACAGGTTGTCCTATGTGGAAAAAGATCAATCAACATGATAAGGGTTTTTATTAAGAAGGAATTGTGGGCTAAAATGGTTAAAAAATGAACTATTATTGAGTCACTTTTTAAAAAGAAAGAACTATATTAGACTTTTTTTTTTCTTTTAATGATGACTAAATTAACCCCCTTGCAGAGCTACAAAACATATTCTCTTTACTTTGTCAGTCAAGAAATAGATTTGGAAAGGTTAAGAAAGTGACCAAGTAAAACCTTACAAAACACTTGAGCCAAAATTCAAGATAAGCTCTATTTGATTTCAAAATTCAAGTGCTTACTATTTTAACACTGAAAAAAGCATTTTTGTAATGTTCTTAAATGATTAGTTGTCAGGGTGAGGCCAGGTTAAAAGAAAACTGAGTTGAAGACGACTATGCCTGTGAAGGGGAACACTGGAGAGGTAATAGATTTTATATTTAGTCCATAAGACATGTAATAATATATAGGTATGGGTAAAAATATATATTTTGGAAGACATACTATTACAAATACCAGTTTGGAACAGAAAGGATCACATATTTTAGCACTAAATAATAACTTTAATCACGTTGAGGAACAAATGTGCATAAAACCATAGAAGAAAATCCAGTCTATGTTTTTTCCAGCACCTGCAACTTTTCCTGTTTCTTATATAACACCCCTAAATTGATCTGTCACAGATTTGGAAACCATTTTGGTATTTAATTTGAAAATGTTAGTGGCTGAATTTACTGCCAAAACCATGTTTGGAAAACTGTAGTCTGAAAATAGATATTCATGCAGTAATTGTAATCCCCCATGGAGTAAAAATAGATCTGAAAATGTTAAAAATTTGAATATCAGAGACTATCAGGGGCCCTGCCCAGACTGAAAATTATTCTATCATATTTTACTTATGTCTGACAAACTTGTTTATACAGAACCAGAGGGAAGAACTAAAAATTGAGGGAAAAGACATCTGAGTAGTCAAAACTGATCTCAAAATATGTAACCTTTTAAGGTCAGGTACATTATTCACTAAGATCATGACATCCAGTTACAACACTTCATGGCAAATAGAAGGGGAAAATGTGGAAGCAGTGACAGATTTTCTTTTTGGGGACTCCATAATCACTGAGGGTGGTGACTGCAGCTATGAAATTAAAAAACACTTGCTCCTTGGAAGGAAACCTATGAAAAACATAGGCAACATATTAAAAATCAGAGACATCACTTCATTAACAAAAATCTGTATAGTCAAAGCTATGCTTTTTCTAGTAGTCATGTATGGATTTGAGAGTTGGTCCATAAAGAAGACTGAGGGCTGAAGAACCGATGTTTTCGAACTGTGGTGCTGGAGAAGACGCTTAAGAATCCCTCAGACTTCAAGGAGATCAAACCAGTGAATCAACCCTGAACGCTCGTTGGAAGGACTGATGCTGAAGCACCAATACTTTGGCAACCTGATTTGAAGAGCCAGCTTATTGGAAAAGTCCCTGATGCTGGGAAAGATTGAAGGCAAAAGGAGAAGGGGGAAGCAGAAGATGAGATGGTTAAATAGCATCACCGACTCAGGGGACATGAACTTGAGCAAACTCTGGGAGATAGTGGAGGACAGAGGAAGCCTATAGTTTATGGGGTCACAAAGAGTGGTACATGATTTAGCAACTGAACAGCACCAACAAATATTTTTCATGGAAGTTCATGCTTTCTCTCAAACAAGATTTATTCTTTTATTCTTGTACATTTAATGAGATTTATTGTCAAAACTAGTGAGAAATCTTAGAACTGTTTTAATCCTTTTTTATGTTAATATGATATTTAAACTATAATATATTGTAATAGTAAAGATGACATTCATATTATTGACTATAACTTTCAAAACAAATATGCCTTATTTTTATTGGACCCTGCTGAAAAATTCAAGTAAGTTTAAAAAGAAAATATAGAATTTTTTTTCTAACCAAAATATCTAAAGTTGAAAAGAAAGCATTGACATTTTAAGTGGAAATTTTCAACCAATAGGAAGTTTTAGTAATATGGAATACCATATTCTTGTTTGATGCTAGATTATAAGGTATTTAATTTAATGAGCATAACACTACAAAATGAATTTTTAGAAGAAATTTGGCATGCTCCAGAAGTAGTCATCCTAGTTTCTTGTTTTGTTTTTTCAACTTTATTGATGTATCATCCATATACCATACAACTCAACCACTTAAAAGTGTAGAGGTAAATGATTTTTATTATATTTGCATGGTTGTGCAGGCTTCCCTGGTGGCTCAGCTGTAAAGAATCCTACTTCAATGCGGGAGCTGCAGGAGACAGGAATTAAGATCCCTGGGTCAGGAAGATCCTCTGGAGAAGGGCATGGCCACCCACTCCAGTATTCTTGCCTGGAGTATCCCATGGACAGAGTAGCCTGGCGGGCTACAGACCATAAGGCCGCAAATAGTCAGACAAGACTGAAGCGACAGGAAGGCACAGAACATGGTTATGCGCCCATCACCACCATCTAATTTTGGAATATTTTTGTCCCCCTCAAATGAAACCTCCCACCTGCACACTCATTCTCCTCCTCCTCCTCCTGTCCGTCTCCTCAGCCCCCGTTGTTATTTAGTCTGTAAGTCATGTCTGCCATGTTTGTGACCCCAGGGCTATAGCCTGCCAGGCTTCTCTGTCTATGAGATTTCCCAGGCAAGAATCCTGAGGGGTTGCCATTTCCTCCTCCAGGGGATCTTCCTGACCCAGGGACTGAACCCACATCTCCTGCATTGCAAGTGGATTCTTTTCCACTGAGCCACCAAGGAAGCCCCCGCTTCAGCCCTAGTCAGCTATTAATCTACTTCCTGTCTCTATAGATGCCTTTTCTAGACAATTCATATATAGGTATGATAATCTATGTATTTTTTTGTGGCTAACTTCTTTTACTTAGCATAGTGTTTTTAAGGTTCACCAATGATATAGAATATATCAGTACTTAATTTCTTTTTATTCAATACTACTAAATATTCTATTGAATGGATATGTCCTATTTTATCAATCCATTCATATAGTTGATGGATATCTGACTATTTCTACATTTGGATATTATAAATAATGATGCCATGAATGTCTGTTTACATAGTCTCTTGAACATATTACCTAGCATCACAGATATTTTTAAACTGATATGCTAGGATGTGACTTATATACTTAATGGTTACCAGTTGTAGTCCTTTTAAATGTCACAGTATTTTTCCAAATTAATTAAATGCATTACTGTTGAGAGAGATGTGTGTGTGTGTGTGTGTGTGTGTGTGTATAAAGAAAAAGCAGTTATTAATCTTTCCTACCCTTCTTCTTTTCATTAAGCCCTCCAAATATCCAAAGGTAATAGCCTAATGTATATCATTCTATATCCCAATACTGTTCTCTCGTGCTACTGAACTTATAAAATATACATACAAACTTATACAAATACAAAATTATATTTGCACACATATGAGGGTTTGTTGTATGACATTTTGAAATGGAATAATAGTGGTGTTTGCATTTTTCTGCAATGTAAATTGTTTTTCTCATTTAAAAACATACCATTCATATATTTCTAAGCCAAAAGATGTAACTCTAACTCATTCTTCTCAATGATGACACAATGTTCTATAAAACTGGTATAACAGAATTAATATAAACATTTGCCTCTCATTAAGTCTTCAAATTTAGTTGCTTTGCCTATTAATTTTTCACAACTATAAAGAAAGCTACAGTAATCATCCTTGAACATATACTTTTTATAAGTAATATATTAACTTCTATAGGCTTGCTTCCATAAAAGAGAGTGGCTGAGCCGATAGTCATCCTTAATTTGTATATATGTTAAATTTATTTTCAAAAACATATATAGCAAATCATACTCCCAACCAGCAATTCATGAGAGTGACTGTTTCACAGCCTCTCCACAATCCAAAGATTGATATAGTCAATCTTTTTTAAATTTGCCAATTTTATGTGTCTATTTCTTTGTTGATTTAATTTGAATTTCTCTGACTGCAAGAAAAGGGAAAATCTTTTCATATGTTAATTCGCAATTTAAATTTCATATTCTGTGAATTGGTAATTATTTTCCTTTGCCCTTTTTTCCATCAAGTTTGTTGCTTTCTTCTTGCAACTTATTGGAGCACTTTATATTTTAGGGATATTAATATCTGCTTATTATTTGTGATGCAAATATTTTATCATTTGTCTTTTGACTTTGTTTTTGTCTTTTACCATATAAATCTTTTTAATTTGCTCATATATATCTATTCTTACTTTCTTTCAGTCATTTTTCTTTGCTCAAGAAAGTTTTTCTGCCTTCTAGTAATAGGATTATTCTCATACTTTTTAAAAAATTTAATTCATTTCAGCTAATGTTGCAAGAAGGGGAACCCCTTCTAGGGTCCAAAAGTGGGCTCTTGTCTAACACTCAGAAATGAATTGTCCAAGGAGACATATGTGCTGACAAAGCAAGAGATTTTATCGGGAAAGGGCCCCCCGGCTGGAGAGCAGTTAGGTAAGGGAACCCAGGAGGACTGCTCTGCCGGGTGGCTCACAGCCTCAGGTTTTATGGTGATGGGATTAGTTTCTGGGTTGTCTTTAGCCAATCATTCTGGCTCAGAGTCCTTCTTGGTGGTTCACACCTTGCTCAGCCAAGATGGATATCGGTGAGAGGGATTCTGGGAGATGGTTGGACACCTGGTGTCACCTTTTGACCTTTCCTGAATTCTCCCTGTTGGTGGCAGCCTATTAGTTCCCTGTTCCTTATCAGGACCTCCTGTCATAAAACAATTCATGCAAATGGTTACCATGGTGCCTGGTGGAGGGCAGTTTCAGTCAGTGCTTCCCCTGACACTAGGATTATGTTTAAGCAAAAGAACACAATGTTTTTAAGATATTCAGTAGTTAGCTGCTGTTAATATGATATACATTTTCACAGTTCCTTTCCTAAATATCAAATGCTTTTTAAAATCTCAGAACATTTTATAAAATGAAATTGTACATATGTCTTTATGTTTGAAAATGAAAAAGTGATAGTATATATTATAAACGTTTGATTCACAAAGCAGCTACTAACAATGCTATTAGATATAAAATGTAAAATAATACTAATAGATACTTTTACCCAAAAGGAGGAATATTGATTAATATAATGCTATGATATAAAATATTCAAGTTGTAGGTCTAGATGTTATCTTGGTGTACATTATTTTCTGGTACCCTTTCAGTGAAAACAAGAATCCATTTTTAAAGTTGGAAGATCATTAGCACTATGGAAAAATTTTAGTTTATGTGAAACCTCTTGATTAGTACATTTTTGGGATGAGGGAATTGCAGGAATATTATCATCTAGGAAACTACTTTTTTTGCATTATTATCCTAGAGCTATTTATCTGGTTCTTTGCTTCTCTTTGTTCTATTCAGAATATAAAAATGTGCCTGGGGTTAAAATGATTAATTACTATAATGTTAATATTTTATGAGAAAATATATTAAATCCTAACTTGAATACAATTTATGGCTGGAGAGAGTCAGTACATTAATTTAGCAGACTAACAGAGATTTATATTTCCAGTAGGTAACTTCCAATAGGGTATATATTTGAAACTTTATATAGTGACTTTAGGTTTTATAATTTTGTACTAAAATTTAGTAGTTCTTTCATTGAATTAGAAAGAACAGTATTTAAAAATAACTCATACATACTTTTTATAAGGTCATAATTGTTACTCTAATAATAAAATCTCTTAAACTAGACTGTTATGAAAAAAAATTTCCATATCATACCACTGAATTTCGGCTTGTAATTTTGTCTCAGAGAAGAATAAAAGTATCTTCCACTTTTCAAGTTTATTTTAAATTGTAAAATTATCATTATTTACACTTTTTCATCCCCTATTTTATTCTGGTTTCTTTTACAAACTTTTTCATGTCAAGAAATATTTTATAATTTCTTTTGTGCTGTCTACTAGATATGAGATATATACTTAAATCTTGATGATTTTGTTATAAAGTTAGAGATGTAAAATGTGATATAAAATGTAATACTAAGGAAGGTATTAAGTAGAACAGAATAAAAATTTTATAAATGTTTAGATAGTGTAAAAACTTTGTGTAAAAGGTTTTTACACATACACAGAATATTTGTGTAAACTCTAGTGTAAAAGCCAATACTCTGGCCACCTGATGCAAAGAGCCGACTCATTGGAAAAGACCCTGATTCCAGGGAAGATTGAGGGCAGGAGGAGAAGAGGGCAACAAAGGATGAAATGGTCAGATGGCATCATGGACTCAATGGACATAGTTTGAACAAACTCTGGGAGATAGTGAAGGACAGGGAAGCCTGATGTATGCAGTGCATGGGGTTGAAAAGAGTTGGGCATGGCTGAGTCACTGGACAGCAAATGCTTAGATGTTGGGACGGGCTATCTGACATTAATAGCTTACAAAATTAGTGATGGACGATTTTTATGAATTTAGCACCATAATGAATATTTCAATGACTTCAGTTTGAGTAATATACAGTATAAACAAAATTATTTAAGTGAATAGCATAATCTCTAAATTAGTTTGACAAAAATATTTAACATAGATTATTATATCTTGTACTTCCCGGGTGGCTCAGACGGTAAAGTGTCTGCCTACAATCGCAACACATACATTTCTTTCTAGATGTCCAAACACAAAATCTTACTCACATTTATACATATTAAAACAATAAACAGAATATTGCAAAATATTCATTCAAAATCATATCAACTCTCTTTTCCTAGGAGAGGCGTTTTTGTCACCTGTCTTAAATATCTCCCATTCATGCACACATGTACAGCCTTCTCTATATTGTTAATCTACTTTTGATTTTTTCTTCAAAGCATTTGTTGACACATGCCATTATATTATTTAATTATCTGTTACTTTCTCTTCCCCAGGAACGTAAATTTCATGGGAGCAAAGGCTGTTTCACCCTTTCATTCCAGCAAAGGCTGGATCCCATCACCTACACCAATACTAAGCTCATGGTATCTTAGTAAATAACCCCTGAGCAAATTATTGAGCAATTGAGTTTATTAATCACTGATTTTTGTTAAGAGAATAAGATTACCATATAAGGAAAAACAACAATAAAAAAGAAATAAGCCTTGTACATTACTTCTTATTTCAAAGTAAATGTCAGAATTATTAAAGAGTTATTTATTTTAAAAAATGACCACAAAATGGAATGAGGAGTAATGTTTTAAACATTAAAACTAGAAACATCACAAAGGAAATTTGTACTTGTATGATTACCTAAATGTCTAGAAGCCTGTGTACACAAAGTTATTGTTAAACCAATTAAAAACAAAGTGGTAAGTTGGTTGAAATATTTCCTATAAATATATAAATGAGATACTATTTTTAATATGAGTTTGTACAAATCATGATTAAAAAATATTCTACCTTTCTAAATGATTTCCCTAAAAGCTAAGCAAATTGATTAAAATCTTTAAGAGAAATATAAATGACCACTATATTTATACCATATAAAAATACCATATCTAGTTTTTAATCATGAAAGTCAAAATAAAACACCTAGTAAGCAACATTTTTTATCCATCCTGTGATAATTTTTTGGTGGGGAGGGAGGTAAAAACCCTGAGCTCTCAAACATTATTATGAGAGGGATTGATACAAATTATCACCACAGTTTGAGGAAGCACGTCAGCAGTGGTATCAATCATAAAAAGATTCTTACCCTTGACCATCTACTTCCATCTTCAGAATCTATTTAAGGGAATTTTCAGAGACAAATTATAATTTCTATAAAAGGATTTTCAACATGGCACTATTTTTTTATTGTAAGATTACAAATATGTAAAAGATTAGGAGAAAAAATTAAATAATTGGTATAATAAATAAGATTGCAGTTGCTTGAAGTTACACCAGAGAATTTTCACTGTCATTAGAAATATTTTATGATATAATGTTACATGAGAAAAAAATACATAATGAAAACCTTCATGCCCAGTATGTTTATCCATCTATCTATCTACCATATTTTGACATGAAACACTGAATTGTATAGTAGTTACTATCTCTGAATAATGTTATGATGAATTGATTTTTACTTTTATAAGTTTTGTTCATTTGTTCAAAATTGTTTTACATTGGATACATACTATGTTTGTAACCTAGAAAAGTGGATTATGTGCAATTCAGATAATATATTTCAGTGCATGTAATTATGGGAATCACTTGCCAACTTTCTGAGGTATAAATGAAACCTTAATTTATTAATGTTAGCATATAGAAAAATGACTTTTTAAAACATGTGTATTATTATCTGACCTCTCTATGCATTTTATCAGTTTAGTTCAGTCGTTCGGTCGTGTCCAACTCTTTGTGACCCCATGGACTGCAGCATTCCAGGCCTCCCTGTCCATTACCAACTCCAGGAGTTTACTCAAACTCCTGTCCATTGAGTTTGATGTCCATGATGCTATCCAACCATCTCATCCTCTGTTGTCCCCTTTTCCTCCTGCCTTCAATCTTTCCCAGCATCAAGGTCTTTTCAAATGACAGTTCTTTGCATCAGGTGGCCAAAGTATTGGAGTTTCAGCTTCAACATCATTCCTTCCAATATTCAAATATTCAGGACTGATTTCCTTTAGGATGGACTGGTTGGATTTCCTTGTAGTCCATGGGACTGTCAAGAGTCTTCTCTAAAACCACAGTTCAAAAGCATCTATTCTTCGGCACTCAGTTTTCTTTATAGTCCAACTCTCCATACATGACTACTGGAAAAACCGTAGCTTTGACTAGATGAAGCTTTGTTGGCAAAGTAATGTCTCTGCTTTTTAATATGCTGTCTAGGTTGATCATAACTTTTCTTCCAAGGATCAAGTGTCTTTTAACTGCATGGCTGCAGTCACCATCTGCAGTGATTTTGGAGCCCCCAAAAATAAAATCTCTGACTGTTTGCATTGTTTCCCCGTCTATTTTCCATGAAGTGATGGGACGAGATGCCATGATCTTAGTTTTCTGAATGCTGAGTTTTAAGCCAACTTTTTCACTCTCCTCTATCACTTTCATCAAGAGGCTCTTTAGTTCTTCACTTTCTGCCATAAGGGTGGTGTCATCTGCATATCTGAGGTTATTAATATTTCTCCCAGCAATCTTGATTTCAGCTTGTGCTTCATCCAGCCCAGCATTTCTCATGATGTACTCTTCATATAAGTTAAACAAGCACGGTGACAATATACAGCTTTGATGTATTCCTTTCCCTATTTGGAACCATTCTGTTGTTCCATGTCCCTTCTAACTGTTGCTTCTTGACCTGCATACAGATTTCTCAAGAGGCAGGTCAGGTGGTCTGGTATTCCCATCTCTTTAAGAATTTTCCACAGTTGTTGTGATACACACAGTCAAAGGATTTGGTCTAGTCAATAAAGCAGAAGTAGATGTTTGTCTGGAACTCTCTTTTTTCAACGATCCAATCAATGGATGTTGGCAATTTGATCTCTGGTTCCTCTGGCTTTTGTAAATCCATCTTGAACATCTGAGAGTTCACTATTCATATACTGTTGAAGCCTGGCTTGGAGAATTTTGAGCATTGCTTTACTAGTGTGTGAGATGAGTTCAATTGTGCAGTAATTTGAGCATTCTTTGGCATTGCCTTTCATGGGACTGGAATGAAAGCTGACCTTTTCGAGTCCTGTGGCCACTGCTGAGTTTTCCAAATTTGCTGGCATATTGAGTGCAGCACTTTCACAGCATCATCTTTTAGGATTTGAAATAACTCAACTGGAATTCCATCACCTCCACTAGCTTTGTGGTACTGATGCTTCCTATGGCCCACTTTATAATATACTTTAATGTACTTTATAATACAAATTTAATTCATTGAACTCTGAACTTAATTTCTTACATTAAGGACAGTGTAAACCTTGAATAAATAATAAAAAAATAAATAAGGTTACCTTTTAGAATTGTTGGTGTTATCATAATTACTATTTATGACAATGAGATAAAATAGCTGGAGTTGTATATCTTAGATCTAAATAAAAAAGTGGTATGAAATTGCCACTTACCAGCTGTATTTCATGTTTCTTTTCACAAGTATATAGTTGAAAGCACACATCTAACAAGGAAAATTTTAAATCATTTTACTTTTCAACTATGCACTTAAAAAACAAAGATCCAATTAATTATGTAATTACTCAGTTCTATTTTCCTTTGTATCACCATCTAACCTCCATGGAAAAAATATTTAATTTGTGAATATTTCTTGTTGAAGTTAGTGTTTACTATATCTGTTGCAGCATTTATTCATTTCAGTTCCAGATTATTTTGGCTTATGTTCCCTTTTTTTTCTTAAGAAGCCTGGCTAACATAGGGTAATTTACTTTGGTATTTTAAGGGAAAAATAATAAATTTTCTGTTTCAAGGACAATTTGCCTTTGCAAAGATATATTTTTACTTTCCCAGATAATAAGAGCATTGCCTAAGTATTTGGCAACCTTCTTTAGAGTCACCCTAACTCAAGTTTGGAGAAATACCAAAAGGTATATTGGCCAAGTAAGGGAATTAGGTAAAGCAGAGAAAACTGAATTTAAAAAAGGGGATTAGAAGATCAAGATGCACATGCTTGTAACTGTTGCTCTTATTTAAATTAAGCTTTATTTGGCAAACTATGGAAAAAAAAAAGAATAACAATTTTCTGAATAGTTTCTCCATAACAGTCTAGTGGCTAATGGCCTGTCATTCTATGGTTTTACTTTGGGAAGGTATTATGCACAACTAGAGAATTTGACATTTGGCTACCTGAGAAAGAGTATTTTCGGTAGTACTAGAATCAAATTAATTCTATATGAAAGTAATTGTAACTTTAATTTTAAGTTTATCCTAGCTAGTGAAAAGAATTTGCTATACTTTAGCCTTTCACAAGCATCCTGGTTATATGACCTCTTAATTGATTTCTTACTTTTTTTATGGTCCAGCTAAAGAGAAGTATCAAATATAATCAACTTTATCAGCATTCAGTTATCAGATCAGAAATCATATTACATTAAACCGTATCTAGTATCTGTCTTCTATTATTTACAAGAAATGATGGGTTTCATGAAGAGGTTTTATTTTGTTTGCCTCTTAAATATAATTCAGAAAGCAAGTCTGCTTTTCCAAAGTGAGAAACTTAGAACATTGTTGTGCCCTTTCTGAATGTTGATGAGATTTAAGATAATTTTAGGACTGTAGGTTGTGTAGTAATGGCTGCTACTTAAGAAAGTAAGATAAAAATAATTGCTTCAGTAATTGTCATCTGTGTACCTAAATTAAATGGGAATCAAAACCAGGTGATTTATAATTTAGATTAAATGGGTTTCAAGGCACAAGTGGTAAAGAACCTGCCTGCCAATGCAGGAGACATAAGAGATGTGGGTTCGATCCCTGGCTTGGGAAGATCCTCTGGAGGAGGCCATGGCAACCCACTCCAGTATTCTTGCCTGGAGAATCCCCATGGACAGAGGAGCCTGGCAGGCTGCAGTCCATAGGGTTGCACATAATTGAACACAACTGAAGCAACTTAGCATGCACGCATGAATACAGTATTACTGGCTTTAAGAGAGACATTTTTAAAGATATATACCTCTAGGAAAGATTTACATGATTTTGAAAACTCTAGGAGTTTATCTTACTCTGAAAGAAAGATGGATACGTATCATTGCAAATACACAGAATATTGTGAAATTACTCACGATATTTTGTGAGTTAATGACTGAATTAATACCACTGTGTTTTAGTGCTTACTATAAGGCAGAATTAAGATAGCTCAGTTATATTTATACTTCTCTGTGTATGTTAGCAATTATTAGCTAATAAGCTCCAAGTGCATTCTTATTCATAACTGTCAGTCTTTCATTTGATGACAGACAATTAGGCTTTGGAACACATTTATTTGTAACAGTTCTAACCATATTGATTAAGCTTTCTGTTCATTAGTTCTTACTTTTACAGACAAATCAGCTTTTCTTTTTTTCTTCTGTTAGAAGCAAAACTGATGAACCAAAGTCAAAGTGAAATGATTGCATTTTGTTTAAATTTTGATAAAAACACAGTATCACACCATAATGTTTAAGGTATGCCAACTTGCTTAGATATAAGTAAATTTATATGGATTGAGTTTATATAATATTTTAAAAGCTTCTGATGAAATAACATAATCACTTGAACAAAGGCAAATAAATGATAATGATACTAAAATTGAAGACTCTTAAATATAAATGAATTGTGGTGCAAATTTAGTTCATTTATATTTAATCAGTATAGAGTTCTTCAATTTTAGTATCATTATCATTTTTTTGCCTCACCGGTTCAATGGACATGAGTTTGAGCAAGCTCCGGGAGCTGGTGGTAGACAGGGAAGTCTGGCGTGCTACAGTCCATGGTGTTGCAAAGAGTTGGACATGACTGAGTGAATGAACTGAATTGAGGATGCAATTTTAAGTAATATGTAATTTAAACACCCATGGCTGATTCATGTCAATGTAAGGCAAAAACCACTACAATATTGTAAAGTAATTAGCCTCCAATTAAAATAATTAAATTAAAAAATAAACAATTAAAAACCAAAAAAATATATGTATGTATTTATATAGTCTTTGTAACAGATGAACATGTTATATTGGTCATTTTGTTGTTGATTAGTCTCCAAGTCATGTTTGACTCTCGTGACCCCATGAACTGTAGCCCACCAGGCTCCTCTGTCCATGGGGTTTCCCAGGAAAGAATACTGGAGTGGGTTGCCATTTCCTCCTGCAGGACATATTCCTGATCCAGGAATTGAACCCAGATCTCCTGCTTGGCAGGTGAGTTCTTTACCACTGAGCCATCAGGGAAGACCACTGACCATTTTGAAAATGAAAATGAAAGTCGCTCAGTCCTGTTAGATTCTTTGCAACCACATATGGATTATACAGTCC
Source organism: Cervus canadensis (assembly GCF_019320065.1). Lineage (NCBI taxonomy): Eukaryota > Metazoa > Chordata > Mammalia > Artiodactyla > Cervidae > Cervus > Cervus canadensis. The sequence continues at coordinate 34,296,724 of NC_057391.1, forward strand.
ATGAAATTATCCAGGCCAGAATACTGGAGTGGGTAGCCCATCCCTTCTCAAGGGGATCTTCCCAACCCAGGGACTGAACCCAGGTCTCCCGCAGATTCTTTACCAGCTGAGCCACCAGGGAAGCCCATTTTACAGGCTGATGAATCCAGCACTTACTATATCGTCACTGCTGGTAAAAGTAAACAGGATGAAGAGAAAAATTAGGAAGGAATCCCCATATTAGTGTTATTTTAGCCTTCACTAAAAAGACCATGGGAACCGGGTTCATCCAGGCTAATGCCAGTAGAGTTAGAAGGAATTATTCTCCCTTTAGAGAAACTCTAGAACTCAGATGTTTTGCAGACTTATGACATCAGACCCAGATGTCCTTGGGCATTCACATTTTGAAGTTCTCTCAGAAAGAGAAAAACAAGCATTGTATATTAATGAATCTAGAAAATGAATTGTATATTCATGGTATATTAATGAATCTAGAAAAATGTTACAGATGAACCGGGCAGGGCAGGAATAGAGAACAGAGGTGTGGACAAATCAGGGGAAGGAGTGGGTGGAATGAATTGAGAGAACAGCATTGACATATATATACTACCACATGTAGAACAGCTGGTGGGAAGCTGCTATGTAACACAAGGGAGCCCAGCCCAGTGCTCTGTGATGACCTAGAGGGGTGGGCTGGGAGGTGGGAGTGCGAGGGAGCCTCAAAAGGGAGGGGATATATTATGCTTATGGCTGATTGACATTGTTAAGAAACCAACACAACACTGTAAAGCAATTATCCTCCAATTAAAAAAAAAATTTTTTTTCCTCTGCCCCTCCTGAAGAATGGGGCTCTTCAATCCAGAGTTCTTCTAATAGTTTTCCCAACTTATCTTCAAGACCCAAGGCCCTAAAGCTTTAAATGGGGGAAGTTTGAACTGTAGGAAAGAGCCCTTGAGTGCTTCTAGTGATGTGGGAAGAATAGATCCTATTGTGAGAACTGCAGTTGCTGAAAACGTGACTTTTAAGAGTGGTTTTGAACTGGGGACTTTTCTCTCTTCTTTTCTCCTTCATGCATGGTCATTTAGATTGTCTTTGTGATTGAGTTCTTGGCACCTCAGTTCTAGGAAAGATTTAAATAAATTAAAAGAGCTTCCGAGAAAAGCCACAAAAATGATGAAAGAGTTGGAAATATTGATTTATGAGAAAAGATTAAAAGAATGGATATGCTTTGGCTTGGCATCAAATTAGGATGTGGTAGCATGCTGGAGCTATAAATATTTGTAAACAGAAGGAGAAGGAAAAGTCTTTACAATGGTCCAATGAAGCAATATGTTATGCAAGAAAGAGAAAGTTAAGACTGTACTTAATGTCCTTCACCGAGTCTCCTTTGTAGGTATTCTGGCTGTTTCTATACTTGGAAACGGAGTGAGTTACCATTCAAAATCTGAAACAACTGTCTTATGCTGCTTAATGTGAGAGAAAAAGGAGAATATAAGTGAGGAAATAATATTTGAAGAAAAATGCCGTGCGCTGTCACGGGGTGTTCTTGGCCTTTTCCAAGTTTTTTCTCCTGGTACTAACTGGTCATGACACCAAGTAGTTTAGGAATGGCAGCAGATTGTGCTGTGGGCAGCATAGCTGTGGTGATTCTGCCCATTCCAAGATAATCAGCTCTTTAGGTTTCATGGGGTAAAGAGTCCTTTATTATGGGCGAAGTTATCTCTGCCTCAGCAGCTGTGCATACTGCTAGCTTCCATGGGTAAACCTGGACGGACAAGAAAGACAGTCGTGGTTCTCCAAGGGGCACCTTTTCCAGCTGTGCTCAGAAAGGCATGTCTTCCTTCTAAAGCAGAAGGAAAAAAGTGAGTTTCATCGTAACTCTGTCAGATATAGTATACTATTGAGAAATGGGTGGAGGTGATGGAATTGAATCTTGTTTGATTTCTCTGATATACCTCGAGTGCCTGTTTAGTTGAAATTCCATTGAATAGGGTAGAAATCAAACTACAATTTCCCCAAAAGAACTTTATTGTGTTTACAGATGGTTTTCGTTCAAGTTTTCTTAGTTGTTTCTTAGAATTCATAAACATTATATTATGAAAGCACTATTTTACTTGGTGATTCAATCTTAGATGAGACCATGAAATTCTGTTTTTACCTATAAACTACTAATATTCCATTTTGACTTTACTAAGCAACTCTCCTCACACTCTTTGTATAAGAAATTAGCTTTAAGATCCAACTTAGAATACCAGGGAATGTTTCTCTAGAGAGTCAGTTCCCCGGTGAAAATTTGTGCAACACAATTTGGCATCAGTCGCATATTTTTTCATTTGGTTGTCGTTAACAGAAGAACTATACTCTTCCAGCTAATATAATTCATGATTAGCAGACTAGTGGATTCAGTATTGAAGAGTTACATGTATACCTATTATTTGGAGATAGCATATATATGCATTGTTGAATTAGGATTAATAAAACTCAGAGAAAACCATGACAATGATTATATGAAATAAAGATGACAGTGTCAAACATTTGGGAATGCCCAGATTCTATGTGAACTTCATCTATAGCCATGTGATTGAGTGTAGGTGATCTATCTTTTTTCCCCTTAACTCAAAATTTCTAAGAATTTCATTTTTATTCAGGCAGCTACTGTTTTGAAATATATTAGCACTTTTAAGTATCTTTTCTAAATTTAAGAGGTGCAAAGCAAATGAAATATACATGTTAGACATGCACTGAGTATTAAAATATATATTCACATACAGAATTAGACTAGTTGTTCCCCAGAAATACTCATGTAGCTCATCTGTTTTGTCTTCAGATCTCTCTCCCTTTCCTCTCCCTCCCTCCTTCCTTCTTTCTCCTCCTGCTCGTCCTTCTCCTTCTTTGTCTCTTATTCTGGCATTGTTTATAAAATAATTTAAATGTTTACCAATCCTTTTACCATGCTGCATGATTTTATGTTATAATTCAATAAGCAGGAGCTGTGTGAAACTTGGATCTGTCATCAGGATTTAGTATAAACATACAAATTTGATACAACACAGATATTCAAGCATTTTTAATAGAATTGTACATCTAAAAGTGTATGTAAAATATATGAAAATAAGGTATATGCAAATAGAGGAAGGCATTCCTGCATAGTTTGTCATATTATCAAGATGATAAACACAGACTCTAGTATCTTCTACTGGCTTTCTCTTGAGGGAAAGAAAATAATGCTGTTTTGTGAGCATATAAAATTGTGCTACAATTTTGTGGTTGTGCTACACTTTTAATGATAAAATTATTATTTTTAAAGGTTTACTGATTGTTTTTGCATCAGGAATGTGTGTGTATGTGTGTATAGATATATATATATTTAAATTATCATGCAATTTTAGTTCTAAGTGCTTCTATAGAATGAGATTTTCCTGCCAATGTTCCGTCCATTAGTCCCTGATGTATTTATTTTGAAGTAATTTAGGGTAAGTAAAATGAAGTAATACTTATTGTCAAAATCATTCAGAAAGCTTCAATTTTTAATATCATAATAACTAGAAAAATAACAGACTGATAAGAGATAGCAAAATATAAAAAAGAGTTTTATTAAACATGATGAAATATCCCTTTAAAAAGTTTGGGGAGACTTACAAGCTGATGAGTTTTAGTTTTACCTAATTTTGTAAACTTATAATTCAAAGAAGTCATTTATAAAAAATAAAATAAAATGGAGGGGAAATCTATGTAAGGCAGAATAGGAAACAAAAGTAAATGCAACCAAGAATATTAGTAATTAAATGTTCATTTTTTGTGTGTGTACTTGGTATAGTTGATCTATACCTTATAAAGACAATAAACACTAAATAATCAACCATTAGACTAATTAAAAATGGAATGACTTAATGTGTCAGTATATATATATACACACTCAAGATAGTCAAAATTACTATTATTTTTTTAAAAGTTTGTAATTTACTATGAATCATATCCCTAGAGAAGGAAATGGCAACCAATTGGCATAGGGAAGATTGTTGTTCAGTCACTAAGTCATGTCTGACTCTTTGCAACCCCATGAACTGCAGCACTCTAGGCTTCCCTGTCCATCACCAACTCTGGCAGCTTGCTCAAACTCATGTCCATTGAGTTCATGATGCCATCCAACCATCTCATCCTCTTTCGTCCCTTTCTCCTCCTACCTTCAGTCTTTGCCAGCATCAGGGTCTTTTCCATGAGTGAGTTCTTCGCATGAGGTGGCCAAAGTATTGGAGTTTCAGCTTCAGCATCAGTCCTTCCAATGAATATTCAGGACTGATTTCCCTTAGTATTGACTGGTTTGAACTTCTTGCAGTCCAGGGGACTCTTAAGAGTCTTCTCCAACACCACAGTTCAAAAGCATCATTCTTTGGCTCTCAGGTTTCTTTGTGGTCCGACTCTCGCATCCATACATGACTATTGGAAAAACCATAGCTCTGACTAGACAGACCTTTGTCAGTAAAGTAATGTCTCCACTTTTCAATGTGCTATCTAGGTTTGTCATAGTTTTGTTTTTTTTTCTCCAAAAAAAAACATATAGTTAGTAATTTGTAATTTAAAAAGAGCCTTTACATATATAATCTCATCTATTCCTCGCAATAATTCTGTGGGATACATAATAAGTTATAATACATGTAAGAACATGTCACATTTGTTTTTGAACCCCTATGTGTCAAGCATTAAGCTGAGCATTTTATAAGTGTTCTCTCAATTAATTCTTATAACTTCTTATCTCCACTTTACGTAAGAAGAAAACAAGATTTAGAGAAAATATGAAAAGTTTTTTTCCTTGACTTCCTCCTAGCACTTGGTGCCATTGAACATTTCCTTATATTTTAGATTCTATAACATTGCTCCTTCCCAGTTATATACCTATATGCCAGACCATTTGTTCTCAGTCATTTGTGTGGGCTCTTAACTCTGTCCATTCTTTGCATGTTAATGTTATTCATAAGGATGTCTTTAACACTCTTCTCCTCTGCTTCATATTCTTTCAGTGAACTTTTAGACTCCCATGACTCATTTGCACTGTATGCTGATTTATTCAAATCTTTATTCCTGTCCAGATCTCTGTCCTTTGTTTCATGTTTACGTGCTGTAAGCAGCTTAACTTCAAAATGTTGAAGTCTGAATGCACAGCCTTCCAGAAAACTCATATTTCCTCATGCGTTCCCTAAGTCAGTGACTGACAACACCAACCACCTAGAAGTTTAAGCCAGACACTTTGGGATTATTTGCCCTTTTGACTTAACCAATTTCCCCATTCCCTAATTCCTGCCTCCATCACTAGTCAATAAAGTGTAAATTCTTTAATTCTACTATCTAAATATCTGTTCCATTGATCACTTTTATCCATTCTCATTAGCACTTTTTTTTTTCCTTTTTCTCTAGTACATCATACCCTTATTCCTTATTGGAATTATTGCCACAGTCTCCTAAGAAGTATTCTGGTCTCCATTCTTATCTGCTTAACTTATTACCCACAATTGCTAACAGAATGACTTTTAAAAATGAACATCTGGCTATATCACTTATAGACTTCAAATCCTCCATTGCTGTTAATGTCCCAACTCCTTAATGTGGCTACTGAGCTCTGTTTAGATGGTTTCTGACTTATGTTTGATCACTTCTCCTTCCTTTCTCTATATCCTTTAGAATCAGCCCTTTCAGTTCTTTATGTCTACACTCATGCTCTGACTCTGTGCCTCTTCATGGATTGCACCCTGGACTTGTGATGTGTGTTTCCCCAACCCAGTTCTCCCTCCACCAGGCTCATCTTTCTGTTCTCAGATTAGGCACCAATTTCTTTTCAGCCTTTCTTGAATTCCAAGATATGTAGAACTGCTCCTACTTTGTATATTTCACCATATAAACTGTTTCAGCTTTATAATTGCTTGTTTTTCTGTTTTTACCTTATATGAATTATATTCTTTAAGGATTGTAAGCTTTGTGAAGGTTGTAAATATGTCTTTATTGTTCATCATTAAATCCCCAGCACTTAGAACAGTGCCAGACAAAAGAAATGCTTAATAAATATTTCTTGAATGGGTTACTAAAAGTAAGTGATATGCTATAATACAATTATATTTAAAAGACATTTATTTTAGTTGGAGGATTAATATGCAATTTGTTAAATGTTTCATATACATTATACCATGCAATCCTAAAGACAATTCTCTGAATAAAGGTACTATTTGTTTTATACAGCAGAGGATTGAAATGCAAAAAAAAAAAAAAAAAAAATCAATGACTTGCCTAAAGTAAAAGCTAATGTTTAAAAAAATAGAATTAGAGCCCCTGACTTCTCAATTAATGTTGCTTTTGCTGTATCTCACTGGCTGAATTGTGGAAGTGCTAGAAGTACAAAATTTTCCTACATTGTTTATTAGACAAGTCTGTAGTGATATAAGACACAAACTTGTATGGCTGACTGATTAGTACTAACAATAAAACAAGAGTAATAGTTACCATTTGTTGAATATTCGCTGTGTTACTTACTGGTTGTCCTTTAATTGATGTTAGCTTAACTATATGAACAAACTCACTTTGACTCAACCCATTAAGATGCCATATGCAAGGGTGTTTCTCCTTATAATGAGAAGAAAACAGACCACACATGCTTCACTTCTGCAGAATATAAAACATCTAGTATTTGGGTTAGCTAATTTATGACTATTCTTTGAGCCTCATTGTAATTCATCTGTAGTCTTACAGCGGAGGATCCTCTTGCTGTGGAAATTGCCAGATCTCAATGGTTTCATTGTTTAACCAAGCTTCATTAGAGAATTTGGTGGAGGTGGGGGGAGTGGGGGCGGGGCAGAAACTTAAATTTTTAAATTGTAAAGACACTATGTAGTTAAGAGTTGTCAAGTTACTAGGAGTTCCAAACCATCTTTGAGATTTTTTTCATCTTTTATTTTCTTAATAGTTCACTTACAAATGCATATGTAAACTATTCTCTGAGATATTTATTTACATGATAAATATTGGTACAGTCCTTTAAACTCATTGTTTTATAGAATGAGCTTGTAATTCTTACCTTCCTATTCATAGCATGTGTGGGAAGTATATTTTATTAGAAAAGGGGCAATCTGAAGACCATCTTTGTTTCCTATTGGGGCATTTCCAGATTGGATGAAATCTAAGAAGAGCCATCTGTTGAATATTTAGTATTCAGAACGGTAGAACTACTCCTGGCATCTGGTTGTGCCAAGTTCTTGCTAAAAATAAATAGCAAATGGAACTTGCTTCTTTTTTCATTGGTTTTGAACTCTCCTAGAAGATGTTGTAAATGCCCAAAGGAAAGAAATATAGGAGAAAGAAATGTAGGTGTTTAATTTTCATTCAGAAAATATTAGGTTGAATTTTAAAATCAAATATGCCAAAACTTTTCTATTTTCGTTTCTCTGTCTCATCTATTTTATATAAATTGTTATGAAATAATGATTACCAGTCATTGATATTATGTTTATCAACCCCCCTACACACACACTTTTCCATATTGGTATATTAAGTTGTAATTTTATGCTAACGTAATAAAAATGTAAAATTATAATATTTTCTTGGTTCTTCAGAAAGTATTTTTTCATATTTAACGTCTTATCATTGGTGCAAAGTCTTAGCTCTCAAATATTAAATAGTGTTCTATTAATAAAAATGTCCCACCAAATTGAAGGTACATAAAAAAGAGATAAACTGAATTAATATATATTGTATATAAGATAGTAAATAGTAAATTCATCGTAAGAAACTGTTTAGAAGTTTCATAGAAACATCTGATCCCAAGGAGACATGGGGCTAGTTTGTAAAAAATGGTAAAGACCACAGCAGATTTCCTTTTTTGGAATCTGCCCAAATCAGTTTAGTTCAGTCACTCAGTCTTGTCTGACTGTGGCCGCATGGACTGCTGCATGATTGGCTTCCCTGTCCATCACCAACTCCCGGAGTTTATTCAAGCCCGTGTCCATCGAGTCCGTGATTCCATCCAACCATCTCATCCTCTGTCGTCCCCTTCTCCTCCCGCCTTCAATCTTTCCCAGCATCAGGGTCTTTTCCATGAGTCAGTTATTCGCATCAGGTGGCCAAAGTATTGGAGTTTCAGCTTCAGCATCAGTCCCTCCAATGAATATTCAGGACTGATGATTTCCTTTAGGATGGCCTGGTTGGATTTCCTTGCAGTCCAATGGACTCTCAAGAGTCTTCCCCAACTCCACAATTAAAAAGCATCAATTCTTCAGTGCTCAGCTTTCTTTATAGTCCAATTCTCACATCCATACATGACTACTGGAAAAACCATAGCTTTGACTAAATGAACGTTTGTTGGCAAAGTAATGTCTCTGCTTTATAATATGCTGTCTAGGTTAGTCAGAGCTTTTCTTCCAAGGAGTAAGTGTCTTTATTTCATGGCTGCAGTCACCATCTGCAGTGATTTTGGAGCCTAAAAAAAATAAAGTCTGTCACTGTTTGCATTGTTTCCCCATCTATTTGCCATGAAGTGATGGGACAAGATGCCATGATCTTAGTTTTCTGAATGCTGATTTTTAAGCCAACTTTTTCATTCTCGTTTTTCACTTTCATCAAGAGGCTCTTTAGTTTTTCTTCACTTTCTGCCATAAGGGTGGTGTCATCTGCATATCTGAGGTTATTGATATGTCTCCCAGCAATCTTGATTCCAGCTTGTGCTTCATCTGGTACAGCATTTGGCATGATGTACTCTGCATATAGGTTAAATAAGCATGGTGACAACATACAGCCTTGATGTACTTTTCTCCCTATTCGGAACCATTCTGTTTTTCCATGTCCAGTTCTAACTGTTGCTTCTTGACCTGCATACAGATTTCTCAAGAGGCAGGTCAGGTGGTCTGGTATTCCCATCTCTTTAAGAATTTTCCACAGTTGTTGTGATCCACACAGTCAAAGGATTTGGTGTAGTCTATAAAGCAGAAGTAGATGTTTTTCTGGAACTCGCTCTCTGTTTTGATGATCCAATGGATGTTGGCAATTTGATCTCTGATTTCTCTGGCTTTTCTAAATCCAGCTTGAACATCTGGAAGTTCACGATTCACGTACTGTTGACGCCTGGCTTGTAGAATTTTGAGCATTACTTTGCTAGCGTGTGAGATGAATGCAATTGTGCGATAGTTTGAACATTTTCTGGCATTGCCTTTCTCAATCTGCCCAAATCCCAGACTATATATATAGTATATTGTTATTAGTCATCACACAGCTTGTAAAAAATTCCCTGATATTGACTAGGAGTTAGAAGATGCAAAATTGGAAGAGAGAGAGAGAAGCTCACTTTCTTCAGTCATGTTCCTGGGACAGCAAACTAGTGTTTAAGGAAAGAATAAACTAGTTTTAAAATTGGCTCTGGTTTTGTCTCACAAAACATTGCCTCAAGACTGTTTTTGTATTATTGAGGGGTGGTTCTTCACACAAAAGAATGTCAGTAAGCCCCACCCTGGCCAATCTTTAATAATTGGATGAAAGATAAAACAGTTGTCCTGACAACATCACAGTGTTAAAAATTACTTGGTGTGTGCACATGCCAAAACTAAAAATGCTTTTCTCTTTTTGAAATAAAGAAATCTCTTATCCCTCTGAAGACATGTTTTTGATAAATTCAAGGATAAATAAGGCAGAAGTAAATTGGATAGAAAATGAGGGAAACAATCGTAGTTGAGCATGATTGTGTGTAAACAATGATCAGCCATTTGCCATCTGGGAGGGGTAACAATGACAGTTCAGTTAAGGCTAGATGTGCAGAGCTGCACATGCTTTTCTTATTTCTTTGAGAGTCAGGGTAAATGAATAAGCAGTTAAAAGGTGAATTCCATTATCAAATTGAACAGAATAACTGTTGTGTTTTTAGAAACATATGGCCATTTTATTCTGAATTATTGCATATTACCTTAACTGTTTTCTTTTTTAATGCATTCTAAAATGCATACAGGCCATATAATTGTGCAATGCCTGAATACACAGGGGAAAGAAAAACCACAAAGCACTAGGGAAAGTTTTAACAAATCAGTTAGTAAAGCAATATGAAATTATCATAACCTAAATTCAAAACATTTTTTAGGAGGAGAAACAAATTTCCTGTTGTGCATGTCTGTTATTATATTTAGATAATGAATGAAAATGGCATTTTTGCTCCTTGGGACCTGCCTTCTTTGTTAGAGAAAATATTTTTACTCTGTGCCAGTTAATTATGCCATATCAATTCAAGATAAAGCTAAAAGAAAGCCATCATGAAAACATTAGGGTGAAAAATGACAAAAAGAAGTAAAGAAAGGGAATGGAAATACCTCAATAAAATAGATAAGTGAATTTTAGGGATGTTGATGGAAAGAATGAATGTATTTATTTTGGACTCAAAGTTAGGTTTTTTTAGTCCAGGTTGTGGCCTCCTTTCAGCTTTGGGAACATTCAATTCATCACAGATTCACCACATCTCATTAACACTTATAATTTAGGTGACATTGCCTTCTTGATGTGATGCCAAGTATTCAATAATGTCTAAAACATTAGACCATGTTCATTTTAATGTCTTGAGACCTTATCAGAAAGGTCATTAGGAATCAGTCCCTCTCAAAGTAACTTCAGCTATTAATATTTCATGAATCCATCAACAATGTCTTGAGCATCTGCTCCCTGGGGTGTGGCCTCCTTTTTCAGGTATAAGTCCCTTAGGGATCTTCCTGGCCTTCTGGTCTTGCTACCTGCTTTTCCCACTCTAGTGATGGCTCCCTCGAGCTAGTGGTCTGCCAAGCCAAGCTGCCATTACTCTGACTTCTTGTTTCCTTCACGCAGAACCTAGCCCTCAAGTCTCTAAGGAAGCTTTCTGTGGTAACAGAAGAGAAATACACTATGGAGAAGAACTTACTATTACAATTGTGACTCCTCTCAGTCCACCCAAATACAGATCCGTTTCCATGAATTCTCTTACAGGCTGCTTTTAACTTTGCTCATAGGCCACTTCATGACCATGTCTCGGGCAGTTTAGCTCTCTAAGGGAGAACCCTCTCAATCAAGTGTTACATCTTTAAACTGGGGGTACCTTCCTGAAAAAGAAAAAAATTCTTCAAAAGACTTCACATATTCTGTCTCATGATGAATTCTTCCTAGTAAAATAGGTAACTACATTGTGTACTGAGAGAAATCCCACTAACAACATTATTCACAGATTTAAGAAAACAATAGTCTGAAAGGAATACATTTCTCTAGTTTTGGATTATTCAGTGTAAGACAATAGGGAATACAAGAACTTGGGCAGTGCAGGAAGAGATACCAAAATTTGAGTCTCAGCTTAGCTGCTCACTGGCTATGAACTTCTGTTTTCTTATCTGTAGAACGGAAATGATGATTCTTCATTTCATAGAAGAATTATCATATAATGATATGGTATATACTATATTATATATATATTTAGGTATATATATATATGACATATACTTCATATAAGAATTATAACATTTCATATAATAATTATCATTCATATCTTATATGAATTCTTAATTTCATATAAGATTAGGATAGACTATATATAGTAATATAACATTTTCTCTGAGCTGGGCATACATTTTAAATGTTAACAAATATTTTAAAATATAATCTCCATGTAGGAACTCACAGATCAGTTTATGAATCTCTGAATAAACCAGCTCACATCCTAGTAGCAACCTCTCCTACAGGGTCTTGCCACTGTTCTCTCCACCTCACTATCTTCAGCAAATAGCTGCTCAAAGAGTAGCACAGGTGACTACTCAAGAACAGCCAGTCACTTGTAGGGAAAGGGAAGCAAGAAACACTTTTCCCCAAAGAAACATCCAAACTTGCTAAGGTGAACAGTTTAGACTCTTACAATAAAGCTGCTGGTCAGATATATCCTTACATAATGATAATGTTAGCACATGATCAAAGCTAACCTTATTTGCATTGAGGTAACTTCCCTATTTTCAGACCCTCTTGAGAAACTGAGTATATTGTTTTATCTTTGCATTAACACACCAGCAGCAATAACAACAGCAGCAAAACAACTGAAAATTTACCCCAAAGTTAAGAAATGACCTACCAAGAAGCAGATATTTCTTACACTTTTGGTGTGACTTATTTTCCATTTTATGATTATCAGTGTTGAAAACATAATCAGTTTTATTCACTTCACTCTACAACATCTATCACAAAGATTTATTTGGTTGTATACCATTGTATCAAGAAGTCCAGAATTTTTGTATTTTTATTATAGTAGATACTATTAATATTAATATCCTATTGTACTATTAGTAATGTCCTAATGTACTATTGACCCTGATGCTGGGAAAGATTGAAGACAGGAGGAGAAGAGGACGATAGAGGATGAGATGATTGGATGGCATCACTGGCTCGATGAATATGAGTTTGAGCAAGCTCCGGGAGTTGGTGATGGACAGGGAGGCCTGGCCTGCTGCAGTCCATAGGGTTGCAGAGAGTCAGACATGCTCAGCGTGTCCTGAACTGAACTGAATGTACTATTACTTGTATTTCCTAAAAACCAGTTCCCTAGTCCAGGGTAGTATGTGGAACTGTTCTTTTACATATCATTAAATTTCAGTGGTTCTTAAAAAGATAATTTAAAATAAGATCAGTGTAGGGGAAAGTGCAAGATTATCTGATAGCAGATGAAACTAATTGCATTAATACATGGAAAGCAACAGTAAGTTGCCTTCCAAAACGTGAAGAAAAGAAATTCATTGAAAATAAAGTTATAGAGTATTAAATATAGAAGGTGATATCAACCAACCATCTGTATAAACAACCCACCTGAACCAATATTCTGTAAGTGATGGGTCTGAAATCACAGAAACAATATTATCACAAGCAGGGAGAATTTCATGGCACTGAATCTTGACTGCATACATAACATGTCTGAAAGTTAATTCTAACTCTGGGATGACAAGTGAATTTCACTTAAAATGACAATTATAATCAATTGATAGTGAGTGCAGTGGGCTGCTTGCTACTGTAAGACTCAGTCCAGATTTATCAGAAAAGAGAGCTATAATTGATGTCTGCCATCTTACACCGACAAGGAATGGCAACAAATGATTTGCCGATCCTCTGGGTACTCTATCGTGTAAACACTATGTTTGCAAACTCTAGGAGATCAGGAATTTTTTTTAAGGCAATTGAGAATGAATTATTGGTTTGATTCTAGTGCTAAAAAGTGAGAGTGCCATCACTATCAGAAATCCATCTGGAAAATGTATCCCTGTGGTTGAGATGGATTCTATAGGGTGGCATAACTAGAAGGTACTAGCTATTGATGTCATCTATTTAATTGCCTTGGGCTCCAAAATCATTATTAAAATCAGTATTCTGGATATTTTTTAATCTCCTACAGTCATTTACTTGATTGGAGAGACCACACTGATCAAACATATATAAATATTTAATTTCTTTAGTACTTATATTTCTCATTATAAATTAACAGGTAGGAAATCTATTTATAAATTGATTTGGGCACTAATGTATTGAGAGTTTGGTGAGCCAGAATTTTTCCCATTGAGTATAACATGCTGTGATCTCTGGTTGTGAAAATTAAATGATTGCTTTTGAAACTGATGACCTTAAACTATGAATCTACAGTCAAAATTAAGGCCTCCCCAAGTGGCCAGCTAGCCTCATTGCTATTACATCTTCATTTTATCCTAAAAAAGTCTAAAATCCAAAGCAATGTGTTACCTGTATATTTATTTTTAGAAGGCACATGTTTGATAAATTATATTATTTTTAGATGCTATATAAGTTATGGTGTTTGTTGATAATTCAGAATACTCGCATTAGTAGGGGAAAACCTATGTGTATACAAACTCATATATATATGTATACAGATATAAAAACAAATATATATGCTTGTATAAATATAAATTAGTCTTAGAAATTTTGCTTTCTCATTTAAATTTTAATATGTGCTAATCATTATACTATTTTCAAACTTTTATAACTTATTTTCCCTCTTTATGAGAAACATCAAATCTCTTTCAACAATTTTAACTTAAGTTACAAATTTATAACTAGTGATTAATTTAAACCAGAATAAAGTAGACATTTTTTTTTCCTCTTAAATATTTCATAGGCTTGTAGAAATTTTCAAAATATCCAGCTCCTCGTGAAGGTAATGGCTAATTGCCCTCTGTTAATTAGTATAGTATTTTGTGATTCAGTTATAAAGGACTGTATATCATATGAACAATAATACACTCCCTTAATGTTGCTTCACACTGAGAATCAGAAATGAAAATAGGACAGCTGGGCTTTATGTATTTGTGGACGTTTTAGAGTTGAGGAAGTACATCATTGTATCTTGTAGATTAAAAACCTAATGTCTTGAATTATAATGCTTCTGTGTAATATCCTTATTTGAGTCAACGGATTCATTTTATCTCTCAGTAAAGAAGTTGTCATATTGTGGGTAGAATTTTGAGGGATGTGTGAACCTACAGCTACAACTCCACAGGATTCTTGACAGATTGACTAAAAGAGCCACTTTGTTCATTAACTGACTTGAACAATGTTTTCCTAGAACTGGTTGTTGGTTTCGGTCTTATGTGGACACTGACTTAGGTTATCAATTCCAAACATACAACTGAGTTATTAATATGCTTTCTTAAGACAGAAATTAATATTTATGGCTTTCAGAAGACAAAGAACTGGGGCTTTGGTAGAGCAAGACTAATCTGATAATGCTAAGAGGACACATTAGGTTCTCTACTTTGAACAATGTAAGTGGCCTTTTGAACAATAGCTTATGCTAGTATCAGAACCTATAGATTTGCATAAGCCATTTGGAATATAATCAATACTTTTACTATTGTCTTTAAAAACCAAAGTATAATAACCATGTCAAATCCATTTCTCTTGCCGTGCTTGAAAGCTGTATGTTATGAAGCACTAACCAAATATCATTCTTATTTAATTGCGCTATAAATTTGAATAAGTCAGTGAGTATGTGATCATTCTTTTATATTTAAGATTGAATATCAGGAATACACATACATATAGAGAGACATTAGAGCCCACTTAAGTGTATGTTACTAACTAGGTATATAGCCTGTTAGGGTACACTTTTTTTTAGCAACATGTTCCTTTGCTAAAAAGGATCCTTCTCTGATGCCATCTAGCTCTTGAGAGTTCTTCAGAAGCTTTGTACTTAACGTATCCTACCTAGATAGTAAAATTATTTCCATAAACCTACACAAACTGTCTATTTAATAGCAAACCATATCAAATGCAATGAAATATCATTCACTCTAATCACATGTTCTAGTTTGATGACTTGGTAATTAAAAAGAACAAATACACAATTAGGATAAAACGGCTATTGAAAACCAGGCTTGTCTCTCCTAGATAATTTTAAAGAATCAAGTAAACATACTGATTATTTTAAGATGCCTTCAGAACAAAATTGTTCTGTTAAACCATACAATTATTTAGCCACTCTCAAAAGAAAAATCAAACTATGTTTGAAACTATAGTGTTCTAGTGTGTGTGTAATTAAGAAAATCATATCCTGAGGATTGAAGAATTTTCAAAATAATTATTTATAGACTAGCTTATTCCAAATAGATTAGGGAATGTGATGATATGTAGTTTTGTCTTGATATTTCATATAATATTATACAGCAGTATACAAAATTTGATCATGATCGTTGAATACTGTCTAATCCTAAATCTAAACTTAGATTTAGATTATGAACCTAAGGGGAAAAGTTATTTATGGCACCTAGACAATGGCCATTATCTGAAAAGCTTATTTTCCCTTCTATTTTTATAATCTTTTTCTCCTGCTTCATCAAAGCAATTTCTGATTTTTCTTAATTTTGTTTTTACAGCTCCTTTCTTAATAAATAGTACTGTGTTATCAGTTGCTAGTAACCGTACCTTGAAACATTTAAAAGTACCTCTTCTAGTTCTCATTCTCATTCTTTACCTTCTTTCCTTTTTCTTTCCCTTCCTTCCTTCTTTCTTTTCTCTTTTAATTTAGTTGGTGTGAGAGCTTGTTTTTGTTGTTGTTGTTTTGACAATCAGATAGATGTGAGCTTTAATGCATAAGCAGATTTATGTCATATTGATCACAAAGAAAATTTGGCCAAAAAGGTCAACTAGTGCTTACTTTTTCCTCTTTACTCCTGAAATGAGCTACTCAACCCCCTACCTCTCACCCCCCACGGTGTTAGTAGCACCCAAACCAGCAGATTTAGAGTCAGGATGAAATCTTAGCTGCCATGTTGTAACTGAAGGCTCTTTGGGTTGCAAATATTTCAGTCAGAGGATGTAGGCAATGTAGAATGTTGAACATGGAATGTAGAATGCTGAATAGCAAATGAACTGTTTGGAACTAGCATGATTCTTAAGCTGATGTTTCAAGAGTAATAGCTGTGAATGATACATTTTATGGCTATCTGTGTGAAATATATTAAAGTATTATCATTATTGAAGCTCTGGAAAAGTGAATGAATTTGAACAACTAGATTTCCTGATTTAGCATAGTCTCTACATTTTTCTGGGTACAGTTCCTGGGCTGGGAAGATACCCTGGAGAAGAGAACAGTAACCCACTCCAGTATTCTGGCCTGGAGAATTCCATGGACTGTATGTATAGTCCATGAGGTCGCAATGAGTCAGACATGACTGAGTGACTTTCAGTTTTCACTATTGACATTTTACACATTTCACCTTTGTTTTTCTATTTCATTTAGCTGGTTATTTTTTATGAGAAGCTGAGTAATATAATTTATATGAAAATATCATCACCAATATGTAACATCAGATTCATAACCAGTATTAGAGTTTGAAATGTAAATGAAATCAGATATTAGAAGAGGATGAGCATTTGTACTTTTGCTTCTGGTAAAAGAGAAGAATATCCATGAAGACAGATATATATTTCTTTTCTTTACATTGGCATGATTATGAAAGGGGTGGATGAAATAAAGATGGTTATTCATTTAGTGAATATTTATTTAGTATATACTAGTGTGGGCATTGTGTTGGGTACTGTGGAAAAAATTCCGAGAGCAATTTAAAAAAAAAAATTCTGAATTCATTTACAGCTAGGAGATAGGAAAAAAAAGTAGATAAGCAAAGAAATAAAGAAATAAGTAAAATAACCCATTTTTTGAGTACTATGAATGAAGCATACTATATGATTTGGTGGAGATCTTGAGGGGGCCTACTCTTCTTTGAAGCGGTGACATTTAACCTGAAATCTTAAACCCTACCATTTTTAAACCAGTGTGTTTATATAATGTCTCTCACCTTAAACCCTAAGATGCTAAGATCCTAAGCAATTGATCTAAGGCAGTGATGCAAAGTAGCACATTCATTTAGATAAAATCACTTGTGGTTTCATACTATTGCAACTTACTGGTTTTGTGGTCTAGGGCAAGTTACCTAAACTTAATAAAGGAGGATAAATAATGCCAACTTAAAAGGATTGTTATGAGAGTGCAGTTATTTCTTCTATCAAATATATTTCTTTTTACCATGTTCTCCTTACTGCCATTCTCCATTTTCAGCTTCCCTTCTCAGCTAAATTTGTGGTGGCTGTGTACTTGCTGATGCTAATTTCTCTGCTTTCATTCTTTCTCAAAACTACTACAGTCTGACTCCATTACTCTTTCCACCAAATTGTGCTGTTGAGGTTGGTGATGACTTCTGTATTGTTAAATGTAAAAGTAAATTCTTAGTCATCATTTTATTAGTCCATGAAAAACCACTTAACATCGTAGAGTCAGTAATTCCTTTCTCCTTTTGTTTTTTTCCACTTGGCCCCCAGAGCCGTTGAATCTTTATTTCTTCATTACCACTCTTTCTCAGCCTCCTCATTTTCTCAGGACTCAGTCCTTTGACCTTTTCCCTCTATTGTCTGTGTTTACTCTAGGCCTAATGTGAGTTGATATGTGAATTACACCTAAATATATATCTTTAGCCCAGACTTCTCCCTGAACCCCCAAATCATAGATCTAGCTACTTATTTGGCATCTCTATGTGAAGTCTGAGACATCTCATGAATTCCTGACCTTTCCCCTGGCCCCTAAACTTCCTTTCCAGTACATTTTTAAAAAATCAGTATTAGTGGAAGCTCCATCACTTCATTACTCAGGTAGAAATTTTGGAGTCATCCTTGAATTCCCTCTAGAACCAGCGTCATGAGAATGTGACTCTGTATGCAGTCACACAGGGCTCCACACTCGGAAAAGTTCTGTGCTTGGTTTAGTGTTCTGCTTGCCCTGTATTGAAGTCCTTAAATGTTTTTCAATAGGAACTGCATCTTTTTATTTTGCTCTGAGCCATGCAAATGATGTTGCTGTCCTGGCCCTCTCTCTTATGCTGTATAATCAACTGTCCATGTACCCATTGTTGTTTCTTGCTTGAGTTAAGCTGACAGCAGCCTAACTGGTCTTCCTGCCTCAAGTTCTGTCTCCCTTTAGTCTGTTTTCAACACAGCAACCAGAGTGATCCTGTGTGTGTGTCTATTGTATGTCAGATTATATCCCTCCACTGTTTAAATTCATCTCTTGACTGTGATGACATTCTACCTTGTTCAGCTATTATGAAAAAGTCCTCCATGATCTGATCTCCTATAACAGTTGACCTCATTTGCCATTCCTCTCCCCTCAGTTGCCCTGTTCAATGAGAACTTTTTACCTTGGGTCTTTGCTTTGCTGCTTCTGAATCCTGGAAGGCTTTTCCCCTACCTATCCCAGTGGTGCAGGGGCTAACACATAGTAAATATTAATAATAACTTTGAATAAATGAAATTAAATGTGGCATTATACATAAAGGACATGCTGTTTGCTTTATAGTAAGCCCTTTCCCAATATAATAATTTATTTCTAAATATTAAAAAAGCACTCAATTTAAAGATAGATGAGATTTATCTTAGCAATTGTGCAGTTCAGTTCCTTAACATTTTCAGTAGGAAATCCAAGTCTCAAAGATTTTAAAGGCTTTTTCAACAGATATTGCTCATTCATAGCAGACAGATCTGGTCTTGACCTCCACCCCAGGGATCCTTCCACCACATCAGACTAGCTTTCTGAGCAATCACAGTCTCTTGCATTTGATTCCGCTTGAATTATCAATCGTGTTTTAGCCTGAGTCCTTCTGACACTTAAAATGTAGTCAGACACCAGTAAGATGTGCATTTTGCTTGCAAATTCATCAGCAAAATATAAATAATTCAGATAACCTAATGCTCATTCATCTTTAACCTTGAAATAATCCAAGACATTGAGAGATATATTTAAATAATTTTAAAATATAGCCACTATTCTCTTATGTACTTTGACATGATTATCTCATTAATTCTCTTAATAACCCTATGAGGTATCATTTTTGAAACTTTTTGTTTTTTTGTACTGGGGTATAGCCGATTAACAATATTGTCATATTTTTCAGGTGAATAGTGAAGGGACTCAGCCATACATATAACATGTTTTCCATTCTCCCCTAAACTCACCTCCCATCCAGGCTGCCACATAACATTGAACAGAGTTTCATGAACTATACAGTGGGTTCCTGTTGGTTATACATTTTAAATATAGCAGAGTGGTGTACCGTTCATCCCAAACTTCCTAACTATTCCTTCCCCCATCCCTCCCACCACCAACCTGACATCCCCTATATGTGGAACTGGAAAAGAAATGATACAGATGAACTTACAAAAAAGAAAGATAACTCACAAACTTATAGAATAAACTTGTGGTTGCCTATGTGGGATCATTATGCCTCTACTACTGGTGAGAAAACTAATATTTAGGAAGATCCAGTGGCTTACCTGTGATTATACACGTAGTAAATAAAATTAGAACTTAAAATAATGCTCTCTTACTCTAGAAACTTGTATTTTTAAAAATAACACTACATATAATAGATTTACTCCACTTAAACTTACAGATTTCTTACTAAAGGATTTTTTAAATGCATGTATATATAATGTGTTTCACTGTGAAAAAAACAGGTCTACTCTATCTTAAATCTAGACAAAAAAAAAAACTTTTCTCCAGTGCATCTGTGCTGTAGAGTTTTGCTTCAAAAAACCAGAAAATTTTTTGTTTTGCTTTTATGTGTCATTGGGAGATTTCAAACCTTCCTAGCTATCACCTTTTGAATGTGATGAATCACAATTCCACTCTAGACTTATTTTTAGTTTGTCATTATCATCTCTGTTGAGAGCTGTGATTCCCCCAAAGTCTGAACATCAACATTTTGCTAGAGGGAATATCTTAAACACAACTCAAAATGCTTAGGGATCTAGAAATATTACTTGTTGTTTATCACCTGGAACTGGGAAGTCATCTCAAACGCAAACTACTGCAATTCATAAGGTGTAATTTTGGCAAGTCACACAGCTTGTGGGATCTTATTTTGCAACCAGGGATTGAACCTGGGCCCTCAGCAGTCCCCTCAGACTCACCAAATCCTAACCACTGGACCACCAGGGAACTTCTTAAAGTATATTTTAAAATGTGGGCTTAGGATACTGTTGTTTCTTATCCATTTGTGAGGTCAAAATAGGATTTAAGACTACCTTTAATATTATCACACTTTACTTATTAACACAGATTTAGAATTACTTTGTGAAATCATTTCCTTGTTTTGTTTAATAAGTGGCTTGTTCCATTTGTGCATGTGTGAGCTTCAGGGGCGGGGGGTGGAGATTGGGAGGAATGAGAGAGGAAGACAGTTTTGTTTTCTGGGCTAGCATTGATAGAAGAAGTACTATTAAATGCAGTAAGTTTCAAAGATTAATTTCATAAGTATTATGGTAAAACCTTAACCATAAAAACATAAAAACCATAAAAATCATTTTTAATATATTGTTAAAACAAAAATTGTTAGATCATTGAATTATAGTTTTGAAGACATGATTATGAAAATGAATACTTTAGACTTTTGATATTTGCTATAATTTGGGATAATGTTATGTACTATGACTACATATATGGGCTTCCCTGGTGGCTCACACCTTAAGGAATCTGCCTGCAATGCAGGAGACGCAGATCCTATCCCTGGGTTGGCTGAAGGAAATGGCACCCACTCCAGTATTCTTGCCTTGAGAATCCTTGGGACAGAGGAGCATGGCAGGCTACAGCCCATGATGGGGTGGAGTTGGACAAGACTGAGCAACTATCACAGAAAATGACTGCATGTTAGAATGTAACTGAATTCAAAATAATTGGACCAAAATGAATTCTTTACTGTTGTAATATTTCATAAAATCTTGCTTACTTAAATTGGTTACTCACTCAATTTTGACTTTCAAATCTAAGCCTAGCAAATGTGTTTTGAAAGATATTTTACACTAATATTAACCTGTCTTCTTACTAAGTCTTGAATTCTTTTAAAGGACTTGACACCTTTTTCTTAGAATAGGACTTCATGATAACCCAACTTGCCTCTCAGCTGCATAGGAAGACATGTGCTGTTATTTTTCATGATAGGCTTATAGTTTGTGTATTAACCCAAATTGGCTATTTGAATTCTTTTTATCATTGTTTTAATGTTGTTTGGACCCTACAGCATGTCTGATTTTTGCTAATGAAGTGCTGACATGCCATTGCCAACTTTGACTGGAGTAAAGCCAGGGTGGTCACTTAGCCAATTTCCGAACGCAAATCAGTCACTAATTATCAGAACTTAAGAGCTTATGGGAGACTTCAGCATTGTCTACGCTTTAGTTTTCCAGAAGAAAAAACTGAGGCTTAATGAAGAGGACTGACTTGTGCAGGACCACAGAGAGTTGGTGGAGGAATTGAGACTGGTCTCTAGTATTTATGGAATTAATGAAATGGTTTTGCAGTCAAACTTAACATTGCTATTTTATGTTTGTAAACATGGTGCAGGTCATTTTAAAGATTTGTATTGTGAACAGACATGAGAAAACCTGGATTTTGTTTCCTCTGATTCTATTATTCGTGTCTCCTCAAATTTTTTTATTTCTTTATGCTGAAATATCCCTATGTACTAAATGAGAATTGGTTTATTGGATTTTCTTTTAGAAAAAGATATCTGTGGTCAACTGTTAAAAGAAGAGAGGACTTCTTTTTAAGTGTTTGAGATTTACAAATGAAAGTTTACCAATAAAATAGAAAGTTTACCAATTACTAATGGCAAATATGTCAGTGATCTAGTTAATTTATGAAGTATATACAAAATAAGGAAGCTAGTCTTCATTAATCCTATTCAAATAATCTAATAATCCTATCCTTCCAATAGTCCCAGTAGGCTTATTTATTAAGAAAAATCAAGTAGTGTCAGTAGCTTTCCCGTAAAATATCAAACTAACACAGAATAGTATCAAGTGACTTGTTGAGAGAAAACTGCCTGAGGTAGAGTAGGATAAAGTGGGAGAGTCTGTAAGGCATTTGTGTCAAGATGTACATTTTTGTGAAACAGAACTTTTTTCAGATGTCTGGGTTTGTAAAATAAACTGAGTAGGGGTAAATTAGAATACTGATTTCTGCAGTATGAATTTTATTTTAGCACCTTTTTATTACTTGGCATAATGACACGTAGAGTGATTTTTCTGCTCCTTTTCCTTTCCTGCTCACACCAAACTGCTCAAGGCTAAATACAGAAATTATGTCTTTTTTTTAATCTGAGCATTTGATTGAAGAATTATGTCATCTTATAAGAAGAGTACTTTTTCATGTTCTCTGATCTTGAAAGCAATATTGCCCTTTTTTGAATTTATATATGCTTATGCAGCTATGTATGTTCATCTTTAATCTTGACATTTTTAAATTAATATTTAATGAATATCTTCATGGATGAGTACTGCAGTTCACAAAACTTTCATCATAAGAAACTTTATTAGTGAACCTGTTTTGTATTAAGAATTGAATTTTTAAATACTGATTAAAAAAATGAATTTTTAAATACTAAAAAAAAAAAAAAAACTGTAAAACAAAGAGCCTTGGCCCATTTCTCCCACATCCCCAATCCCTGGCAACTACTATTGTATTCTTGGCTTCTGTGAATTTGACTGTTTTAGATAACTCATGTACATGGAATCATGTAATATTTTTTCCTTTTATGATTGGCAATTTCATTTAGTAAAATGTTTCACATTTATCCATGCTTTTGCAAATAGCAGGATTAGCATCTTTCTAATGCTGAATAATATTCCACTGTATGTATATACCACATTTTCTTTATGCATTCATATTACATATCTTGGCTATTATGAATATTGTTGCAATGAAGAGGAGAGTATGAATATTTCTTTAAGATCTTGGTTTCAATTCTTTTGAATATATTAATATATCCGGAAGTGAGAATGCTGGATCATAAGGCAGTGTGGAGGAAATGGAGAGTTGTTATGCAGCGTGCATACACTGTCAGTTATATTACATGACCAGACTTCTACCATACAACATAGTAACTATAGTTAACAATGCCATGTTGCACACTTCATAATTTTTTGCAAGGGGACATCAAATGTTAAGTGATTTTACTACATATGCAAAAGAAATAAATGAACCAAGAAATATCTGGGAAATGTTGGTTGTGTTTATTCCTTCAAAAATGGTGATTGTGCCATGGATGTTTGCATGTGTTTAAACTCAATGAACGGTACACATGGAATATGGTCAGTAATTTGTAAATCAATTATACCTCAAAAAAGCTATTAAAATAAACTAAAACTGTCCAGTCTGAAGTTTATTAATAGTGGATAAATCCTGCAGCTCTAAACCTCATAAAAGCATGCAGAGACATTGCATTATCCAGAAATAGGTAATTCTTTGATTGAATTCATTCAATTCTTTCATTGAAACTGTCTATCTTTCTTTACTTTTTGAGATATTTGGATTTAGATGGGCAAGGATATTCAGTACAACTGTTTAAACGCGTCATTTCACTCGTACATATTTGAATGTCTGAAAGGAGGTATACAGTCTGTGGTTCTTTGAGAAATTACTTACATAGATTTTGGGGTCTAAGTATAAAATATCTGAATTTTTTCTGTTGATGTGAAAAATCATTATGATATAAATGGTCTGCTACCTTATGTCATGATTGAAATGGACATGGGAATACAAGTTATTCTGTTTATACCTTGTCATAGATGAAGAAATACATACTGTACATTTAAGCCTCACTTTTCATAGGCATAACTTAATTTTACTATCAGAGTTCTGCTTTTCCAGATTAAAGTTTACCAAATGTTCATACATTATTCCTTTTGATGTTGTATTGAATTATGAGATATTTTATAGAAATAATCCTTGGAAGATATATCCTTTTTTCTCTTCATTTTTTAGTGTATCCCAGTTATTCAAAGCACAAACTATAGCAGCTAATGTCTCAAGTAGAATTTTTATTATATATATATAGACTAATGTACCACAAATGTATAGATGAATTCTCATGTATATCAATTTTAGGGTTAAGTATGTAAAAATAAATCAAATTGATATATAAAATGCTTAATATAAATGAACATTTTTATTAGGTAACCTGTAAATCACTCATAAAAATGACAGGAATGGAACCCACTTAAAATTGCTATTTATGAAATATACATGTGGATATGGTTACATTTATTTTAATATGCTTACTTGGTATGCCCTAATAATTCTAGCCTAAGTGGTTTTCCAGCAGCTATTTCAAGAAAATAAAATAGAACAATGTCAGTTTGAATATTATTGAAACATTTGTGCATGAGATATTTTACATCTAAGTATTTCATGTCTTTGATTTTGCTTCTTTCTATAAATAGAGAGGACTTTATTTCACTTCATATTTAGTGTTTTGAACTAAATTTTAAAGTCTCACTCTGACTTCCAAAGAAGTGACTTTGGGTAAATCATTTAATTTCCTTTTGCTTCAGTTTTATCATTATAAAATGACTGCTAGATTACCTTGAGTTTTGAGATAATTGATTTTATATCTGTTTCTGATTATCCATCAGAATATGTGTCCATCAGAAAATCAGTGTCAGATTTTACATAATCACTAACTACAATTAATATGTAATAGTCAACACTTGGGATTTTTACTATGAGATTTTGAGGCTTTATGACCCAGTATTTATGACTTATAGTTTTCAAAATTTCTTTAAAGTCAGAACATACAGAGAAAAGAACTTACTGAATGATCATAAACATCTCTACTTTTGTTTCTGTAAGAAAATAAACCACACTTGAATCATACAGAAAAGTACTGTGTTCATTCATGGGAAGTGAGAACTTCTGAAGTTTTCCATGAACTCAGATACAAGCAGGTGTTTTTCTATTTCAGAAATTAGGAAGATTCACTTGAACCTTCCCCTAGCAGGTTGACACCATCTCCTGTGTTCTTTTTCTTTTCTTCCTTCTCTGCTTTTCTTCTCCCTCCCTTCCTCTCCCTTCCTCCCTTTCTTTGTCTTTCTTCTTTCTTGACATACTTAAGAAAAATCTAGGGCATACAAGTACTGCTTTGGTTTTAGGTAATCCTTTTTTTTTTTAAATTACTTTATTTATTTTAATTGGAGGCTAATTACTTTACAATATTGTAGTGGTTTTAGGTAATTATTAAACAGAATACAAAGTTTAAGAAATGATGATAACCAAGACTACTTGAATTCAGTGACAGCAACAAAATTTTGCCTTGCTTATGCTATAAGTACATGTAAAAAAATGAGTTAATCCAGTTCAACACTTTGTCTATTCAGAGTGGAAAAAAGAAATGGGGAGCTTGCTGCTGGATGATAATTTGAAACCTAGAAATTTACTTTAAAAAATCAGCAAAGCAAACAAAACCCTGTCACAACAATTGATAGAGAAAAGTCACATGCATAAGAA
Source organism: Cervus canadensis (assembly GCF_019320065.1). Lineage (NCBI taxonomy): Eukaryota > Metazoa > Chordata > Mammalia > Artiodactyla > Cervidae > Cervus > Cervus canadensis. The sequence goes on from NC_057391.1 coordinate 34,322,555, forward strand.
TGATGTCCTTTATCTATAATTGAGGGCACAGTTGGTGACCTATGGGCTGTTGCATACTTGCAGATGTGTGTGGACTGGAGTACAGAATGCCTGCCTGCACAATGTCTCAAAGGTTTTTGCATCAGTTGCCAACCTGAAATGGGAGGAGATTTCACACACACACACACACACACACACACACACACACACACACACATGCATACATTTTCCTCTTGTCTTTAGAAAAACAAAAGAGAGATTTATGAACAGTGATACCATATTCTCACCTGGCAACTACTTGCTGGTGTGGAGTTAGAGCTGGCCCTTCTGTCCTGCGTTTCATATTTCACTGGGCCAATTCTTTCTACAGAAGGTTCTCAGCATAACCTACCTCTCTCCCCCTATTGTTTCTATCTTCTGGTCTGTCCCATATGATATCTGATGTGTCCCCTTAAGCATTTGAAAAAAAAATTTCCCGTAGTTTATGATATACACACCATTACAAAAATATGAATTGGTTTACAGGACATCACATATATGGTGTTTATCAAGTAATCAGTTAAGATCAAAGCCAAGCCTCAGTTAAGAATTTTGTCACATCTGCTCTATTCAGATTATCCAAAATGTGAGTGTTAGCAAACGTTGCCATGATTCTTATCTCATTTCTTTGGGGATGCTGTGCCCTCAAAAACACTTGCCTTCTCCTTAATCCTAATTGGCTAGATGGGCAGCAGATTCTAAAAGAACCCACTACCTATTTTTCCAAAAGCCTGCGGTTATCCACTTATGCTATTTCTTGTCTCATATTTATAATGCTAACTTCAATAAAATATTTTGTGTAAGGCTACTTCTCTGATGATTGTTATTTATGGCATCCCGTACCTGAAAGAATACAAACAAAAATAAATAAATAAAAAGCAAAACTGGCTGGATACACATGTATCAGGGACACAGGTCTTTCAGACAGACCTCTGAATTCACATCCACCAATTTGTTTCAGGAGTATAGCAGTGTGATGTATAGTGGGAATAAGGAGGGCGCTTGTAATAGTGCTTAAAGTGCATGAATAGTGAAAATAGACTTGTATTACTGAAAATCTTTAAAATTCAGCATGATATTAGCATAAACGTTGGTTGTACGCACTGAAAGATGAGCAATAGATCCTCTGATTTATATGTTCTCTGCACACTTCTGTTTTGTACTGCCCTCAGCTGATCATTAAAGTTTCCCTGGGTTGGTGGAAATAGAATATTTCACAGTGGGAGATGAACACTGTGTGGAGAAAAATCTTACCCTTTCTATTTCTTCAGGAATTTGTGCCTAAACCCACATTGTCTTTCAGACAGGGCTTAGCACTTTCATTTATTCCTCTCTGCAACTGTGGAGTGCTCAGATGAAAAAAGTGTATATGTGTGTGAATATATGTGTATATGTATACACACACACACACACACACACACGTAAAGTGATGCTTAAATAATCACCTCAATCCTCTATCATGAAAGAGCTTCTAGACTGAATTTGTTAATGTTACCCTGGGGTAAGGAGTGTTTTTGTTCTCCAAAAACAAATATATGATAGTGCATTACTCTATGTGAGTCTACAGCTGTGGGTGGTAAAACTTAATAATTGAGTATCACGTGGCACTCGATTCCTGTGGTCTGAACCCTTGCTTCCGCTTTTTCCTTAAAGTGTGGACTTTTGTTGTTGACTCTCCCTCTTGCTTGTTCAGATCTTCTCTGCTAAGCGAGACTGACAGTGGCGCACGCCCTCCAAGGCCAGTAGTGCGAAGTGGGTCATGTTATAGGAGACACGTGACACGAGCCGGGTATATTTCAAAAATGCAACATTCACACACACGTATGCATGTGTATATGCTATATTTATGTTTTGTGTAGAAATTTACATTATAAATAAACTATCATGGTAAGCAGTTCCAGGAGCCTTGAGGAGTAAAGAAATATATTTCTGGAAGATGAGTACACTAATCTGGACTTGCTCTGCCTTAGGATTTATTTGTTGGCAATAAAGGTTTATACATGTCTCTACCTGCCAAAATCGTTGATTTTGTGGTAAATGAGAGGCAAGACAATTCCAGCAACAAGGCATTAGAAAAGCAATAGAATATGGAAGCCCAGCGAGCCCCCCTGTTGCTGAGTCAAATGATGTGCTTGTTTCTTACATTCAGATAAGCCTTCATTCACATAATTCTGTGTCAATAACAAGACTGTTACATATGAAGACAGACAAATGTGCTGGATATTCTCCTACTATTGTTTTCTTATTCACTGTCTTCCCTTGTCTACCTCGCTCTCTTCCTTGGCAGGCAGACCTGTGTGGGCTGAGTTGACTGGGCTCCTTATTCATCCAGGTTCTGACTCGATTAGGCCAGTGGGACCCCAGGGCCCTGATTGGCCCATAGAGGAAGCTGGGGGCTAGTTATTTCACTAGCTTGCTGTCTTAGGGGACCAGAATTTGTCAGTGGCTCTGTTCTCCGCCTAATCAGTGACTCCTGTGGGTTTCCTTCTCTGTCCATTGATCTGGCTGGATTCAGACTACTTGTCTTTCCGTGCCCAGGTGGGGGCATGGCTTCCTACTTTTACTGGTCCTGGGGGTCTTCACCGCCCTTGCTGTTTCCCTTAACTCCACCTATTTCTTGGTAAACAGTCTCTTCATTACTATCATATCTAGCATGCTCTTTTGAGTGTGGCATCTGATTCCTGACAAGAACTTGACTGATACAAATGTCTTCAATGAAACAAAATTAATGATTTCTCTGTAGAGAGGAAGGAATGATAGATTATTCTACTCCAGAGATCGATAGCACTTAATATCTCTATTTATAAAACCAAGACAAGCCATAACCAATTTGCCTGAATTTTTCTCTCTCTGTGATTAAGAGTTTCTGCAACTGTGTGTTTTGTATATACAATATATCTTATTGTTGCCTAAGGGCAAAGGAACGCTATGGCTTGCATTTTAGAACAACTGGTGTGAAGCATCATGGAGAGTGAGTTGAAAAACGATAAAACTGAATGCAGAAACATTCATTCAGAGACTGTCATGCAGTTAAGGTAAGAGATGAGAGTAACCTTGATCAGATCAGGAAGAGGAAAAGTACTGGAGAGGAATAATTTGGAAGTTATTTGAGGGGCATTAGGGCACAATGGTTAGCGTGTTACCTGCTCTGTGACCCTGGGAAAATAATTTCACCTTTCTGAGTCTTAATTTCTTCACCTGCCAAATGAGGGGAATAGTACCTATCTCAGAGTAAGGATTAAATTAACATATGTTAAGATACATAGTATAGCCCCTGGTACATAGTAAACATTATATAATATACACCTTAAATATTATTCATATCAATAGTACATTTGTGGATGTGAAAGGAACTTGTATGGTGAAGAGGATGTGTAGGGGAAGACTTGCAGATATATGATTTGATGGTGTATGTGATTTTTTGGTGTCATTTACTGAAGTGGATAATTTAGCTGAAAATTCAGATCTTCAATATTTTCTAATTCCTATTAATTTCATTTTTTCCAAATTTGCATTGCTGCCATTTTAGATTAATGTCAGATGCTGTCATTCCTATGCTCAAAATATAACAAAATAAAACCCAAATTCCTTTAAATTCCAGGCATATTCTAGGTATCTTCCACAATGATTATGTCTTACATTGATCCCTTTATATCTATGGGGCTTCCCTGGTGACTGAGACGGTAAAGAATCTGTCTGCAATACAGGGTCGGGAAGATCCCCTAGAGTAGGGAATGGCTACTCACTCCAGTATTCTTGCCTGGAGAATTCCACGGACAGAGGAGTCTGGAAGATTACAGTCCATGGGGTCGCAAATAGTCGGACACGACTGAGCGACTAACACTTTCACTTTCACTATATTTATGAGATTCCTCCATATTGCCCTAGCGAATCTTTCTTTCGGTTCTTCTCACCTAAATTGCCCTTTGTATAACTTTATAGATTTCGTCTTATGTATCCTCAGACATTTGTGCCTCTTTATTTTTTTGAGTATATGGCGTTAACTATCCTTGATCTAGAATTCAAAGTTCTTACTGGTTTAGCCCATCTGTTATATTGCTTTATTTTCTCATTTTACTCCATTAGCAGCCATTTAAATATCCTTGCGAGTTTTGATTTATTTTGCCTCTGAGCTTTTGTTATAACTGTTCCCTATGATTGATATATACATATCCATGTTTTCTACATGTACCCAAGAAATACCAGTCATTCTGCCGAGCTCAATCAATCTGCTTCTCGAAGAGATGCTCTTCATATCCCCTTCTCCCATTTAAGTTATGTTCTCTCCCTTCCTCCCTTTCCTATGTTATGCTAAGTGAAGATACATTATAGTACTTCTCAAAGTGTTATTAAATTAGAAAATAAATTCTCTGATTATGTAATGAATGTCATTAATACAGCTTCTTGGGTGTCCTGATCCAAAAGTTTCTGATTCAGGAGGTCTGCGTGCTTTAACGCAAGATGTCTCAATGGTAAAGAATCTGCCTGCCAATGCAGGAGATGCAGATTTGACCCCTGGATGGGGAGATCCCTTGGATGAGAAAATGGCAGTGCACTCCAGTATCCTTGCCTGGAAAATCCTGTGGACAGAGGAGCCTGGTGGGCTACAGTCCATGGGGTCACAAAGAGTCAGACACAACTTAGTGACTGAGCACGCATGCACGCCTGCATTTTACGATGATCAATGATTGAAGAGAAAAGGATTGACACTGCTCATCACCCAGCCTTAAAGCTTCTCCCTTGGTATGCATAAATTTCTCGTGACTGAAATTTCTGCCCCTGAGATGAGTGGATGGATGCAATCATCTCAACCACACTTGTTTCATGACATGAACATTGCTGAGTTCTCAATTTCAGTTTCTTAATTAAGGATAACTTGAGAAATCTGATCAGATCTTGAATGGCCAATGAAAAAATCAGAATATGTCGTCTCTAATACCCATATCTTCTATTCTAGTTCCTTGTTTCATTTGATCCGATTCTAGTTCTTTCACTTCTTTCTTATGTCCTCTCCTGCTTTTGCCAATCTTTACTTCCAAAACTGTGTTGCAACACAGTAATCATGTTGTGGTATTTACTTCTGTTTTAGCACTGTTCTGCTTTATGTTCAGATACACATGACTATTTTTTCTTGATCCATTTTCCCAAAGTTTGCTCTATCATATGTGCAGTCCACATCTTTTAAAATTAGTTACTCCTAAGGCTGACTAATTGCTTGCTTTCTCCTTCTCTCTCATACAATACTGAACAACAACCCTCAGATTACTTATCATCTTTTCCTCTTTTATCAAGCTAAGATAACCACTGATGAGAAATCAAGGGAAAAAAAACCTCACCTCTTAAAATTTTCAAACAGTTTACAAAAGATGACAATTTAACCATCCTATATTAGAATCTGAAATACGCAAATGTTCGTGGTTGGAAGGAAAATATGAATGCATTTGTTTCCTGTGTATTTCCACCTTATTTTTCAAGTAAGCTAAGAAGAAAACAATGAAAAAAATCCTCTTATAATTTTGATATGATAATAATTTGGCCCAATGGTTCTAGGTTAGATAGGTGCACAGAGAATTCAAGGTTCTGGACTAATAACAACTGAAGAAAGAAAATATTCTGAACTTCTCTAGGTGGAAGGTAACTTTTACATTTTCTGAGTGATTAATGGCCTATGCATTTTTAACATGCAGTCCCAGTGATTTTGGTACAGCTGGTCCCTGGGCAACATTGAAATATCTGATTCTCCTCACTGTACTTTGGACTTCTAGGAAAAAGAGAATAATGCTTTTTATACTTTTGTATCACTCACAGAGGTTAATGCAACATTTATATAGATATCTACTCAATTAAATTTTTCCTAATTTGAATTGAATGGAATGATTCAAGATTTAGTTTTTCTCGTATCTACTTCCAAGCTATTTCATACTTTCATTCTTATCGTAGTTCTTTTTAGTTGAAGTTTTTCCCTTCTTTGCTTTTTCCACCCTCTACTTTCAAAGTTGAATTGCAAATTAATTCTAATTGAGGATATTATTGCAATTGAGAATGTTTAGTAACTCTGTAAGTTATAGAAAGCTTTCTTTTCTTTTCTCTTTTTTTTTCTTTTTCTCCTATGTAGGAAATGAACTATTTATTTTATCACATCTATTAATCAATTCTAGCCACAGTTGTTTAATGAATAACTGTGATTAATACCTTTATTTTGAACCCTTACATGTAGTCAGTCAAAATTGTCATCTGGAACTATATACAGTGTAAATGCATGACTTCTTTCCCCTTGGGGTTAGCCTTATCAAAAACCTAACAAAGTTCACCACAGGACATTAGGTAAAGTTAGTCCCTAAAGGAGAGGAAGAATCTTTTACAACCCCAAAATTTTCTCTCTGCTTCTATGTCACAGACTTAGGACCATTTGCTCCTTTGTTATTTGTGGCAACTGCAAACTTTATGTTAATACTAACCACCTTGCAGAGGAGGAAAATATATGTGCTTGTGAGACCCGGTGGTTGGTGGTGGTAGAAATCATGGTGGCCAATTATACATTACTAGACTTCATCCAGTGCTGATAAATATTCCCCGTATTTGCATCATGGCTTGTGGGTCTGAAAAAACACATTCATAGTTTAGGTAAATGAACAGACTTTAAAAAAAATAACACACAACTCCTCATTCAGTTCAGTTGCTCAGTTGTGTCCGACTCTTTGGGACCCCATGGACTGCAGCACGCCAGACCTCCCTGTCCATCACCAACTCCCAGAGTTTACTCAAACTCATGTCCATTGAGTCGGTGATGCCATCCAACCATCTCATCCTCTGTCTTCCCCTTCTCCCGCCTTCAATCCTTCCCAGCATCAGGGTCTTTTCCAGTGAGTCAGTTCTTTGCATCAGGTGGTCAAAGTATTAGAGTGTCAGCTTCAGCATCAGATCATCCAGTGAATATCCAGGACTGATTTCTTTTAGGATGGACTGGTTGGATCTCCTTGCAGTCCAAGGGACTTTCAAGAGTCTTCACCAAACCACAATTCAAAAGCATTAATTCTTTGGTGCTCAGCTTTCTTTATAGTCCAACTCTTGCATCCATACATGACTACTGGGAAAACCATAGCTTTGACTAGATGGACTTTTGTTGGCAAAGTCATGTCTCTGCTTTTTAATATGCTGTCTAGGTTGGTCATAACTTTTCTTCCAAGGAGCAAGTGTCTTTTAATTTCATGGCTGCAATCACCATCTGCAATGATTTTGGAGCCCCTCAAAATTAAATCTGTCACTGTTTCCATTGTTTCCTCACATACTTGCCAGGAAGTGATGGGACCAGATGCCATGATCTTTGTTTTCTAAACGTTGAGTTTTAAGCCAACAGTTTCATTCTCCTCTTTCACTTTCTTTTTAATTTTTTTTAAATTTATTTTAATTGGAGGCTAATTACTTTAAAATACTGTGGTGGTTTTTGCCATACATTCACATGAATCAGCCATGGGTGTACATGTGCTCCGCATCCTGACCCTCCCTCCCACCTCCCTCCCACCTCCCTCCCCATCCCATCCCTCAGAGTGATCCCAGTGCACCAGCCCTGAGCACCCTGTCTCATGCATGAACCTGGAAGGGTGATCTGTTTCACATATGATAGTATACATGTTTCAATGCTATTCTCTCAAATCATCCTACCCTTGCCCTCTCCCACAGAGTCCAAATGTCTGTTCTTTACATCTGTGTCTCTTTTGCTGTCTCGCATATAGGGTCATTGTTACCATCTTTCTAAATTCCATATATATGTGGTAATATACTGTGTTGGTGTTTTTCTTTCTGACTTACTTGGCTCTGTATAATAGGCTCCAGTTTCATCCACCTCATTAGAACTTATTCAAATGCATTCCTTTCAATAGCTGATAAATATTCCATTGTGTATATGTACCACAGCTTTCGTATCCGTTCATCTGCCGATGGACATCTAGGTTGCTTCCATGTCCTGGCTATTATAAACAGTGCTGCGATGAACATTGGGGTGCACGTGTCTCTTTCAGATCTGGTTTCCTCAGTGTGTATGCCCAGCAGTGGGATTGCTGGGTCATATGGCAGTTCTATTTCCAGTTTTTTAAGGAATCTCCACACTGTTCTCCATAGTGGCTGTACTAGTTTGCATTCCCACCAACAGTGTAAGAGGGTTCCCTTTTCTCCACACCTTCTCCAGCATTTATTGTTTGTAGACTTTTTGATAGCAGTCATTCTGACCGGCGTGAGATGGTACCTCATTGTGGTTTTGATTTGCATTTCTCTGATAATGAGTGATGTTGAGCATCTTTTCATGTGTTTGTTAGCCATTTGTATGTCTTCTTTGGAGAAATGTCTGTTTAGTTCTTTGGCCCATTTTTTTATGGGGTCGCTTATTTTTCTGGAACTGAGCTGCAGGAGTTGCTTGTATATTTTTGAGATTAATTCTTTGTCTGTTTCTTCATTTGCTATTATTTTCTCCCATTCTGAAGGCTATCTTTTCATCTTGCATATAGTTTCCTTCGTTGTGCAAAAGCTTTCAAGTTTAATTAGGTCCCATTTGTTTATTTTTGCTTTTATTTCCATTACTCTGGGAGGTGGGTCATAGAAGATCCTGCTATGATTTACATCAGAGAGTGTTTTGCATATGTTTTTCTCTAGGAGTTTCATAGTTTCTGGTCTTACATTTAGATCTTTAATCCATTTTGTGTTTATTTTTGTGTATGGTGTTAGAAAGTGTTCTACTTTCATTCTTTTACAAGTGGTTGACCAGTTTTCCCAGCACCACTTGTTAAAGAGATTGTCTTTTCTCCATTGTATATTCTTGCCTTCTTTGTCAAAGACAAGTTGTCCATAGGTACGTGGATTTATCTCTGGCCTTTCAATTTTGTTCCATTGATCTATGTTTCTGTCTTTGTGCCAGTACCATACTGTCTTGACGACTGTCATTTTGTAGTATACCCTGAAGTCAGACAGGTTGATTCCTCCATTCCATTCTTCTTTCTCAAGATTGCTTTGTTAATCTTGAGAAGTAGATATTTTTCTGGAGCTCTCTTGCTTTTTTGATGATTCAGTGGATGTTGGCAATTTGATCTCTGGTTCCTCTGCCTTTTCTAAGTCCAGATTGAACATCTGGAAGTTCATGGTTCACGTACTGTTGAAGCCTGGTTTGGAGAATTTTGAACATTATTTTACTAGCATGTGAGATGTGTTCAATTGTGTGGTTGTTTGAACATTCTTTGGCATTGCCCTTCTTTGAGATTCGAATGAAAGCTGACCTTTTCCAGTCCTGTGGCCACTGCTGAGTTTTTCAAATTTGCTGGCATATTGAGTGCAGCACTTTCACAGCATCATCTTTGAGGATTTGAAATAGCTCAACAGGAATTCTATCATCTCCACTAGCTTTGTTCATAGTGATGCTTCCTTTGACCCACTTGACTTTGCATTCCAGGATGTCTGGCTCTAGGTGAGTGATCATACAATTGTGATTATGTGGGTCATAAAGATCCTTTTTGTATAATTCTTCTGTGTATTCTTGCCACCTCTTCTTAATATCTTCTGATCCTTTTAGGTCCATACTATTTCTGTCCTTTATTGTGCCCATCTTTGAATGAAATGTTTCCTTTGGTATCTCTCATTTTCTTGAAGAGATCTCTAGTCTTTCCCTTTATGTTGTTCTCTTCTATTTCTCTGCACTGATTGCTGTAGAAGGTTTTCTTATCTCTCCTTGCTATTTTTCAGAACTCTGCATTCAAATGGGTATATCTTTCCCTGTTTCCTTTGACTTTTGCTTCTCTTCTTTTCACAGCTATTTATAAGGCTTCCTCAGACAACCATTTGGCCTTTTTGCATTTCTTTTTCTTGGGGATTGTCTTGATCCCTGCCTTCTGTACAATGTCATGAAACCTCCGTCCTTGGTTCTTCAGGCACTCTGTCTATCAGATCTAATCCCTTGAATCTATTTCTCACTTTCACTGTATAATCGTTAAGGGATTTGATTTGGATCATACTTGAATGGTCTAGTGGTTTTCCCTACTTTCTTCAATTTAAGTCTGAATTTGGCAATAAGGAGTTCATGATCTGAGCCACAGTCAGTTCCTGATCTTGTTTTTGCTGACTGTATAAAACTTCTCCATCTTTGGCTGCAAAGAATATAATCAATCTGATTTTCGTATTGACCATCTGACCAACTCCTCATAGATCCTAAATTATTATGCCATCTCAACCAAATGGAGAAACTGAGTACCCACGGATGATGAATAGAATCTGAGATGTGACTATGCCATAAAAGTTACTTTCTTTTTATGCAGGTCATGTTTTCTGGGTAGTGTCACATTAGAAGTCCTGCCTTGTCTGTTCCAGCACTGTTCCTGTAGGATAAAATCAAATTGAAGTTCTGTTTTTCTTTGTCAGGTTGTGTGATTTCATCATTTGATGATTTCATCAAATGTTAACAGTTAGTTTCATTTTTTAGTCTCTAATTTTCCTGCTACAGGCACTGATACTAAGACAATAATGATAAATGGCTAAACAAATTACACTGCAAACAAACTTTCCAAAACTGTTGTCAGAGGGTAAGTTAATTTTGACACTTGTCAGCAAAATACCGAGGACGAGGAAGCATTAGTTACATGTAGGAACCCCACTTACCACTGGCTACTCTGCTGTTCATAGCGTTTTCTGCAGCGTAAGTTTTAAAAACCTCTGCTTAGTGACATATGGCTCAGGTCTGGTCAGCCAGTGTCTCCACTGACACTGAACCAATCCCAAGAGAACACTGTGAACGGAAAATGCTTTTCTTTGTATAGAATATATTGAAGTCTTTATTTATCTCTATCACTCTCCCTTCACTCAGTTTACTATTACATTCAAAGTTTGGTGTTTCGGGGGGGGAAAAATGGCATTTTTAGCATTTTAATAACAAGTGGCATAAATATTTCTGCCTAAGTAGAATGCTGCACACTGTTTTAAAGCTATAACTTCAGAACTGAAAGGTGCCTTGTTAAAATAAATTATTACAGAATGTATTGTTAAATAATTGCTATTTTCTTTGTGAATGCATGTGATCAATATTCATAAACAGGTGAGATGAAAGTAAGTGTGTGTCAATTTTTCAGACAAAAAGATTGTGAAAGATTGGGTAATGCAATATGATTACTTTCTTGTAAATATCACTGTATTGCATTTTGTAAGCATCTTTAACTTGTATAGCTAAAACTGTCACAAATAGTGTTGGAATTTTTCTTTCTTCTCTGGTTTGGAAAAACCAAATTGAGAGTCACAGGGTAATGGTTGACTGTTAATGATCTTTAGTAGTTCTTACTAAATCTCTTTGTAGCACAGGAAAAAAAAACAAAGAATTGGGAAAAGTTGATCCTTGGGTTAGGAAGATCTTCTGGAGGAGGAAATGGCAACCAGCTCTAGCATTCTTATCTGCAGAATCTCATGGAAAGAGGAGCCTGGTGGGCTATAGTCCATAGGGTTTCAAAGAGTTGAACATGTCTGAGCACACATGTACACATACACACATAACCTTATTCTTAGGCAGAGACAACTTGCATTGAACAATGACAAGCCCAGCGACTAGATGCTGGGTTTCAATTGCCAGCCTTTAGGGCAACCGATATATAACAGCTAGGAGTGGGATATATCCTTTGACCAAGACCTTCCATTTGATAAAATGTGTAGAAATTATAATATGTGATGTTAATAATGCTCCATTGAATATCAGCTGTGTCAAAAAGCAATTAATTGCAAGACATATAAAAATATCAACAGACCCTTCCTTTACTGCAGTGACCTTGCTTAGGCCTGCCACACAAGGAGGAACCTCAAAAACAGATGTACAGGGTCACCCAGCACTAACTGGAGTGTCATCCTGGTGTGTGTCTGTGGGTGTGTTTTCACTCTCAAGCCAACTAACATTCAGGGGCCACAACTGACTCTGCCATCTTTCACTCTCAAATGTATTATTCTAGTCACATACAGATATTTTTGTGTCCTGAGAAGGTCCCACACTTACCATAGTATTCCATAGGATGTCCTTGATATTCCTCAGTCAATGAAAGCCTTCCCTGTGTCCCCTTTGACCACCATCTCTTATAAGTTTTGGTTCAATTTTATATGGGTTACAGTGTTCCATGGGTAAGTGGCAGAGATAGATAACTTTCTCCTAACTTCAGTGCAGATACTCAAGAGAGTCTTAAATCCTCTAGTTCAGGCCATTCCCTTCCAGGAAAAATAGAGGGGAATTTATGTTTTTGATAAAAATTTTAGGTGCTATTTAATATAACCATCTCTCATTGAATTCAAGTACAAAATATTTGACTTGTTTGCTGAGAAAACTCCCTTGTTTTTAATGGTATTCTCGATGGTACTGGCCATGATTTATTAGCATGTTATCCAAAGGAAGGAAGGAAAGAAACGGGAGAAGGAAGAGAGAAAAAATTACAAAGAAGGAAGGGAGAGTAGAAGAAAGAGGAAAATAGAAGGGGCTGAAATGAAGGAAAGATAAGTAGGTGCAATTATATCATTCCTATCGAAAGTGTTAGTTGCTCAGTCATATCTGACTCTCTGTGACCCCATGCACTGTAGCCTGTCAGGCTGCTCCACCCACGGGATTTTCCAGGCAAGCATACTGGAGTGGGTTGCCATTGCTTTCTCCAGGGAATCTTCCAGATCCATGGATGGAACCTGGGTCTCCTGCATTGCAGGCAGATTCTTTATCGCCTGAGCCACCAGGGAGCCTATCATTATACCATTAGGGGAAAATGCCAAGCTATAAATATCCCATCCCATCTTTCTCACTAGTTGTTCAATAGTGTGTTAGTTTCCTAGGGATGCTATAACAAAGTGCCATGGGCTGGATGGTTTAAACAACATAAATGGCTAGAAGTTTAAGATCAAGGTATTCACAGGACTGATTGCTTCTATTATGGAACCAATTCCGTTCGTCCCATTGGCAGCAAGCGAAATGCTGAGATTCTGAGGTTTATAGCCAAGAAACAGTTGATCCATGAGGCAGCGAAGCAAGGAGACTGGAAAACAAGACGCAAAGCTACCTCCCCAAAAGTGAGAAGGTTAGGATATTTATGGGATAAATTGGGCAGGCTTAGAGGTGGGGAAAGGTGACTGGATTCAGGGAAGACAGGGAGGTAACTAGTAGTCCGCATCTCATTAGGGGACTCTGAATATTCAGCAAGGATGCTCAGAGGAAGACTGGAGGGTGGAGTTTTCCAGCCAGGGCACCTGGCCTGGTTTTGGAGGCAGTGGCTCCTACAAGCCCTAACCAGCTCGCACCAGGCAAGGGCTGACTCCAATCCTGTGAACCACCTGGCTGTGTGAAGCTGGGAGGGTTTGCAGTTAAAGAGTAAAAAACAAAATAACTAAAGTGAGCTTCATCTGTGAAGGCAGTTTACAAGTGAAGGAGTTTTAATAGGCTGTTTCTGTATTTGTTATTCTGTAAGATGGGCTTCCCTGGTGGCTTAGAATTAAGGAGTCCGCTTTCAGTGCAGGAGACGTAGGAGAAGTAGGAGATGCAGGTTTGAACCCTGGGTCGGAAGGAGGAAATGGCAACCCACTCCAGCATTCTTGCCTGGGAAATCCCCTGGATAGAGGAGCTTGGTGGGCTATAGTCCATGGGGTTGCGAAGAGTTGGACATGACTGAACCTACACAGAAAATGAGCTCAAGAATTTCTGTTAGTTATCAGTTTTTGTTGACCTTTGTGGGACAGTTTCACTTTTGAGGGCTCTGAGGAAGAATCTATTCCATGCTTCTCCTCTAGCTTCTGCTGGTTGCTGGCAAGCTTTGGTGTTTCATGGCTTAGCTGCATACATCATACCTAATCTCTGCCTTCATGTCCATGTGGGAAAGCTTTCAGGGTTTTCAGAGTCCTGTTAAGCAATTTGATTTTGAAAGCATCAGGGAGCCACTGAAGGTTCTTAAGTAAAAGGTTGATACGGTCATTTTGAAATATCACTGGTGTGCTGCCTGGAGATGCAATTGGAAAGAGGACATCAGTTAGGTTGCTTTTGCAGTAGTCTCAGTGAGAGATGATTGTAGTTTGGGGTGGTGAAGGTGGAGGGAGGGAGCTGATTAAGAAGGTAAGGGCAGGGATGAGTTCTCTGTGTCTAGTATAAGCAACTTTTTTTGGATAGTATTGCCCTTTCAATAACATAGGAGATGCTGAAACAGACTTTTGTTTTGTTTTCCTTTCTTTTTTTTGAGAGAGTGTTGAGTCCTAAATTCAATTTTGGATATATTGGAATATAAACATATTCAAGACAAACGTTGAGTAGCCAACTGGATACAGAGACCAAGAAAGCAGGCCCAAGATCTATGTTGGCCAGATGAATGTGTGAGCCATTTAAATAGATGATAGATATGTCATTCTACAACTTAATGTAAGTGTCCTGTAGAGTAAAAATGATTGAGAAGGACCCTGGGTGGCATATTATGTCTTTGCCTCTTTTTTTAAAAGATAACCAAATTGGTAGGGACCATCTCCCTCCCCACCCCCCGACTCCCATATAAATGACCAGTGGGGAAATATGATCATTCTAAGGGAAGATTTTTTTAGTTTTGGTAAGCACTACAGGAAGCTTTTCTTGTGGAAATATCTTGAGAACTTCAGGCAGACTCTCAAAAACTATGAAAGCACTTAGCTCCCTAGCACACTGTTAGTCATCTCTATCTCAGGAATGATAAAAAGTCACATATTTTAACCTGTTACCTTATATGAATAAATAATTTAGAGATAAATATCAGCTCAACATGAATTCAATGTTTTCAATTTGAGGTTTTCATGAATATATACATACACATAACATGTCAAAGTCTTAGTCTTCTATTTCTCAAAATTATTTCTTGTTCTGTTTATTTAAAAAGGGAGTTTATTTCCAGAATTGAATTATATAACCTTTGTACAAAATCTTAAGTGAAAATTTTGAGAGTCTGTATAGCTATCTACTGTTATATTCAAGTTTTTTTTTTTATTGTTAAATAAAGTAGAAACAGATATTCATGTTTTGTTGCTCTTGAGGTTCTCTTCTAAGTCTGTGGCTAGAGAGTGTAATCTGAATTATTATTGTGAGAAGCCATTAATTTCTTGTCATAATTTGATATACTAATGTAGGTCAGTGACAAAACACCACTTAAAGGTACTGGTAGCTAATAGGAACATATTGACATGAGAACTTGTTAGAAAGGCTTTTCAGTGTAAATTAAGGAACATTTGATATATGTCAAAATAGCTTTGGAATTAGACCCTCAGGTCTCTTGTTCTCAGCCCTTAATTAAAATGGAGTCTTCATCTGCATAATAACATTTTTGGCTTCTGTTATTCATTTTAGGTATTGAAACTTCAGTATTGAAAATGTCACTTAATAATTTTTTTGGATATGTCTTTGAAATTTCTACAGATGTTTGGCTCTACATGATTTGTGCACTGAGTACTAAAATATTATTTCTAAGAATGCTGAATGTAGTGATTAGTTAGACAAAAGCCTATCTGAAATGCTTTTCTGTTGATAAGTATACTTGTTATTCATTTGGTATGTCCTTATTTTTATTTATTTAAAATTGGTTTGTGATATTAATTAAGTAAATTAAGTGGCATTTACCTTGTTATTTTTCCATGTTTACTTTTGAAAAGCACCAGTTGAATCTAAATTTAGATTCACTGACAAATTTGATCATTTCGTTATGTGAGCAATTTACATAAAGTTAGTGTCACTTTTTACAAATGTTCTTCATTTCTAGTTTTATTCTAATATGAAACTAAATTTCATATTAGTTATTGGGAATGAGAATTTGTAATGATTTTACTAATCAGAAATAATATTATTCCTGCAATGTTTGTTCCTTACATGGAGATTTTAGGCTGCTAAGAAAAACTAAAATTTTAAATGCTTAATGCTAGAGCTGTGTACTATGGTAAACCCTAGATATGATTATCTACTATTATTGCTACAACTGTATGAAGTAGAAAATCATTTCATCCCCACTTTACACATGAGGAAATTAAGATTATTTTAGATTATATGCTAATGTTTCCAACCCAGGAAACCCAACTCCAAACCCAGTACTTTAAATTGGCAATATCAGAAAGATTCACTTCTTGCTGTTAGAGACTTTTTAATTAAAAGAAAAAATATATATACACACCTGTATATACATCTGCATGTGTGTATCTATCTATCTATATATACACACACATGTATTTATCTAGACACACATGCATATATATATACATGTGTGCTTGCTCAGTCACTCACTCGTGTCCAACTCTTTGTAGCTCCCTGAATTGTGGCCCACCAGGCTCCTCTGTCCATTTGATTTTCCATTTAAGAATACCGGAGTGGGTTACCATTCCCTTCTCCAGGGGATCTTCCCAGCCCAGGCCTGGAACCTGCATCTCTTGTTCCTGAATTGACAGGTAGATTCTTTACCACTGAGCCACCTGGGAAGCCTTTATATATACACACTTGTTCATTATTTATCAATAGCATTAAGAGAGTGTGGGAGAAAATTACTTGTGGGAGAACATCACTATTAAAAGAAAAATGTCCATTTTCCTTAGCTTAAAACTTTGTCTATTTTAGTTCTTGTTTTAAATTATGTTGATATTGTAAAATTGTAATGTTGGGTTTTGGGAGATAGATACCCAGGAGAGTGTACCAGTAAAAATGGGTACTGGCAAGATGATACATGAATGATGACTTGTTGCAAGGGGCTTGGCAAACTGGACTAAACTGGTGACCTGAACCATAATGAGCTTGATCGTTAGTTGGATATTTGTGTATTGTCTTATTTGCCATACAAATAAATTGAAAAAATTAAAATGAAAGTGGGAGAATGCAAGAAGTTATTAAGAGTTTCATGCAGGAACTTGGGAGTGGAAAGAGCAGAAGTCTATCAATACATTAGCATTTTGGAAGATGAAAAGAAACACTTGTCATACTTCAATGATGTTGCCAGATTTTGATACTAAGGATGCTTACTGAGACTTTGCTAAGACAGTTGCTTAGAGTTATACAATAAGTGAAAAAACCAAGCTTCTTCAAAGTTGCAAACAGGAGGGGTGGTTATGTTGCAGTCAGACTTGTCAGGAGCAAGAAGAGGGTAGGATTGTTGAAGTCCCAAAACATAGTTGAAGAAAAGTCACAGGATTCTAAATTGATTTTTTTAAATGGCCTGAAGTTACGGGGAAAAATATAATGGATCCAGACAGACAAGTATTTCCTTTATTCATTGAGATCAAGAGAACTGTGCAACTGTGGATTAAAAGTAAAGAATTGTTACAGTCAGCGGTAGAGCTTGGCTCCAGATCTTAAAGATGAACTATGAGATCATTTTAGTAGTTCTGGGGGGCAATAAAAGCTCTTACTGTAAAGATTTGGAAAATATAGATGACATTATGAAAAAGTAAAGATATCAGAAAATTGCTGTCACAATACACCATGATTGTTATCATTCTAGTCAACATCCTTCTAGACATGTCTCTAGATACACACTTGCACACAGTACATTTACAGAGTCATAGCAAATGTTATTTTTAGCAATTATTATGGATTGCTTTCCATGTCAATAAGTATGAATTTGCATCCTTTTATACTGGTATTAGGATAATCTGTTATTAATCCAGTACCTTATTAATCCAATATCATAAATTTGAAACTTATACTGATTCCATACTTTTATCAATCATTAAAAAAATAAGACTACTTTAATGGTTATACTTGATCATATGTTTTCCCTCCTGAGTGATTACTTCTAAATTACCTTTTAGAAAAAAATTTCAAGCAATATCTGTATAGAGATCTCCTTATACATATATCTAATTTGTACATGTGAAAACTTTACATGTACATTTGGAAATATTAATGGCTTACACTTGCTGCCAGCTTTGATGAGCTGAACATTGTTCTAATGAGCATTATTTATTACACTGTCACTAAATTCTCTGAGAGATGTTTTATTTTTAATTAGTTTTACAGATACCAAAACAGAGACACAGAAAGATCAAGTCACTTGCTCAATGTCACACAGTAAATGTCATAGTGGAAATTTGAACCTGGACACCTCAATTCAGAGCCCTTGCTTATAATCGCAACATTCTGTGTAATCCACACTCTTCTTAAAATTTTTTAAAAATCAATGACATCAGCATTTTTATATATCAATAAATTTGGAGCTACATACCCATGTTTAACATGGGCTTCCCTAGTGGCTCAGGAGATGCAGGTTTGATCCATGGGTCAGGAAGATCCCCTGGAGAAGGAAATAGCAACTCAATAGTTTTCCGAATATTCTGGTGTTTCCAGTTTTTCACTTATAAATACTGTAGTGGAAATATTTGTTTGTGTACCTTCTGGAAGTTTGTCTCATTAGTCTTTTTTTGTTTTAGAGGTGGCCAAAATGTTATATATACATTTAAATTTGGAATCTAAATTGGCAAACTGCATCCTCAAAAAACTCTACTGATTCTCAGCTAGCAATCATGGAGATATATATTACCTTATGATTACTCTAACATTAGGTTTCATTTATTTATTATCTTTATCAATATCTTCGGCAAAGCAAATACTTTAGTGGTTTAAATTTCTTTAAAAATTATCCAGATTGAAAAGCACTGAACATGTCTTTAGACCACTTGCGTTTGGAAGAATGTTTTGAAAGGCACTGATCCAGCTGTGTTACAACCCAGACTGCTTAAAATCTGAATAACTTATTTGATTTAACATCAAACAGATATGATCTCTTAGGTCTGCAGAGAAAATTGGAAGGGTGTCAAGCATAATAACCTCACTTGAAATTCTTCAATGCCTTCCTAACTATCACTGGCAATGACCTTTTGTTTATGCTCCTCCAAATCTGTTGTAAGTGATGGTTTTGGACAATTGACCATCGTTGAGCATCTCTTTGTGTAACTTTTGAAGCATTACATTTTCTTTGTGTTCTTTCTGCCTCTGAGTCTCCTTTCATGGCCTCAGTATATCCATACTCACATCCACACCAGCTCTGTACCAAGAGTTCACATTCCTTATGATTTTATCATTATCCTCTTAATTTCTCACTTTACATGCTCTGTTTTAGGGATTGCACCTATTCTATTGCTGTCAAGCATCAACTACCATTTAAAAGCTCTAAATCTTTATATCAAGCAGCAACTTTTCATTTGTTGGCCAGCTCACCATCAGCATCTCAAACTAAAATTTTCATCTCCTCTCCCAAATCTTCATATTCTCCGCTTTCTTATCTGAATTTGTTATATTAAATCTATATTAATATAATGGTCCTAAGGAGAAAGATATTAGGCAAAAGAGTTGTCACCAAGAAGAGGGATAATTATAGACTATACTCGGAGAAAAGTATAAGTGGTTAGTCACTCAGTTGTGTCCAACTCATTGTGACCCCAGACTCCTCTGTCTGTGGAATTCTCTAGGCAAGAATACTAGAGTGAGTTGCCATGCCCTTCTCCAGGGAATCTTCCCAACCCAGGGATCAAACCTGAGTCTCCTGCATTACAGCAGATTCTTTATTATCTGAGCCACATGCTTGTAGACACAATACTTAATTTAAAATTTGAATGGGAGATCATTGTGGAAAAAGAAGAGAGGAGAAGACTTGTATAGTATTTTAAACTAGTAACTCAGTAACCCCAAGTTACCTTGATCAAGTGTAGCAAAGTGGAACAATATTACTGGAACTTGAATTCCCAGAGAATAGTTGGAACAGGATTTGAAGGATATGCAAAAGTACAATACTCTTGCTTGGCGTTGTTAGAGGAAAGAAAACTCTTATTATGAAACTTATTAATGGCTAATAACAGCATATCCTTCAGGAACATGGAAAAAGCTTCTCCCTCAAAAATACTTCATGTCTAAGTCCTCGGTCTAACAAGCACTCCATTATTTGGACTCAGATCCCTTCCTTTTAAATCTCTCCCAACTGTGAATAATGTGGAGCCCCTACTGATCAAGAGAATATTTTTAAAAAATGTCTTTTACCTGTTTAACCAAAATATTAACTTCAGTGCCAACTGAACTCATGTTCCCTCACTCCCACATCAATCAGTCCTCAAGTCTTGTCTAACAAGAACTCTCACGTAGGTTTCCCCCATCTTTTCCATTGGCAGGGCCCTACGGTCTCTTTCCTATGTCTGGAGACATCAGGGTAGATTGAAGAGTGACACTGGTTTTGAGGTTTGGAGTAGATTATAAATTGTGTGGATCACATTTTCATGTAGTTATTTCCTGAACACTGCAGGCAGTATCATGTCAAAAGACATGATTACAAGCATTTGAACACACTATTTCCTTTCTCTGGAATGTTCTTCCTCTTTTACCTCCACCGCATGTATCTTTCCAAACCTTGTTAAATGTCATTGGCTTCCTGAAACCTGTCGGAATCCCCCAGGCAGATTTAGTCAGTTTCTGCTTTGTCCTGTTGTAGTACTTTTCACTTTCTTCTGTTAGATAACTATTTGTTCATTTGTAATTTTTGAATGATTTCTGTATGTATATAAATTGGTCAGACCCAATAGGCTGAAAACACAATAGGCTGTGGCCATAGAGGGCACCACTCATAGCATCAATCTTCATATCCTTAGCACATAGCCTCATGCCTGATCTATAGCAGTTGCTTAATTAATATATGTTTGAAAGTCTTTTTATGAGATAAAAGGCTAAAATATGCTCTTACTGTTGCCATTGAAGAATTTTTGTGTGTTCTTTCTCCAACAGGATACAGAGAGAATTTGGTATGACTTTCAAAATTATACTCTAACAAGATAAGAGAATGTTTCTCTTTTGTCCTTTTAGGCTGACCTCTTGAGCCCAAAGCCAGTTTATTCAAATTAAGGGAGTTGATATAATTAGTGTTAGGAATGACTTTATATAATGGGATTTGGTTTACTGCAAGCAAATTTGGATGAATATGAGTCTCTTGCAATATTTTAACATTTTAATTCATTGCTGACTCTACAGGGCAAAAGGGATCATAACCCTTAGTCCAATTTAAGGATGATGAGTTGAGATTTTTTTCTAACAAGGCAGGGGATAAAACATGTCTTGCTTCAGATATAGTACTGCAAATTGCATTTGTATTTAAAGTAGGTAAATTCAGTGCCCTAATAGATGATATTTTTGTTAAAATAGGAGGTTAGAGTCTTTATAGTGATATATGCTTAAAAATTATGAATTAATTATTAAATACCTACTCCATGCTCTGAATTAGGTAATGTGGAACAGATGCTCAAAATGATGTTCATTCTTGTAATGACGTGCTTCTTATCAAGCTAGAATGTTAAGAAAAAGGAGAATCACTAGGCAATACACATTTCCTGGTAAAAAAAAGAGAAGAAAATCATTGCTAAGTAATTCAAGAAGCTTTCAGCAACATTGGTCCAAAGATCAGTGTGGGAATTCTATATGGGGAAACATCATGATCAAAGACACTTGGATTGTCAGTGTTCTTTAACTTCCCAGTGATATTGGGCTGATGATACAGAGAAGTGAGATTCCATGTTGAATAGTCAACATGTGGCCCATTTCCTGGGAACTAAATGCCATGTGGGGTGATTTGAACTCCGTGAAATGTCATGCTGTTTAGTTACTCAGTCGTATCTGACTCTTTGCAACCCCATGGACTATAGCCCGCCAGGCTCCTCTGTTCATAGCATTTTCTAGGCAGAAATACTGGACTGGGTTGGCATTTCCTTCTCCAGGGGATCTTCCCAAAGGGATTAAACTTGAGTCTCTTATGTTTCCTGCATTGGCAGGTGGATCCTTTACCATTAATGCCACCTAGGAAGCCCCTCTTAGGCAAAATTCAACATAATGAAAAAAGAAGTTACAACATATTATTTGGGAAATCATAAGATTTTGTTAGGGATTGGAGACAGAATAAAAATTGTGTCAATGTTACACTGTTTAGGTTTGGAACAATTATACAATTAATATTGTTGATCTAGTTATGGTGCTGTAACTACTTCATGAACTTTTTCTCAATCTTTTTTTACCCGCTAGTCTAGTCTAGATCTAGTTTAGGAGTTATTTAAACCTACCTACACTATGTCTGTTATAATTTTAATAGCATGAGTTAGTAAAGAGAGCCTAGGACTGGTGGTCCTGGTCTCATTGAGGCCACAACTAGCTGCAAGCCTGTTGCCAGGTCACCTGATGTTCTCAGCCTTTCCTTCCATAATTCGGAAATAAGAGCATTGACCTGGATGAATTCTAAGACGTCTCAGTTGAGCTTTCTTCAGGCCGAAAGAGTTCATGGGAGCTTCCAAAATGTACACATTATCATTGAGCTTCTGAAGTACTGACTATATATTTTAATGCATACTAGAAAAAGTACATCTTTAACACTTATAATTTGGTAGAATATTCTACCCTCCTATAAGATAGGTGGAAGGCTCAATATATAGGCAATTACCTCTTCCAAGAATGTGTTAAAATTATGGAAGAAAATAGCAGAAAATTAACCCTTGTAGTTGAAGACAGTGTGCTTACTGTATAATTTAAACTTTTAAAATAAAGCTACTTATTTGCATAATGATTCTTTGGAAAGATAATCCTTAAAATAATAATACTATTCATTGATATGAAATAAAGCAAAAATAACATTGTAAATTAATCTAGAAAAGATGTCATGTTACTATATAATTAGATGTATTAATAAACATATGAACTATCACTTGTTAGGCTAAATTTTTTTCCTTAACAATGTTCTATTTATATTTTGAAAGTGTTAATTGATTGTCATCAGTTTGTTAACCTCCATACTATGAATACAGTTGTGCGCCAGATGTTCAAAAATAAGTGGTTTTCTATTATTATGTATCTAAATTGAAGTTTAAAAATTTGATCCTGCATTTAAAGGTTGAAGAACTGTACTTTGCTTGGATATCCAGAAAGAAAATGAAAATAACTGGTTGTTTTATTACTATTATTTACAAGCAGAGTTCTCTGTCTTTCAGTTTGAAATTAAGAACAATAACAAACTTTGCCCTTTTCACTTCTTAAACTCTAGGAGTATTCTATACATTCTTGTTATGTAAAGCAAAGTATTAGTATTGGAAACTATTCTTTTTTTTTTTCATCAGAACATAGGTTGTCCCAAAAGAAAATTTCTTATAAGTTGGACTTATAATTATCTTATATCCTTCATAAATCACCAAATTTATCTGCAAATTTTATAATATTCATGATCTTTTAAATGTTAAGTAAAAAATTCCAAAGATAGTCATATTAATTTTTAAGCAACTACATTCTCTGCTGATCATACTGCTGTTGAGGCTGAGATTGCTATCAGTAAATTCTTGAGATCATTGTTCTTATATACAGATAAAGCTTTTTCTCCAATTACAACAAATTTTTCTTCTCTACTCCAAATATATTACAAACAAAATTGCTGAATTCACAAATGGGGATGATCTCCAATTTGAAGCTAGTCACAGTAATCTCCTTGATGGCAAGAAGCCTATCCTGTTATCTAAGTATTTCTCAGGACCAAAAGAGTTTTTGCATATAATAGGTTTCCTATGGGCTTCCCCAGTGGCTCAGGGGTAGAGAATCTGCCTGCAGTGTAGGAACTGCAGGAGACATGGGCTCAATTCTTAGGGCATGACAATCCGCTCCATTATTCTTACCTAGAAAATTCCATGGACAGAGGAGCCTGGTGGGCTATAGTCCATAGGGTAACAAAGAGTAAGTCAATGAGTCCTAGACAAGTTTTATAGGCCCATGTAGCATTGAAGTAGGAGAAATTGTACTTAGGAATTTATACAATTTCATGAAAACTAAGTCTATTTTGAGTCAGAATTTTATACTTAGGCCTCAGTGATCTATCTTCACCAGTGGCTTTTGTTCATATTAATATAGGAGTCTATAAATATTGAAAACTAAGTTGTTACTCAATTTCAGCTAAATCTTCCTATTCTTTAGCTTCCTAGTTTTAACACAGGACTTAGAAAATTAACAGAAAAATGGAAATGTCTTTAATAAGATTACTTTTTCCTTTGAGTGATCTTTCTTTTTCACCACCATAGTCCCTGTATCACAGACGGTAAAGAATCTACCTGCAATGCTGGAGACCTGGGTTCTGTCCCTAGGTCAGGAAGATCCTCTGGAGAAGGGAATGGCAACCCACTCCAGTATTCTTGCCTGGAGAATCCCACGGACAGAGGAGCCTGGGGTTGCAAAGAGTCGGACATGACTGAATGACTACTACTACTACATTGACTTTGGACAACATCCTTTACTATATTAAATTTCAGATTTCAGAGATGAGGGGAACTATCACATTTTAGCAGTCAAGTTTTATTACAGGTCTTGTAATCATGGTGATTTCCTGAATCACCAGTTTTCCTCAGCACCCTATTCTCATTTTCCATTTTCAGAATGTGTTGGCGACTTTTAGATAAATTTGAAGCTTTCTGTCCAGCAAAATGTTTAATCCCTTGAGGATGTTCAAAGTGTTAAGACTGATGGATCTGACAGAGCTAAAGTCTAATAAGAATTGCCGTTTGCAACCATGATGATTCATTGGATGGCAGTTTATTTATCTTTTTATGTATTTTCTTTCTGATTCAACAGCTCCCCCCACGGTTCGTATTGTACATTCAGGCTTGGCCTGTAACATTGAAGAGGAGCGTTACTCAGAAAGGGTCTACACTATACGGGAAGGGGAAACCCTGGAATTGACCTGTCTAGTCACAGGACATCCACGTCCACAGGTGAGTCCCGAACCGTGACATTGTGGAAAACTCTCTGACTTGTCTTGCAAATCAGAAAAAAAAGAAAAAATATATATATGTTTATTTTAGATGATTTAGCTAAAAATGTATATATGTTTGTGTGTGTATGTATGTGAAATCCATACTATATGTGCAATGTAGGATAAGGGTAGTAATTGTTGAACATTCAAGCTTAAGTAAACATGTAGAATAGACAAAAAATAATTTTTGTCTTGGTATTGTGAGAAATTTAAAAGACACTAGTCTAAGGAAGCTGTTAAAAAGACAACTGCAAAAATATCTCTGTCAGATAACAATTCATATGGCAATGAGTTTATTTTAGAATGTGGAACATGATTTCACGATGACATAATTGCAGTGGAGGAGGCGTTTGTTCTAAAAATGTGATGCGCAAGGTCACAGGTACTTTCCTTACTCCTAGTCATTATATTCAGAGAAAACCTTGAAAAACAGATGTTTGCGGGTGCCATATGAATTCAGGTTCTCAGAGTCAGCAGCTACAGCTTTTACAAGCTAAGTACCAGGAACAGAAATTGAGACTTTCCAGGGGCACTAAAGTGATAAATAATGAGCAAAGAAAAAAAAAATGTATGAGTGAAAAAAGAGGTTAGATAGGAGATAATATTGTTAGGCTATATATCTGTGATTTAAAAATTTAATTCAGATCCAAAATTTTCAGGATGTTTTATTCATTGATTGCCAGTTATTACTGTCATATATTTAACCTGACTGGTTCAAAATACAGATTGTTATTCAACACAAACACTGTTATGAAAAAGAAGTCTCATTTGGTAGACAAAGTTATATATTTTATTTGTATTACAGAAAAAAATTCCAGTTAACACACAACTGTACAGGGAAAACTAAAGAACAGTGTGAAGATTATAAAATCTCCCATCATTTTAATCTTCTCTTTTGCTCTTGTCATCCTTAACTCTTTAATTCTCGAGGATGTTTTGACTCTGCCATTTTGACCCTGAAGAGCAAATTAAAATAAGCATGTGAACTTTATAGAATGAAGCAATGGATTGATGAGACCATGAGTAAACTGAAATGGTGAAATATGTTTTATCAAAATTATGCTGTTGAAAAAATGGAAAGCAGTAAAAGTAATTAAAAATTATTTTAAAATATTAAGATCCATAGTGGCTAAAATTGCAAATTATGATACTTTCTAAGAACTGAAAATTTATTAAAGAATAAATTTGTCTCAATAAAATTGAGTTATAGAAAATTTGAGGCTTCCCAGTTAGTGCAGTTGTAAAGAATCCACATGCCAGTGCAGAAGATTCAAGAGATGTGGGTTTGATCTCTGGATTAGGAAGGTCTTTTGGAGTAGGAAATGCCAACCTGCTCCAGTATTTTTGCCTGGAAAATTCCATGATCAGTGGAGCCATGGGGTCACAGAGTCAGACACGACTGAGCAGCTGAGCATACATACACAGAAAATTTGACCCAATGAATTAGATTTGGTAGAAAAAAATGATCGCCAAACTAAATACACAAGCCCAGAAGCAATAATTGTTGAAACATGATGTAGGTAAATAAGCTGATATTTAAATAGCATTTTTATTTAAAAATTTGTATAGAAAATAATGTAGTCCAATTAAAATAATTTTAGTTATATTAAAAAATGATAACATTAACTCAAGAATATTATCCCAAAGAAAGTTCAGTGTTGTTATTATTTTTTTAATTTATATGCATAGAATAAAAATTCCAGAGTAAAAAAGTTGAAATCGAAACAGGAATGTCCAAGTAAACCTAAAAGAAGGCACAAGAGAATACTCACTGATGATCCCCTTATTCTTACAATGACCGTGCCAAATTCTGTACATTCTGAACTAAAAATGCAACTTACATTTTAATTCATCCAGCTATTCTGCTCCCTCTATCTTCATACTTACATTCTCTCAGTCTCAGACATTTCTTATTTTCTCCATACATCTTCCCTTTCATGCTTCAGCAATCTGGACGGAATCTTCGAGCTCTGAGTAAGCTAAAAGAAGTTCTGAAAAACAGAAGTAGATTATTGCCTTATTCATTTTTCCTGATAAATTCCATTTTTGGAATCATTTCAGTGTATTCTAACCCTATGAAAAATTTATTATTTTGGTATCATTATTTCTTCATTCCTAGAAGCAATTCAGGTGTTTGCAGGTGAATCAGTTTCAGTTTATATTGCATACTTGGAAAATTAACTGGGCCTCTTTTTTGTCAACAAGCTGTATAAGGAAGGTTGACAAAACAGCTGGGCCTTCACATCCTGTCTAAATACTAAAGGGCATGCTGTTGGCAGCTGGTTTCCTCAGGATGAATTTTCTTGGCTGATACCATGAAGCTGAAAAGCTTTTCTTGCTCCTTTGTTTAATCTGAATATGATAATATTTGGAAATGCAGTGAAAAAGAGAAGTTCCTCATTCACTTTTCAGATTTCTGAATCTGTTACCTATTTCTCTGGCAATGAGAGTCATAAAGGTTTCCATTTCCACAAGTATTCTAAGGCAGCAATGTAAAATTTCTTTAAAATAAGTGAATAAATTCAGTACATAGCAGTGGTTATGAGCGTGGGACTGCCTGGGTATAGTCCAGGATCCTTCTTGACTACTAGCGTGGTCTTGGGAAAGTTCCTTAACCTCTCTGCTCTCTGCATCTCAGTTTTCCTGTCTGTATAACAGCAATAATGGTAACCATCATATCTATATCATTGACTCCTTTCAAAAGTTAAATGCAGGTTATACAAATATATGCACATGTTAACGTATACACATATAAACAGATGGCACATAATAAAATATATACTGGCTTTTTATTATTTTAAGTAATTTATACTTGGTCTCTACTGTTGAACGTATTTGAAATAAGCAAAATTTTAAAAATGGTTCTTAGCATTTCTATAGTCTAAATGAGATGCATTTCAATAAATTTCACTATTTTTGTGTTTTAATGCATTGCAGAGCCTTTGCATCTCTGTTAATTAACTTTTCTTAGCTTGCAAGGACTAGAACTAAGTCCTCCTCATTTAAGAAAGGCTTATTATAAAGATATTAATATATGGAAAAGTAAGAAAGGAGACAAGGGTTTGTCAATAAGTCTACCAACCTAGTGTTATTGTACCTCTGTACATTCCTAATTTCAGGATTCAGCTACCTATACTCTTAATTTTCCTTTTCTTTTTTCCCCTCTTTTCTTTTTTCCTTCCTTCTTTCCTTCTCTCCTCCTTCTTTCCTTCCTCTCTTCTCTCTTTTAATGTTACAAAACCAGTAAGGAATGAATTATGAATACAGTTCTCCTATAAGTGATTTAAACAATAGGATATTTAGCAGACTGGATCTGTTTACTGTTATCAGGTGAGTGACTGTCCAACTGAAACAACTAATATTTTTTCAGTATATCTTTGGATAGGATATGGAAAAGGGTCTAGGAGAAATATCCAAAAATTTATTAATCACAAATTTCATATCAATAACTACCTTCACAGTTTTCCCCACACACACA
Organism: Cervus canadensis; assembly: GCF_019320065.1. NCBI lineage: Eukaryota > Metazoa > Chordata > Mammalia > Artiodactyla > Cervidae > Cervus > Cervus canadensis. The sequence continues at coordinate 34,350,821 of NC_057391.1, forward strand.
GACACAAACGCACACACACAGAAAGTCTCACCCCCTGGTGATATACATCTTTATTAAGTTCATGGTTACATGGGGAAAATGTATTCCCATAGATTGCTTAGGAGATAGATCTTATAAGAGCTTACAAGAGCCTTTCTGATCATTGATATCATGCCTTCAAATAGTTTTGTTACTATTACTTTTAATATAGACTATAGAAAGACTCTTTTGGTTCAACACTTTAATATACTGTACAAGTACTGATACTTTTTATGCCTAGTACATCAGCATTAACCAAAGACTTTTTAACATTTAATAAAAATCCTCATGAATTTAAAGGGTCATTTTTCTTACTGAGGAGATCTGAATTTATTTACAGCTATTTCAGAGTTCATCATTTGTTTAATTCCATGAACAGTTCCTGATGCTTAGAAGAAACATTCATCAGACAACTCCAGATACTTGCAAAAGCAACATTAGTCAATGTACTTAATGAGATAATACACATAGGTCATTTAGCAGAATGCCTGGCAAAAAGTAAATACTTAGTCATCATCATATTTGTGATTGTATTACCGATACAAAATAATATTTTTCTATAAACTTAATAATTCTAAACTATTACTGTCATCATAACTTTCAGGTAACCCAATAGAGTAGGTAGGGTGTTCCTTACTCTCCCATTGAAGTTGGGCTTGGTCACAAGCATGGATTTAGCTCGTGTATTTTGAGCTAGCTATAATCTGGGCCAGATGTTGTGTCTACATTGGAAAAAATTGACACACTTCTGATACAAGCTAGTATGTAGCTAGTCATCTGATAAGTGAATGCTTTTCAATTCTCCTCAAGGAGAAGGATTTAAAATTTGTTTTTATGTGAGATGGACAGCAGTGCACCTGCACAGTTCTGCCCTAGCTCAAGATGAACTGTCTCATTCTTCGTAACATTCTAGTGCACAGGGAACTTGATTATCTTCATAATCTACATAACATTATACTAGTCCATTATATTGATTATAACACATCATTTTGCCTGCTCTGCAAGCATGATGATCTAGAAGATTTGGTGCTGTTTATGAATAACGTGTGGATCTTTTATTAAAGTCCTAAGCATAGAGTCACAGCACAGACCTTTAGATTCTAGAACAAGACTAGACTTTCTACAGCATAGTGCTAATTGCTATTTGAAAAACTGCTCTTTGGTCAATAGGAAGTAGGATCCAGTTGATACCTGCCCCCTTGGTCAGGTGATTCTGTAACATATTCTACTTTACATGGTTCCTTGGAGGGTCCCAGAAGAATGAAGCCCCAGTCACTCTCAGCAATGTCTAGCATAATAACACTTTGTTTTATTGGTTTTTCTCCTTCTCTGTGTCACTGTTCACAGTCCCCTACTTTGCTTCCCTGTAATTAATTCTGAAAATAAACTACTATCTGTAATCTCTTGTCTCAGATTTTCCTTCCTGAGGCAACTCCAGGATAAGACAGTACCTGTCTCCTGGACTCAAGCCTCATGAGGAGCAAGCACATTTATCCACCTAACCTTAGTTTGTGCTTCCTTGCTGCTGACCTGAAGAACTGAAGTGAAGTTGCTCAGTCGTGTCCTACTCTTTGCGACCCCATGGGCTATAGCCTACCAGGCTCCTCCCTCCATGGGATTCTCCAGGCAAGAATACTGGAGTGGGTTGCCATTTCCTTCTCCAGGGGATCTTCCCGACTCAGGGATTGAACCCAGGTCTCCTGTACTGCAGGCAGACGCTTTAACCTCTGAGCCACCAGGGAAGCCCATGATTCAGGATTATTGTACTTCTACTTTTCCTGAAGACTTTAAAGGTAAACCACATGTCACTAGCCAAGGTAGGATGCTCAATTAAATTTTGCTTTTATTTCTTAAGACTTTTATATAATATAATTGGCATGGCTGTAGATTATATCGTCCTCACTTATTTTCCTCTTGAAAAAAATGTCTTGTACTTGAATTAAATCTAAGCATTGAAAGTTTGTATGTTCATTCACAAGGATTGTCATGCGATGGAGATTTCCTATGTAGATACCAACTGAGGATTTGTTTGGTTTTAACAGTTTTGCCTCTCATGATCAAAATTGGATCTCCAAGATGATTGGAAAATGGATCTCAAAGCAAAGTCAGAATAATTGGATATACAGATCACATGGAAGTTTGAAATTAGATGTGTCTTTTTGAAATCTGCATCTTTCAATGAATAATATATATGAGTTATGAGAACATAATTGTTATTTTATTACAGCAGTTGACATGAAATAAGCTTTTTAAAATGATCAGGGCATTTCTGGAAGATAGAAGGAAATCACTACTGCCTATCAATATATAGTTGAGGATCTATTGGTTGTATTATATATAGTTAACATGGATCATTTTAAGGTAAATAGCTGTGATTCTTTTCATGTAGAAGTGTTGTATAGCTACGTAGACATTGATGATTTGGTATTTTTATTATTAGAAGAATACTCCCATTGATATATTTTCAGTATGTATTATTTGATGTATGAGGAGATTTCTAAGTGATAGACACCCTACAATATATATTTTTCCTTTGATTTTTAATATTTTTTGTAGCAGCTATTGAGTTGTCAGGGCTTCCTTAGTAGCTCAGCTATTAAAGAAGCCATCTGCAGTGCAGAAGACCCTGGTTTGATTCCTGGGTTGAGAAGATCCACTGGAGAAGGGACAGGCTACCCACTCCAGTACTCTTGGGCTTCCCTGGTGCCTCAGCTGTTAAAGAATCCACCTGCAATGCGGGAGACCTGGGTTCTATCCCTGGGTTGGGAAGATCCCCTGGAGAAGGGAACAGCTACCACTCCAGTATTCTGGCCTGGAGAATTCCATGGACTGTATAGTCCATGGGGTCACCAAGAGTTGGATATGACTGAGCGACTTTCACGTTCACTTGAGCTGTCAACAAAATCTAAATGCGCTAAATTCAATATAGTCTTAGGTGAATTTTTTCATGATGGGATGATAATCAATTTCTCTATTTTCAAGTTTATATTACATGTATATATATATATACACACACACAGAAAGATAAATTCATAATACAGTGTAAGTTTTTGGGGCACATTCAATGGTAAGTGTTCAGTTATAGTTGTATGAATCCCTGCTATTTTAAAAAGGTAGCGTGAAAACAAATATATTATTAGTAGTGATCTACTTGTGATCCTGTTGAATCAAGTTTACCCTCTTCATTTCTGGCTAGTACATTAAAGATGCCAATTAAGAGAGTTGAATTTAGTTTTGGAAACTCCAGTGGAATATACCACTCCTTAGGTTTACTTGAAAATATTGAGATTTGAGACTTAGCTTCAATAATTTTAATTACAATTATAGAAAATACTACCTATCTAGTTCTATGTTAAAGAATATGCTATCAGTTGTAATTAATAATCTATACAGGTGCTGTTTGTAAGCATGGCACCTTTATTTCATATTAGGCTCATCACAGCCTTTTCCTAAACTTCTCAGATGCTTCAAAAAAAATCAGTAAAGAGTAAAACCTATCTGTGATCTGAAAAAGTTAACTCATGCTACACAAAAAGCTTTTGTAAAAAACAAGTATTTCTAGGACTGAAAAATGAGAAAACAGTTATTCGGAATGACTCAATTATTTTTTTTAGAATTGTTAATCTTTTATTTTGATTTTCTTTTAGTGTCAGTCTTAACAAAAACCTAAAAATAACATATATTTTCCTGACAGTTTTATCTGTTTCAATCAACAAACATTGATTTTTTTCCTTTTTCCCATGGAACATGAGAAATTATTATTCGATAAAACTTGGTCCCTTCTTGTTTACTTGCTTGCCTTTGGCGATGATGTTGGATCAGCTTGAGAATGAAAAATCCTTACTTAATTAGTGTCTTCACTGTTGGATGTCATCAGTTCAGTTCGGTCGTTCAGTCATGTCCAACTCCTTGAGACCCCATGGATTGCAGCACACCAGGCTTCCCTGTCCAACAGCAACTCCCAGAGCTTGCTCAAACTCATGTCCATCAAGTCGTTGATGCCATCCAATGATCCCATCCTCTGTAACCCCTTCTTCTCCTGCCTTCAGTCTTTCCCAGCATTAGGGCCTTTTCCAAAGAATCAATTCTTTGCATCAGGTGGCCAAAGTATTGGAGGTTCAGCTTCAGCATCAGTCCTTCCAGTGAATATACAGGACTGATCTCCTTTGGGATGGACTGGTTGAATCTCCTTGTAGTCCAAGGGACTTTCAAGATTCTTCACCAAACTAAAATTCAAAAGCATCAATTCTTCAGCGCTCAGCTTCCTTTATAGTCCAACTCTCACATCCATACATGACTACTGGAAAAACCATAGCTTTGACTAGACAGACCTTTGTCAACAAAGTAATGTCTCTGCTTTTTAATATTCTGCCTAGGTTGGTCATAGCTTTTCTTCCAAGGAGCAAGTGTCTTAATTTCATGCCTGCAGTCACCATATGCAGTGATTTTGGAGCCCAAGAAAATAAAGTCTCACTGTTTCCATTGTTTCCCCATCTACTTACCATGAAGTGATAGGATCATGACCTTTGTTTTTTGAATGTTGAGTTTTAAGCTAGCTTTTTCACCCCCTCTTTCACCCTCATCAAGAGACTCTTCAGTTCCTCTTCACTTTCTGACATAAGGGTGGTGTCATCTGCATACCTGTGGTTATTGATATTTCTCCCGGCAATCTTGATTCCAGCTTGTGCTTCCCTGATAGCTGAGTTGGTCAAGAATCTACCTGCAATTCAGGAGACCCTGGTTCGATTCCTGGTTTGGGAAGATCCACTAGAGAAGGAATAGGCTACCTACTCCAGTTTTCTTGGGCATCATAGTAATCTGTATTTCTTAAGATTAACTTTTAGGCATCCAGGTATGGTATAGTACTGAATCTAACTGATCTTTTACATTGCTTTTATTGCTGTTGTTCAGTCAGTAAGTTGTGTCTGGCTCTGTGATCATGTGGACTGCAGCATGCCAGGCTATAATCAGAACAATTTACCATCTTGAATAATTCTTCACAGTGCCATCAAGAAGATGGACCATAGCCAGTCATTTAATAACACAAAAGTATTATGTGTGTTATTGTATAAAATGCATGTAAACACATTTCATAGATATTTAAATTCTATATCCGCTGAAGTATAATATTAGCTTAAAGTGAAAAGTGAAAGTGTTATTCGCTAAGTTGTGTCCGATTCCTTGTGACTCCCTGAATCGTAGTCCACCAGGCTCCTCTGTCCGTGGAATTCTCCAGGCTAGACTACTGGAGTGGGTTGCCATTCCCTTCTCCTGGGGATCTTCCTGACCCAGTGATCAAACCCTGGGTCTCCTGCATTGCAGGGAGATTCTTTACCACCACCAGGGAAGCCCCATAATAGCCTGAAGAGTTCCCTAATTCCAAAATTGTGTGTGTCTGAATTTCATGGTTGTACATTGTGTTAATTTCCTAGGACTGCCACAATACAGTCCCACAAACGGGGTGGCTTCAAACAACAGAAGTTCCTCTCTCACAGTTTGGAAGGCTACAGTTGTGATATCAATGTGTCAGCAGTGCCCGAATGCTCTCTCTGAGATTCTAGGTAGAACCCTTCCTCACCTCTTCCCAGTGTCTGCTGGTAACCATCGAGATTGGTGTCCACTGGCTCTCAGCCACATCGTTGCAATCTGTGCCTCTATAGTCACCTGTATGCGTGAGTGTGTGTGCGTGTGTGTCTGTCTTTTGAATGGCGTTTTCTTCTTCCTATAAAGATACCAGTCATACTGGTACACTTCAGTAAGATCTCATCTTAGCTAATTACATCTGCAATAGCCCTGTTTACAAATCAGATCACATTCTGAGGAACTGGTATTTAGTATTTCAACATATCCTAGGGGCACACAATTCAACTCATTTGTCATTTTAAATTACATGGTTTATGCATATACTAGGACTGCTTTTAAAGAGCACATTATATATGCAGTGACTATTGTGCATCATTAATCTTCAAGGGGTTTACAGTGTTTTACTTAATGATTTAGTATTTGTTGTCCCACTTGCTACACCCCTTCCCCTTGGCCAGCTGAATCAGTGGCTTATTTGTCACCTCTTCCATAAAGCCTTGCTTGGTCAAAGATGCTTTTGCTTAAGTACCCTTTCTATGGGATCCCAGAATACCAAGCCATTTCTTACCACAATACATCATAGGATCCTGCTTTGGGGAGTGAGTGAGATTTTAGATTCTGCCGAAAAATTGCATTGTTTCACATTTCACCTTCTCTACTTTTTCATCCCTGTGAATGTGGGTAATACTAAGTTGTCCAAAAAATTCTTTTGAGTTTTTCCATAACATCTTATGGAAAAGCCCAAATGAACCTGTTGGCCAACTCAATATATTTAACTTCCATTTCATTTGTTTTCTTCATGTACAAAATGAAGTAGTAGTAGTAAACATCTGTTCATTAAGGATTAAATAAAACCATACAAGGGAAGACAAAAATCTTGAACAACCATGACAATAATGATAGAAATAATAGAATGATTAGAATGATCATGTTGCTATTCTGTTTCCTTTCTCTCTTACTGAACTGTAAACTCCTAGGAAACAAAGGGCTGGGTCTTGCATTCCCATTTTCTGTCTCAGAATGAACATATGTCATGATTTGCCTGGCACAGTCCTGGTTTACACCTAGTGTTCTGGTACACTTGTTGATGTCATTGTTTTTCAGTCCCTCAAAGTATCCTACTTTGGAGGATAAAATATATGGGACCATAAACATAAAAGTTTTCACAGAGGGTTTCTCGATTATTTATTAAAGAGTAAATGTGGCAGGCATTATCACTTGGGGCTAATTGTTGAATATTTTAATTAATTTGTTTCCTTTTAAAAAGTACTAAATTGTGTTTGTAAATGCCTGTGTCATTTACCTCTTAAAATTAAGCATTTAAGGAAATCTTAGATTCACTTTTGTAGGCACTGTTGGAAGCCACATACCTCAGTGCCTTCAAGGTTGCATTAAATGCTCCCTTGGTGGTCTCCAAGAGTTTTTAATGTGTCTTCTTATTTTACTACCCAGCAAGAATTTAAAGACACTCGGGAAATGGGGCTCAATAATACGAAGCTATTACAGCTCTGTAGTTGAAGAAGAGTCTAGCTTTAAACCTTCATGCCACTTTTGATAACAATACACGTTGTTTTATTATAGATAAAACAGGGCAACATTGGGGACCCAAATGACTGTAGCATATTCTTAAGTATACAAAAACCTGGTAATTCATTGCTTGGACTTTGTTACTTTAAACTACAAAGTCATAGTAATATGTCTAAATAACATGGAAAAGATGGAAGCATAATTTTCATCAGAAAAGGAAAAAAATTAACATCGATATAAAGTAGAACAGAATTTGAAAAGTGTATGTTAACTCATGTTTGACCTCATATTGTCAACTGGCCCCACTTAATTTTGCTGGAAGGCTTTGAGAGAGCATAGTGTCAAAGTTGTACATATGGTGAAAAACAGAAAATCCAAAGGGAGTTAGTTCTTTTGTAAGTATAGAGAGAATTTAGATGCATGATATTGGATGGATGGTGCTTAGGAACTTTTTCTCACATGTTTGAATTCCCCCGAGAGAAAAATGCACTGCCTTGGCCAATATTTTAGTTAACAAAACGGGTAAATATTCCAATACTGTGATGACATTCTGTAACATTACATTTTTCAGTCTGAATATGTCAGTCGTTTGATTTCTTCATAGATTAAATTGAAAACCACATTTACTTTCTTGTTAGACACATGCATAATCTAACTCTACAACTGCCCTCATAACCACTTGTCTACTTGAGATTTTGGATTCGCTCTGACTGCTTTTTCAGTTCAGTTCAGTTCAGTCACTCAGTTGTGTCTGACTCTTTGCGACCCCATGGACTGCAGCACACCAGGCTTCGTTGTCCATCACCAACTCCCAGAGTTTACTCAAACTCATGTCCATTGAGTCAGTAATGCCATCCAGCCACATCATCCTCTGTCATCCCCTTCTCCTCCTGCCTTCAATCTTTCCCAGCATCAGGGTCTTTTCCAATGAGTCAGTTCTTCTCATCAGGTGGCCAATCTATTGGAGTTTCAGCTTCAACATCAGTCCTTCCAATGAATATTCAGCACTGATTTCCTTCAGGATTAACTGGTTTGATCTCCTTGCAGCGCTTTTTGGTAATTAAAATAAGTCACACACTTGGCTTGTGACTATTTAATGTGGCTGCCTAGTATAATTTACCCAAAAAAAAAGCAAACCAAATTTTTTATTGATTTATATAATTTTATTATGAGTCTCTCTCTGTGTGTGTATCCATGGGTACACACTTGATACTTCTTGAACAGATGGTCGCAGTTACTAGTAAGCTCTTATGTTACACGGTCATTAGTTGGGTTTGGACAAGGAAAACAGAAATCATTCGATTATCTGAAACTCTTTTTTTTTTTTTTTTATTATTATTTTTTTTTTCCAGTGGGTTTTGTCATACATTGATATGAATCAGCCATGGATTTACATGTATTCCCAATCCCGATCCCCCCTCCCACCTCCCTCTCCACCCGATTCCTCTGGGTCTTCCCAGTGCACCAGGCCGGAGCACTTGTCTCATGCATCCCACCTGGGCTGGTGATCTGTTTCACCATAGATAGTATACATGCTGTTCTTTTGAAATATCCCACCCTCACATTCTCCCACAAAGTTCAAAAGTCTGTTCTGTATTTCTGTGTCTCTTTTTCTGTTTTGCATATAGGGTTATCGTTATCACCTTTCTAAATTCCATATATATGTGTTAGTAACTCTTAAGTTTACAAAAACAGCAAAGGTTTACTGTATAGCACAGGGCATTATACCCAATATCTTGTAATAACTTATAATGGAAGATAATTGATAAAAGAAAGCAGTGAATCAAAATGCTGTTCTCCTGAATCTTAACACAATACTTCATTTGTTTTTTGTTTTTTACTTAAAAAAAAAAAAACCCTCTGAATTTAAAGCTGAGGAAACTTAACAAAGGAAATGAATTACTGGGAATGGAAGAAGCTGAGAAGGAAAAAAAAAATCAATACATGGCTCTTCTTTTTTTTTTTTTTTATGTCATCCATTTTCATGCCAGTGCCAATCTATTGTTTGAAACCAGTGAGGGTCTGGGAAAATATCTATAATCTACAAGTGTTTAGCATCTGCTCAATGATACAGAGCAAAGTTCAGTTCAGTTCAGTTCAGTCGCTCAGTTGTGTCCTACTCTTTATGACCCCATGAATCGCAGCATGCCTGGCCTCCCTGTCTATCACCAACTGCCAGAGTCTACCCAAACCCATGTCCATTGAGTCGCTGATGCCATCAAACCGTCTCATCCTCTGTTGTCCCCTTCTCCTCCTGCCCTCAATCTTTCTCAGCATCAGGATCTTTTCCAATGAGTCAGCTCTTCACATCAGGTGGCCAACGTATTGGAGTTTCAGCTTCAGTCCTTCCAATGAACACCCAGGACTGATCTCCTTTAGGATGGACTGGTTGGATCTCCTTGCAGTCCAAGGGACTCTCAAGAGACTTCTCCAACACCACAGTTCAAAAGCATCAATACTTTGCCACTCAGCTTTCTTTATAGTCCAACTCTCACATCCATATATGACCACTGGAAAAACCATAGCCTTGACTAGATGGACCTTTGTTGGCAAAGTAATGTCTCTGCTTTTTAATATGCTGTCTAGGATGGTCATAACCCTCCCTCCAAGGAGTAAGTGTCTTTTAATTTCATGGCTGCAATCACCATCTGCAGTGATTTTAGAGCCCCCCAAAATAAAGTCAGCCACTGTTTCTTCTGTTTCCCCATCTATTTCCCATGTAGTGGTGGGACCGGATGCCATAATCTTAGTTTTCTGAATGTTGAGCTTTAAGCCAACTTTTTCACTCTCCTCTTTCACTTTCATAAAGAGGCAAAGAGGAAGGCTGAAAAACAGATTTATGAACAAACAGGTTACAGGCATCTATCACAGAAGTGGAGAGGGGTACCACCTGGGGAATGCTGACTGGCTTTCCAGGCAGTCGTCCACAGATGGACTTTTACCTTGGTAAATAAGGCCACATTAGTTTCTAATACTTACCTTGTGGGTTCACAAGTCTGGTTTTGTTCATATAATGAAAGAAGATTAGGGATGAGTTTGCATTTTCCAAAGTTATGAAGACTGATACACATACGAACAATATAAAAATCAGGTCAGGCATCTATAATGAGGAATGCAGTTGCAGATTACAGCAATCATTCCACCTGTAAATCAGTGTAGGTAAACTACATTCAAAGCAAAATATTATCAAAATGTCAAAATTTTAATATGCAATGGCAAATTGATTGAACATTGCTCTTGTATAGCAGGATCACTGTCTCAGTAGGCAAACCAATCAAGAAGCCAAACAAAAATCATGTTGATTAGCAAGAATTTTCAACTGGAACATCTTAAGCCTGTCTAATCTATTTTGAGGTAGGAGACCATAAGGCTTGAATCCAGTAGTAAAGATTTTCTCTCTTTTGGACAGTTCCCAATTAGATACTGCATGCGTCTGTTCTCCTGAAAGCTTATTTTTCTGTTCCCAAGGATGACCAATTTATATTTTGATTGGCCCATTCTTTAGATGTATTAATATTAATACACTCAGTCACATACATAGTCATGTCCCAGAGATGTGCTAATGTGGTGCCTTCACTATGCTGACCTTGCATTATCTCTATTCTGTATTGTAATGTTTAATGATAACTTCCTTCTCTGAGGAAAATCTTAGCTCCTGTATTTCTAATTTCTTTAGGATGGGTGCACCTTATTAAATTTTATTATAATCCCAATACTCTGATGAAACTTTCAATATTTTACCCTTCTGCAATTTACACATGTGCAGACTGGGCCTGGAGAAGTTAAGTGACTAAGTCAAGGCTACTCAGATTGTTCAGCCATAGAGACTGGATGGTGTCTGTCAGACTACCGACCTCATACTCCTGCTCCACCAACTCAGTGTTTCTAAACACATTTACCCATTCTTTCCCCTTTTAGGAACTTCACATTTCCACTTGGTAACCTGAAAATTAATTTATTTGATCACTACTTAGATTGGCTTTTATTATTACCAATTATAGGCATAGTCCATTTGATTTAAGTTGCGGTCCTCAAAACAACAGGATCAGTGTCATCAGGGGACTTGTTAGAAACACAAATTCTTGATGAATCAGAAACTATAGGGGAAGAGTATAGCAACATATGTTCTAATGCATCTTCTGGATGATTCTGATGCATTTTTAAGTTTGAGGGTCATTCATTTCATGGATTTATATAGTGATGCAGTCAAGAAAATCCCCAAGAAGCTCATACATAACCCCAGGGTTATGTGGGTCTTAGATATTTACCCACCTAATAAGAGATACTGTATGCACATTGTTAATTTCCACAAACTCGGCATTATCCAGCAGGCGGGGACAGTCCTTTTATTGTCACCGAGGTCCTCCTACTCATTACACTTACTGGTTCTTTGAAGGCAGTTCTCTTCCAGAGTATAGTTAATATAGGATAGTACTTAGTAGATTGTTTCAGACTTGCTTCCTTAGACATACTGGAACATAGTGGTTCATTATAACCTTTAGGGAAAGATAGATTTAGGTTTCACATTTTTCTTTCTTAAAAGGTTTATATGAGTGTTAGTCACTCAATTATGTTCAGTTCTTTGTGATACCATGGACTATAGCCTGCTAGGTTCCTCTGTCCATGGAATTCTCCAGGCAAGAATACTGGGGTGGGTTGCCATTCCCTTCTCCAGTGGATCTTCCCAACACAGGGATCAAACCCAGGTCTCCTGCTATTAGAGGTAGATTCTTTACTATCTGAGCCAGAAGAGAAGTCTGAAATTTCATAAGATACATAAGGAATTTGAGCACAGTGCCTGGCAAATGTTAGACTGTAGTGTAGGTACTAAATCACTACTGCCAGTATTTTTTTTTCCCATTTATTTTTATTAGTTGGAGGCTGATTACTTTACAATATTGTAGTGGTTTTTGCCATACATTGACATGAAACAGCCATGGATTTACTTGTATTCCCCATCCCGATCCCCCCTCCCACCACCCTCCCCATCCCATCCCTCTGGGTCTTCCCAGTGCACCAGGCCCGAGCACTTGTCTCATGCATCCAACCTGGGCTGGAGATCTGTTTCACACTTGATAATATACATGTTTCGATGCTGTTCTCTCAAAACATCCCACCCTCGCCTTCTCCCACAGAGTCCAAAAGTCTGTTCTGTACATCTGTGTCTCTTTTTCTGTCTTGCATATAGGGTTATCATTACCATCTTTCTAAATTCCATATATATGCGTTAGTATACTGTATTGGTCTTTATCTTTCTGGCTTACTTCACTCTGTATAATGGGCTCCAGTTTCATCCATCTCATTAGAACTGATTCAAATGAATTCTTTTTAATGGCTGAGTAATATTCCATGGTGTATATGTACCACAGCTTCCTTATCCATTCATCTGCTGATGGGCATCTATGTTGCTTCCATGTCCTGGCTATTATAAACAGTGCTGTGATGAACATTGGGGTGCACGTGTCTCTTTCAGATCTGGTTTCCTCAGTGTGTATGCCCAGAAGTGGGATTGCTGGGTCATATGGCAGTTCTATTTCCAGTTTTTTAAGGAATCTCCACACTGTTCTCCATAGCGGCTGTACTAGCTTGCATTCCCACCAACAGTGTAAGAGGGTTCCCTTTTCTCCACACCCTCTCCAGCATTTATTGCTTGTAGACTTTTGGATAGCAGCCATCCTGACCTGCATGTAATGGTACCTCATTGTGGCTTTGATTTGCATTTCGCTGATAATGAGTGATGTTGAGCATCTTTTCATGTGTTTGTTAGCCATCTGCATGTCTTCTTTGGAGAAATGTCTGTTTAGTTCTTTGGCCCATTTTTTGATTGGGTCATTTATTTTTCTGGAATTGAGCTGCAGGAGTTGCTTGTATATTTTTTAGATTAATTCTTTGTCTGTTGCTTCGTTTGCTATTATTTTCTCCCAATCTGCGGGCTGTCTTTTCACCTTGCTTATAGTTTCCTTTGTTGTGCAAAAGCTTTCAAGTTTCATTAGGTCCCATTTGTTTATTTTGCTTTTTTTATTTTTTTTTTTAATTTTTTTAAATTTTTTGTTAGTTGGAGGCTAATTACTTCACAACATTTCAGTGGGTTTTGTCACACATTGATATGAATCAGCCATAGATTTACACGTATTCCCCATCCCGATTCCCCCTCCCACCTCCCTCTCCACCCGATTTCCTCTGGGTCTTCCCAGTGCACCAAGCCCGAGCACTTGTCTCATGCATCCCACCTGGGCTGGGGATCTGTTTCACCATAGATAGTATACATGCTGTTCTTTTGAAATATCCCACCCTCACATTCTCCCACAGAGTTCAATAGTCTGTTCTGTATTTCTGTGTCTCTTTTTCTGGTTTTGCATATAGGGTTATCGTTACCATCTTTCTAAATTCCATATATATGTGTTAGTATGCTGTAATGTTCTTTATCTTTCTGGCTTACTTCACTCTGTATAAGGGGCTCCAGTTTCATCCATCTCATTAGGACTGGTTCAAATGAATTCTTTTTAACGGCTGAGTAATATTCCATGGTGTATATGTACCACAGCTTCCTTATCCATTCATCTGCTGATGGGCATCTAGGTTGCTTCCATGTCCTGGCTATTATAAACAGTGCTGCGATGAACATTGGGGTGCATGTGTCTCTTTCAGATCTGGTTTCCTCAGTGTGTATGCCCAGAAGTGGGATTGCTGGGTCATATGGCAGTTCTATTTCCAGTTTTTTAAGAAATCTCCACAGTTTTCCATAGCGGCTGTACTAGCTTGCATTCCCACCAACAGTGTAAGAGGGTTCCCTTTTCTCCACACCCTCTCCAGCATTTATTGCTTGTAGACTTTTGGATAGCAGCCATCCTGACTGACGTGTAATGGTACCTCATTGTGGTTTTGATTTGCATTTCTCTGATAATGAGTGATGTTGAGCATCTTTTCATGTGTTTGTTAGCCATCTGTATGTCTTCTTTGGAGAAATGTCTGTTTAGTTCTTTGGCCCATTTTTGAATTGGGTCATTTATTTTTCTGGAATTGAGCTGCAGGAGTTGCTTGTATATTTTTGAGATTAATCCTTTGTCTGTTTCTTCATTTGCTATTATTTTCTCCCAATCTGAGGGCTGTCTTTTCACCTTACTTATAGTTTCCTTTGTAGTGCAAAAGCTTTTAAGTTTCATTAGGTCCCATTTGTTTAGTTTTGCTTTTATTTCCAATATTCTGGGAGGTGGGTCATAGAGGATCTTGCTGTGATTTATGTCAGAGAGTGTTTTGCCTATGTTCTCCTCTAGGAGTTTTATAGTTTCTGGTCTTACATTTAGATCTTTAATCCATTTTGAGTTTATTTTTGTGTATGGTATTAGAAAGCGTTCTAGTTTCATTCTTTTACAAATGGTTGACCAGTTTTCCCAGCACCACTTGTTAAAGAGGTTGTCTTTTTTCCATTGTATATCCTTGCTTCCTTTGTCAAAGATAAGGTGTCCATAGGTACATGGATTAATCTCTGGGCTTTCTATTTTGTTCCATGATCTATATTTCTGTCTTTGTGCCAGTCCCATACTGTCTTGATGACTGGCTTTGTAGTAGAGCTTGAGATCAGGCAGGTTGATTCCTCCAGTTCCATTCTTCTTTCTCAAGATTGCTTTGGCTATTTGAGATTTTTTGTATTTCCATACAAATTGTGAAATTATTTGTTCTAGTTCTGTGAAGAATACCGTTGGTAGCTTAATAGGGATTGCATTGAATCTATAGGTTGCTTTGGGTAGAATAGCCATTTTGACAATATTGATTCTTCCAATCCATGAACACAGTATATTTCTCCATCTGTTTGTGTCCTCTTTGATTTCTTTCATCATGGTTTTATAGTTTTCTATGTATAGGTCTTTTGTTCCTTTAGGTAGATATATTCCTAAGTATTTTATTCTTTTTGTTGCAATGGTGAATGGTATTGTTTCCTTAATTTCTCTTTCTGTTTTCTCATTGTTAGTGTATAGGAATGCAAAGGATTTCTGTCTGTTAATTTTATATCCTGCAATTTTACTATATTCATTGATTAGCTCTGGTAATTTTCTGGTAGAGTCTTTAGGGTTTTCTATGTAGAGGATCATGTCATCTGCAAACAGTGAGAGCTTCACTTCTTTTCCTATCTGGATTCCTTTTATATCTTTTTCTGCACTGATTGCTATGGCCAAAACTTCCCAAAACTATGTTGAATAGTAGTGGTGAGAGTGGGCACCCTTGTCTTGTTTCTGATTTCAGGGGAAATGCTTTCAATTTTTCACCATTGAGGGTGATGCTTGCTATGGGTTTGTCATATATAGCTTTTATTATGTTGAGGTATGTTCCTTCTATTCCTGCTTTCTGGAGAGTTTTAATCATAAATGGATGTTGAATTTTGTCAAAGGCTTTCTCTGCATCTATTGAGATAATCATATGGTTTTTATCCTTCAATTTGTTAATGTGGTGTATTACATTGATTGATTTGCAGATATTAAAGAATCCTTGCATTCCTGGGTTAAAGCCCACTTGGTCATGATGTATGATTTTTTTTTAATATGTTGTTGGATTCTGTTTGCTAGAATTTTGTTAAGGATTGTTTGCAATCTATGTTCACACAGTGATTATGGCCTGTAGTTTTCATTTTTGGCTGGCATCTTTTGTATGGTTTTTTGTAATAGGGGTGATGGTGGCCTCATAGATGAATGAGTTTTAGGAAGTTACCTTCTTCTGCAATTTCCTGGAAGAGTTTTGAAGTAAGATAGGTTTTCCTAAGCCTTCTTCTCTAAATTCTTGGAGAATTCAGCTGTGAAGGCCATCTGGTCCTGGAATTGGTTTGCTGGATAATCTCTGATTACAGTTTCGATTTCCTTGCTTGTGATGGGTCTGTTAAGATCTTCTATTTCTTCCTGGTTCAGTTTTTGAAAGTTATACTTTCTAAGAATTTGTCCATTTCATCCAAGTTGTCCATTTTATTGGCATAGAGCTGCTGGTAGTAGTCTCTTATGATCCTTTGTATTTCAGTGTTGTCTGTTGTGATCTCTCCATTTTCATTTCTAATTTTGTTAATTTGGTTCTCCTCTCTTTGCTTCTTAATGAGTCTTGCTAATGGTTTGTCAATTTTGTTTATTTTTCAAAAAACCAGCTTTTAGCTTTGTTGATTTTTGCTATGGTCTCTTTAGTTTCTTTTGCATTTATTTCTGCCCTGATTTTTAAGATTTCTTTCCTTCTGCTAACCCTGGGGTTCTTCATTTCTTCCTTCTCTAATTGCTTTAGGTGTAGAGTTAGGTTATTTATTTGGCTTTTTTCTTGTTTCTTGATGTAAGCCTGTAATGCTATGAACCTTCCCCTTAGCACTGCTTTTACAGTGTCCCATAGGTTTTGGGTTGTTGTGTTTTCATTTTCATTCATTTCTATGCATATTTTGATTTCTTTTTTGATTTCTTCTATGATTTGTTGGTTATTCAGAAGCATATTATTTAGCCTCCATATGTTTGAATTTTTAATAATTTTTTTCCTGTAATTGAGATCTAATCTTACTGCACTGTGGTCAGAAAAGATGACTGGAATGATTTCAATTTTTTTGAATTTCCCAAGGCTAGATTTATGGCCCAGGATGTGATCTATTCTGGAGATGGTTCTGTGTGCACTTGAGAAGAAGGTGAAATTGATTGTTTTGGGGTGAAATGTCCTATATATATCAATTAGGTCTAGCTGGTCCATTGCGTCATTTAAAGTTTGTGTTTCCTTGTTAATTTTCTGATTAGTTGATCTATCCATAGGTGTGAGTGGGGTATTAAAGTCTCCCACTATTATTGTGGTACTGTTAATTTCCCCTTTCATACTCGTTAGCATTTGCCTTACATATTGTGGTGCTCCTATTTTGGGTGCATATATATTTATAATTGTTATATCTTCTTCTTGGATTGATCCTTTGATCATTATGTAGTGTCCTTCTTTGTCTCTTTTCACAGACTTTATTTTAAAGTCTATTTTATCTGATAGGAATATTGTGTCTCCTGCTTTCTTTTGGTCTCCGTTTGCGTGAAATATTTTTTCCCAGCCCTTCACTTTTAGTCTGTATGTGTCTGTTGTTTTGAGGTGGGTCTCTTGTAGACAGCATATATAGGTGTCTTGTTTTTGTATCCATTCAGCCAGTCTTTGTCTTTTCATTGGGGCATTCAACCCATTTACATTTAAGGTAATTATTGATAGGTGTGGTCCCATTGCCATTTACTTTGTTGTTTTGTGTTCGTGTTTATCCAACCTTTCTGTGTTTCCTGTCTAGAGAAGATCCTTTAGCATTTGTTGAAGAGCTGCTTTGGTGGTGCTGAATTCTCTCAGCTTTTACTTGTCTGTAAAGCTTTTGAATTCTCCTTCATATCTGAATGAGATCCTTGCTGGGTACAGTAATCTAGGTTGTAGGTTATTCTCTTTCATTGCTTGAAGTATGTCCTGCCATTGCCTCTGGCCTGGAGGGTTTCTATTGATAGATCAGCTGTTATCCTTATGGGAATCCCTTTGTGTGTTATTTGTTGTTTCTCCCTTGTTGCTTTTAATATTTGTTCTTTGTCTTTGATCTTTGTTAATTTAATTAATATGTGTCTTGGGGTGTTTCGCCTTGGGTTTATCCTGTTTGGGACTCTGTGGGTTTCTTGGACCTGTGTAACTATTTTCTTCCCCATTTTAGGGAAGTTTTCAGCTATTATCTCCTCGAGTATTTTCTCATGGCCTTTCTTTTTGTCTTCTTCTTCTGGGACTCCTATGATTCGAATGTTGGGGTGTTTCACATTGTCCCAGAGGTCCCTGAAGTTTTCCTCATTTCTTTTGATTCTTTTTTCTTTTTTCCTCTCTGCTTCATTTATTTCCACCATTTTATCTTCTACCTCACTTATCCTATCTTCTGTCTCTGTTATTCTACTGTTGGTTCCCTCCAGAGTGTTTTTGATCTCATTTATTGCATTATTCATTTTTAATTGACTCTTTTTTATTTCTTCTAGGTCCTTATTAAACATTTCTTGCATCTTCTCAATCTTTGTCTCCAGGCTATTTGTCTGTAACTCCATTTTGTTTTCAAGATTTTGGATCATTTTTATTATCATTATTCTAAATTCTTTTTCAGGTAGATTCCCTATCTTCTTCTCTTTTTTTTTTTTTACTTGGTGGGCATTTTTCATGTTCCTTTACCTGCTGGGTATTTCTCTGCCTTTTCATCTTGTTTAGATTGCTGTGTCTGGAGTGGCCTTTCTGTATTCTGGTTGTCTGTGGTTTCTTTTTATTGTGGAGGATTCTCCCAGTGGGTGGGGTTGGACGATTAGCTTGTCAAGGTTTCCTGGTTAGGGAAGCTTGCATCGGTGTTCTGGTGCATGGAACTGGATTTCTTCTCTCTGGAGTGCAATGGAGTGTCCAGTCGTGAGTTTTGAGATGGGTCTATGTGTTAGGTGTGACTTTGGGCAGCCTGTATGTTGACGCTTTGAGCTATGTTCCTGCGTTGCTGGAGAATTTACGTGGTATGTCTTGCTCTGAAATTTACTGGCTCTTGCGTGGTGGTTCGTTTCAGTGTAGGTATGGAGGCTTTTGGATGGTCTCTTATTACTTAATGTTCCCTGCAGTCAGGAGTTTTCTGGTGTTCTCAGGTTTTGGGCTTAAGTCTCCTGCCTCTGGATTTCAGTCTTATTCTTCCAGTAGCCTCAAGACTTTTCCAACTATACAGCACTGATAATAAAACTTCTAGGTTAATGGTGAAAAGATTCTCCACCATGAGGGACACCCAGAGAGGTTTACAGAGTTGCATGAAGAAGAGGAGAGGGAGGAGGGAGATATAGATGAGCAGGAGGAGAAAAAGGGGGGCTCAAGAGAGAGAGACAGATCTATGCAGTACTCTGTTCCCTATGTGTTCTCCATAGCCCAGACACCCACAGAGATTCACAGAATTGGACTGGGAAGAGAAGGGGGAGGGAGGAAATAGAGGTGATCTGAGGGAGAAAACAGAGAGTCAAAAGTGGGAGAGAGTAACCAACACACTCTTGAGTAAAAATGGGTACTGAATATTGGATTCTTAAATATCCAAATTTGGATATTTGATATCCAAAATTGATATCAAATACTGAAAAACAAAGATTAAAAATCTAGAATAGAGGTTAAAGTCTTAAAAATACAATACTAAAAACAAAAACACAAAAAATTTAAGAAATATATATGAAGTTTGGCTTAAAAATAAGGTCTCTCTTTTTTTTTGCAAGATTATAGTGAAATGAAAATGAAAATTACGGAGTAATAGAGGAGTCATAGAGGACTGTAAAAGAAAAGAAGAGAAAAAAATTAAAAAAGAAAAAAAATTTTAATTAAAAAAATAGTAAAAATATATGAAAATGAAAATGAAAGTTACAGAGTAATAGAGGAGTAACAGGGAATTTTAAAAGAAAATAAAAGAGGAAAAATAAAAATTAAAAAAAGAAAAGAAAAATTTTTTTTTTAAATTAAGAAAGCAAACAAACAAACAAAAAAAAGTAAAAATATATCTAGGAATTTCTCTGGAGCTATTGCAGGCAGTGTGGGTTCGGTTCAGTTTCAGATAACTCCTTGTTCCAGCTTACACTTCTCTATATCTATAGGCCCCTTCCGGTGTAGTCGGTGTTACCTACAGGGATTTTAATCTGTTGCACCAGTCCCTTCTGAAGCGGTTCCCTTTGTTTATTTGGCTTCTGTTTGCAGGTCTCTTCAGTGTCTAATTTCCACCCCGACACAGGTGGGCGGAGGTGGTCTCTTGTTTAGGTTCGCTGGTTCAGTCTCTCTGCGGGGAGGGAGGGGTGCTGCAGGCAGATATTGCTGTGTGTGGGGAGCACTTGCAGTGTTCCCACCACACTGGGTTTGCCCCCGCTCACGGGTGTGTGCTTTCCCCGTCTACACTGCTCTGGCTCCAGGCTGCTCTATATGGAGTGGGCCCTGCGTTGCGCGCGGTTCCAGTTTTCGGGTTCTCCACAAAAATGCGGCCTCGGGTGGGCCCGCGTTTTGTGCCTTCCCGGCTCGAGCAGCTCAGGCCGCCAGGAGCTTGACAGGCGCGCTCTCCCCGGGTGCGGTGGGCCTTCTCCCCTCCGCGGTCCCAGCCAGTTTCCGTCTGCGCCAGTCGGGTGCGTGTACCTTGTGTTTAGCCGCGACCCTCCTGGCGGATGTCGACCGTCCAGAATCTCAGGAAGTCTTTGGTTAGAAACTGGAGGCCTGTTTTCCGTTTGGTAGGGGGTGCCGTCTTTGGGGCCGAGTTTGCCCCTTTCCCCTCCCCCCTGCCTCCTCCCTCCAGGGGGATGGGCCAGTCTGCCGCTGGCTTGCTCTTCTCTGGGATCGCTCAGTTTTTCCTTTGTTCTGCGAACGGGTCCGCAGTGTGTTCCGGCGGTTAATTTTCTCTTTCTCTCTTGCTATCCCACAGTTTAAGTTGCTATCTCACATTAGCTCCCTTCGATTGCCCTCAGGGCATTCAGGCCCAGTCCTTACCCTAAGCAATGCCACCTGCTCCTCTCCATTCCGCCCCCACTTGCTGGTGGCGGATGCGGGTGTCTGGGGTACTTTTCTGCTGGGAGTTGCTTTTAGGCATGTAATCTATGGGTTTTATTAATTTCTCCTCCCAGTTAGGTTGCCCTCTAAGATTAGAAAACTTCCCCCAGACCTGCCAGTGAGAGAGTTTCCTCGTGTTTGGAAACTTCCTCTATTACGACTCCCTTCCCAGGACGGGTCTCCATCCCTAGCTCTTTTGTCTCTCTTTTTATCTTTTATATTTTGTCCTACCTCCTTTTGAAGACAATGGGCTGCTTTTCTGGGCGCCTGATGTCTTCTGCTAGCGGTCAGAAGTTGTTTTGTGAAGTTTGCTCACCGTTCAAATGTCCTTTCGATGAATTTGTAGGGGAGAAAGTGGTCTCCCCGTCCTGTTCCTCCACCATCTTAGCTCCTCCTACTGCCAGTATTAATAATATCACACAGAGTGCATTCTGCTACCCGAAACTACTGCTGCCTTTGACACCAGTGTCTGCTTTTCTGTGATTCACAGAAGCTAATTTCTTTGTTTCTCACAGCCCCTTTATTTCTCATGCACTCTCAAAAACATTCTCTTTTATTATGATCCTAATAAAAACATACGTAGTAAGGAGATTCCTTTAAAAACTAAACATAGAACTACCATATGACCCCACAATCCCACTCCTGGGCATATATCTGGAGAAAATCACAATTCAAAAAGACACTACACCATGATGTTCACTGCAGCACTATTTACAATAGCCAGGACGTGGAAACAACATAAATGTCCATCAACAGAGAAATGTATAAAAAAGATGTGGTACATATATATGGTAAGATACTACTCAGCCATAAAAAAAAGGAACAAAATAATGTCATTTGCATCAACTTGGATAGACCTAAAGGTTGCCATACTGAGTAAAGTCTATTAGACACCAAAAGACAAGTATATGATATTGCTTATATGTGGAATTGTATAAAAAGTGTGCAAATGAACTTACAGAACATAAATAGAGTTTTAGATGTAGAAAACAAACTTAACGTTTACTAGGGGAAAAGGGACAGGGGAGGGATAAATTGGGAGAATGGGACTCTAATATATGCACACTACTATATGCTGGTTTTAGAAAAGGCAGAGGAACCAGAGGTCAAATTGCCAACATCTGCTGGATCATTGAAAAAGCAAGAGAGTTCCAGAAAAAAATCTATTTCTGCTTTATTGACTATGCCAGAGCCTTTGACTTTGTGGATCACAATACACTGTGGAAAATTCTGAAAGAGATAGGCATACCAGACTACCTGACCTGCCTCTTGGGAAACTTATATGCAGGTCAGGAAGGAACAGTTAGAACTGGACATGGAACAACAGACTGGTTCCAAATAGGAAAAGGAGTACGTCAAGGCTGTATATTGTCACCCTGCTTATTTAACTTATATGCAGAGTACATCATGAGAAACGCTGGGCTGGAAGAAGCACAAGCTGGAATCAAGTTTGCCAGAAGAAATATCAATAATCTGAGAAACACAGATGACACCACCCTTATGGCAGAATATGAAGAGGAACTAAAAAGCCTCTTGATGAAAGTGAAAGAGGAGAGTGAAAAAGTTGGCTTAAAGCTCAACATTCAGAAAAATAAGATCATGGCATCTGGTCCCATCACTTCATGGGCAATAGATGGGGAAACAGTAGAAACAGTGTCAGACTTTATTTTGCGGGGCTCCAAAATCACTGCAGATGGTGATTGCAGCCATGAAATTAAAAGACGCTTACTCCTTGGAAGGAAAGTTATGACCAACCTAGATAGCATATTAAAAAGCAGAGACATTACTTTGCCAACAAAGGTTCGTCTAGTCAAGGCTATGGTTTTTCCAGTGGTCATGTATGGATGTGAGAGCTGGACTGTGAAGAAAGCTGAGCGCCGAAAAATTGATACTTTTGAACTGTGGTGTTGGAGAAGACTCTTGAGAGTCCCTTGGACTGCAAGGAGATCCAACCAGTCCATCCTAGGGGAGATCAGTCCTGGGTATTCATTGGAAGGACTGATGCTGAAGCTGAAGCTCCAGTACTTTGGCCACCTAATGTGAAGAGTTGACTCAATGGAAAAGACCCTGATGCTGGAAGGGATTGGGGACAGGAGGAGAAGGGGATGACAGAGGATGAGATGGCTGGATGGCATCACTGACTCGATGGACATGAGTTTGAGTAAACTCCGGGAATTGGTGATGGACAGGGAGGCCTGGCGTGCTGTGATTCATGGGAGTCTGACACAACTGAGCGACTGAACTGCAAGATGTTCATGCTGTAATCTTTCACTGGAACCTGTGAATAACAAGGCAAAAGCAACTTGGCAGATGGGATTAAGTTAAGGATTTTGAGATGGGAGATTATCCTGGGTTCTCCATGTGAAAGAGAGAAGATGATATGCTGCTGGCTTTGAAGATGGAGCGACTGAACTGAACTGAACTTGAAGAGGGAGTGAAGTAAAAGTCTCTCAGTCGTTTCCAACTCTTTGAGACCCCGTGGACTATGCAGTCCATGGAATTCTCCAGGCCAGAATACTGGAGTGGGTAGCCTTTCCTTTCTCCAGGGGATCTTCCCAACCCAGCGATCCAACCCAGGTCTCCTGCATTACAGGAGGATTCTTTACCAGATGAGTCACAAGAGAAGCCCTTGAAGGTGAAAGAGAGTAGCAGTGATTCAAAGGAAGTAGGCAGTTGCAGGAAATTGGAAAAAGCAAAAAAAAAAAAAAAAAAAAAAACACGCCAGTTTTTCTCCTTGAAATTCCAAAAGATGCAGGTTTGAAATCCATTAAAATTTTTTTTTTTTTTCACCAGAACTGTTAAGATAATACCTATCTCTGGTTTTTAGCCTCTAAGCTTGTGTAATTTTAATATAGCAGCAATAGGAAACTAATACTAAAACAATAGGCTAAAGAATATAATAATAGAAAAGATGTAAGAAGTATGCATGCAATTTAAATGAAAGCTATAATTTTAATTTTAGCTGGAAATATCCATATGAACTCATTATTTAATTTTTTTTCAAAAATATGTGCATTTCCTAGCTAAATCTAATGAGAATTTCTAGAGATAATGTCTCAACGAGTGCCTCATAGCACCTGGATTTTGATCTCTAAGTAAAATTTCAAGGTAAATGGAATTAGGTCTTGTTGGCAGAATGATTGATTCCTATCCTGGGGCAGGCAATTATATAAGGTGAGCCTAGGTTTTTATTCTGGCCGTAAAACAAAGAAAGGATCAAAGATGACTTAGGGTTATTTCCAAAGGACACAAAAGCCAACTGGAAAGGGCTTCCACTGGTCAAAGAATAAACAATTGGACTCTCAAAATAACTGTATTAATGTCAAATGCATCAAAATCTGTGTATATAATAATACCAGCAAGCCAAAACAAAACAACAAAAAATTAATGGTTACATTTAGAATTTGCTAACATATATTCATTTTTTTCTGAAAATACCTTCTATACAAACTGTATTTCAACATAAGCAAATTTTTGTTGAAGAAAATGTCTTCTTTGGAAATGAATTTCAGCTAATACACGCTGATATATATATAGACTTTAAAGATCACTGTTTTTCAGCCTCCTCCCAAAATAATGGATCTAGGTAGGGATCATCAATAGCTGCTAAAATTAGATGGAATATGTTGAGGAAATTTAAAGTGGATGGATCAGGATAAGCACACCTCGACCCCCTGATCAGTATTAACCTAACTGACAATGGGGCAACCAGTATTCTATGCTTCTTAAGAAGCACTAGGGAGTACACGGTGCCACACACGAATTATTCTTGCTCTGTTCCCAAATAAATTTAAAAGTGAACCTAAATATAATGAAGCCTATAGAACTAACTAGCAGTTTCTAGAAAATATGGAGTAAGGAAACAATGTTAAATAGTACCAGAAGGCAGTGACCTAAACATGGATTGTAGGAAAATGTATGGGACAGATCACCTAGTACATACTATGGGTGGGGAAAAGTTACAGATTAAGGTATATAAGTGTCATATCATTCTTATGTAATGGGTAAGATTTTTCAAGATTCTCACTGAAAAAAAATATTTAAAAGGATTCTCAAGACAATTGGAAACTATTGAACACAGCCTGGTTTATATTAAGGAATTCCTGTTCGTATTGTAAGATGTAGTGCTTATGTATTTTGATGTAGTATTGATATTGATAGAGATAATATGACGTACCTGCAGAATATAACAGTGTCTGTAATTTGCTTAAGACATTTCAAGATAACTAAAGTAAATGATTAAAATAGACAAGAGGAAGAAAAGGGGAACTCTAAATGATAAATTGTTTGTTGAAGCTGTGTGAAGGGTATATATGGACTCATTTAAAATTCCATTTACTTTTGTGTAGGCTTAAAATTTCCAGAATATTTTGATAAATATCAAAATAACATTGGATTGAATCTAGCACATAGATGACAAATAACTGAGTCTGCAGAGTGACAAAACTCAGAGCTGAACAGGGAGAGTTTTAATCTGGAAAGTATTTTAAAGCAGATAAGCTAAATATCTAAATACCTAGAAAAATTAATTAACTGTGATATAACTAATAAATAACACTGTGTCAGTGTAAGAGCTATAGCATGTTGATTTGACCTGTTTATGTATTGCAATATGATTGCATTTATAGCATTAGCTAGCACCTTTATTGTGTCACCTGATTCTCATTGCTTTTGTGTGGTGACGATGTTCAAGAATTAGTTTCTTAGCAACTTTGATGCATATAATACAGTACTGTTGACTGTAATCACTAAGCTTTGCATTAGATCATCAGAACTTAATCATCTTCTAGTTCAAGTTTGTACACTTTAACATCTCCCCACTTCTGTCACCACCAGTTTCTGGTAACCATCATTTCCTCTGTTTCTGTGATTTCAGGATTTTAAGATTCCACATATTAGTGATATCACAGAGTTTTCATCTTTCTCTGTGTAGCTTATCTCATTTAGTGTACTGCTCTCAAGGTCCATCCATAATATAGCAAATGGCAGGGTTTCCTTCTTTCTCATGAATGAATAATATTCCATTGCACATATATGCCATTATCTATTCATCCATTGACAAGACACTTAGGTGTTAACTTTACCTTTGCTATTGTGAATAAAGCTGTAATAAATATGGAAGTAAACTTATCTTTAGGTTCTGTTTTTAAAATGTTACTTTTAATGTCAGTAAAAACATTCATAAAAATTTAAACCTTAAACATAATAACTTCCCCTTATATTCATCATAAAATTGTTTATATAATATTTAATAAAGTATATGAAAGAATTAATTTGCTTTTTGTTTTGGTGACTTGATAGATAAATGTCTGAAAATATTCTTTTAGAAAAGTATTGGATTTAGAAATCATTAATATCTATTACAGTCCTTTTTTATTACTAAAAATTATACATCAAAACCAGTTACCTGGTAAAACTGTATCTAGGGTACATAGTAAACCATATCATCTGAGTTAAAAACAGAAGAAAAAGTGTGTGCTTGTGTGTGTTCTGGAGAGATCTAAGAGTTAAACATAAAAAATGAAAAAGACTAAAGGAAAATATGATTCATTCATTTGTTTTTAATCTTAGAGTAAGGAAATCTTTTTAAGGATGAAACCCTGATGCCATAAACAAAAAACTGGTATGTTCTAGTGCACTAAATAATAATAATACAAAATAAGTTTTGGGAAAAATTCTAAACTAAAAACAAGTGCCAAAGTGGGAAAGAATATTAAAATATTTACTATTTATATCTAAGACAAAGGTAATGCTTTCAGCAAAATAAAAGCAGAGCATCTGTGAGAGAAAGTAATGCAGCTCAAGAGAAATATATTCAAAGAATGTGAATAGGCAGAAAAAGAAACACAGATGTCTCTTAAAGAGACCAAAATTAGCTTCTTTAGTCCCTAAGTCCTGTCCTACTCTTTGAGACCCCGTGAACTACAGCCTGCCAGGCTCCTCTGTCCATGGCGTTTCCCAGGCAAGGATACTGGAGTGGGTTGCCATTTCCTTCTCCAGGGGATCTTCCCCACAGTGATTGAATCCACTTTTCCTTCATGGCAGGCAGATTCTTTACCACTGAACCACCAGGGAAGCCCAAGATTAGCTTAGTGTGACACATAATAAGCTTTTAAAATTGAAAATGGAGGCCTTTTAAAAATTCTGTTAAGTTGGCTAAGATAAAAAGTGATTGATACCTCACTACCTGCAAGTATGTGAGTGAATGGATAATCTCATTTATTTCTGATGTAACATAAATTACTAAGTTTGTTGTCAGTTTCAAAGTGTAATTAAAAGCAATGAATCTAGATTTTGACAAAAATTACATTTCACTGCATTTATCTTGTTGTTTAGTTGCTAAGTTGTACCCAACTCTTCAACCCTTTGGTCTGTATCCACCAGACCCCTCTATCCATAGGATTTCCTAGGCAGGAATGGCAAGGGCCATTTCCTTCCACAGGGGATCTTCCCAACCAAGAGATCAAACTTGCATTTCCTGCATTGACAGGTAGATTCTTTACCACTGAGCCATCTGGGAAGCCCTGCATTTATCTTATATTCTCATATATGTCTCTGATGTTACATAAATGTGGATCAAAGATTTTTATTGCAACATTTTTATACTAGCAAAAATATAGAAACATCTTTTGCTAGTATAAAAATAGTAGAGAAGGAGATAAATAAATTCATTAGCACACACACATGCACACCAACCCATAAATTATACTATTGAATACTATGAAGTTTTTAAAAACAATAAAATCTTTATATATATTCTGAAGGTATGTTGTTGCACACTGTCCCAGGATACATTGTTAAATAGGTGAGGGGGAGGAGGAGGACAAGACACAGGGAAAAACAGAGTGCTAACATCTGTCTGAAAAATTCATGAAATAGCCCTGAAAGAACATACGAAACAAACTAATAATAACATGTCCTATTTTTATCAAGGGAGACAAAGGATGGATGGAAAGATACTTATTTTTAACTATATATATTTCATGTTTCTTTGAACTGTAAACTTATGTATATATTACTTATTCTTTAACTTAAAGTAAAAAATAAGTAATATTCCCAAAACATTAGTGAGGATAAATTAATGCTCAAAATTCTCCAAGCAAGGCTTCAGCAGTACATGAACTGAAAACTTCCAGATGTTCAAGCTGGATTTAGAAAAGGCAGAGGAATTAGAGATCAAATTGCCAACATCTGTTGGATCATCGAAAAAGGAAGAGAGCTCCAGAAAAACATCTACCTCTGCTTTATTAACTACGCCACAGCCTTTGACTGTGTGGATGACAACAAATTGTGGAAAATTCTTAAAGAGATGGGAATACCAGAACACCTTACCTGCCTCCTGGGAAATCTTTATGCAGGTCAAAAAGCAATAGTTAGAGCTAGACATGGAGCAATGGACAGGTTCCAAATTGGGAAAGGAGCACATCAAGGCTGTATATTGTCACCCATCTTATTTAACTTATATGCAGAGTACATCATGAAAAACGCTGGGCTGGAGGAAGCACAAGCTGGAATCAAGATTGCCAGGAGAAATATCAATAACCTCAGATATGCAGATAACACAACCCTTATGGCAGAGAGCAAAGAAGAACTAAAGGAGTGAAAAGTTGGCTTAAGGCTCAGCATTCAGAAAACAAAGATCATGGCATCCGGTCTCATCACTTCATGGCAAATAGATGGTGAAACAATGGAAACAGTGAGAGGCTTTTTTGTGGGGGCCTCCAAAATCACTGCTGATGGTGACTGCACCCATGAAATCAAAAGACACAAAACGCTTGCTCCTTGGAAGAAAAGTTATGACCAACCTAGACAGCATATTAAAAAGCATAGATTACTTTGCTGACAAAATTCTGTCTAGTCAAAGCTATGGTTTTTCCAGTAGTCATGTATGGATGTGAGAGTTGGACCATAAAGAAAGCTGAAACGCCAAAGAATCGATGCTTTTGAACTGTAGTGTTGGAAAAGACTCTTGAGAGTCCCTCGGACTGCAAGGAGATCCAACCATCAATCCTAAAAGAAATCAGTCCTGAATATTCATTGGAAGAACTGATGCTGATGTTCCAATACTTTGGCCACCTGATGCAAAGAACTGACTCAGTAGAAAAGACCTTGATGCTGGGAAAGATTGAAGGCAGGAGGAGAAGGGGACGACAGAGGATGAGATGGTTGGATGGCATCACCAACTCAATGGACATGAATTTGAGTATGCTTCGGGAGTTGGTGATGGAAAGGGAAACCTGGCGTGCTGCAGTCCATGGAGTCACAAAGAGTCGCACATGACTGAGCGGCTGAACTGAACTTAATGGGGAAAAAAAAAGTCTTAGTCCAATGAGACTCTTTCAATAAGCTCACTGCTTGGTGCAGGTCTTTAGATTCCTGAGCCAGAACATGGGGCCCTATTTAACATTTCACTAAGTATGTTGGATGGTTGACAAATCTTTCTGTTGCTATGCTCCTGTCAGTTTGTGATGAAAGTTGGTTTCTCTGAGTACATAAAGGACCTCTAAGGGGGCAGTATGTCCTAATGCCACTGCCAGCTTTCCAGTATCAGATCTGGCCTTGTGAATGTATATTCCAAATTTTATAATTTCATCATTCCTACTGTAAATGTTGAGGTTTCCCTGGTTGCTCAGTGATAAAGAATCAACCTGCCAATATAGGAGATGCAGGTTTGATCCCTGAGGTAGGAAGATCCCCTGGAGAAGGAAATGACAACCCACTCCAGTATTCTTGCCTGGGAAATCTCATGAACAGAAGAGCCTGGGGGCTAAAGTCCATGGGGTTGCAAAAGAGTTGGACAAGACTAAAGAAGGATAACTATCATTTCACATATTTTATTCACTCCCAGTTGTTGTAAATACTTCTCTGGTTTTCCATGTTCATTCTTGTAGCCATGTAGATTATATATCTAAGAGGATTTTCTTTCCTTTCTTTATCCTTTACCCTCCTCTATCATTCCTTGTGCTTCGCCTCCCTAATTCTGTTTTTCCCCTCTGCTGGCTGCTGCTTGTAATCCTCCTGCCTGTCGTATTCTTCCTCTTCACTCCCTCCCTGGGCCAGCCCTGGAAAATGTCTGCTCACTCCGTCACACAGCAGCACCCATATAGAGGAATTACTTACTTAGGGTGAGGTTTGTGGTTATCAGCATTTCCAGGAAAATTGAGGGAGTAGGATTTGTCAGCAAGTTCAAAGGTGTCTTATTCTTCTTGCCAAGACATTAAAAATGGTGCATTAACAATTTAAGCTTCTAGAACTTTTAATTAATCCTTGTTCACTCCCCACTATGTTCCTTGCTCCTTTCAATTCTGTTGGAGAACATTTCATAGTTCTGGTGGATTAGGTCCAAGCGACTTATGTACTTTTCCCTAGTTGATATATTCAATTCCCTCTAATTAATATTAAGCCTATTATTTGCAATTAAATAGATTTCTTCTCTCAAATCTGTCTCTGGTCAGGGCCCAATCAAATGTACACAGATTGGTTAGTGGGTATATGTGTTCTGTATTTGTTAGTTAAATTATTTTTAATTCACCCAATACATATTTATGAAGTATCTTCTAGTGCAATGTTAGTCAAAGAAAAGTGATCAAGGTTAAATGTACAGTTATTTATTTAAGACTGGCCTCCTTGAAAGATAGAAATCCATCTTGTTCATTATTTATCCTCATTGCATATCCTTGTTATTGTTTATCTTCTATCACAGTATCTTAGGTCAAATTTCCTGGAAGCAGTTACTGAGATGAAGACTGGTGTGTAAGGGATTTGCTAAGGAAATGCTCATAGGGGAAACTGGTAAAGATGTGGGGAAATAAGGGCAGAGCAGAAGGAAGCCAAAGAGGATGTGATATCAGGCAAAGGCCCTTAGAAAGTGGCTTCAGCCTGATCCTGGGGAAAGTCTACATTGTAAGTTATAACTTCCAGGCTTCCTAGCCCTGATAGCATCAAGGAGTTTAGACTCTTATTGTAGATTAAGACACAGAGAAGTTAATCAATGTTGTAGGAAGGTAAAAATAAATCACTTTTGGGTTCAAAGGAAGAACAGATTTTTTTTTTTTTCTTTTCTACCACCTTTCCACAGAATTATCATACTTGAAAAAAAATCTTGAGATTTAGTTGACATTTTCCTAGATAGAGTTTCGA
This sequence comes from Cervus canadensis, assembly GCF_019320065.1. Taxonomy (NCBI): domain Eukaryota; kingdom Metazoa; phylum Chordata; class Mammalia; order Artiodactyla; family Cervidae; genus Cervus; species Cervus canadensis. Next base: position 34,381,616 of record NC_057391.1, read on the forward strand.
ATCCCGAGTAATAACTAGGATACATAAACTGAACTTTGCCTTAGGACCTTCCAGTTAGAATACATGAATCATTTAATTATTTAAAAGAATATATTTTTTAAATGTTTGCATCATATGGGCCTTCTTTTAGAAAAAATACTCCTTTAACTGAACTTAACCTATGACTGGGTTAATAATAGCCTTTTGGGAACTGTACTGTACATTATAAAACTGGGATGATAGTGTGCCAAAGTTATTAAGTATGGTTCTGTGGGAATCTCCCCTGTTCTGTACAAACAGGGGAGGATTTCACAGTGCATCATGCTTCCATGTCATTTCTTGCTCTATTATCTTTGCATAGAATGAGCTTCTTAATTTGGTTCCTTCTTACTCTTTATCTGAGGCCAAAGCCCAGACAGTATCTTGGATATGACACCAAAAGCACAAACCATAGCAACAACAATAATAAAATTGATAAATTAGACTATGTCAAAATTAGAAACATATGTGCTGCCAATAAGACCAAGAAGGTAAAGTGATAACCCATGAAAAAGGAGAAAATATTTGCAAATAATATATCTGATAAAGAACTTGTGTAGTGAAAGTGAAAGTGTTAGTCGCTCAGTCATGTCTGACTCTTTGCGACCCTATGGACTGTAGCCCAGCAGACTCTGTCCATGGAATTCTCCAGGCAACAATACTGGAGTGGGAAGCCATTCCCTTCTCCAGGGGATCTTCCAGACACAGGAATTGAACTCAAGTCTCCTGCATTGCAGGCGGATTCTTTACTGTCTGAGTCGTGAGAGTATATCAGCAACACTTATGAAATCAGTTATAAAAAAATCAGTTAAAAAATGGGCAAAGGATATGTATAGACATTTCTCTAGAGAAGATGTACAAATGGACAATAAGTATGTGAAATAGATGCTCAAATCTTTAGTCATTAAGGGAATCAAAACCTTAGCAATGTAACACTTCATCACCACTTGAAAGTGAAGTTGCTCAGTCGTGTCTGACTCTTTGCGACCCCATGGACTGTAGCCTACCAGGCTCATCCGTCTATGGGATTTTCCAGGCAAGAATACTGGAGTGGGTTGTCATTTCCTTCTCCAGGGGATCTTCCTGACCCAGGGATCAAACCTGGGTCTTCCGCATTGCAGGCAGACACTTTACCCTCTGAGCCACCAGTATAATAACTAGTGTTAGTGAGGATGTGGAGAAATTGAAACCCTCTTACATTGTTAGTGGAAATGTAAAATGGTGTAGCCATCTTGGAAAACTGTTTGGGAATTTTTCAAAAAAATAAACATAGAATTACCATATGGCCCAGCTATTTCACTCTTATGTATAAATATACTTGAGAAGTAAAATCAAGTTCACAGAAAACATGTGCACACAGATGTTTTTAAAGCATTACTTACAGTAGACCAAAGTGGAAATAACCCAAATATCCATTAACTGATGAGTGAGTAAATAGAATATATCACATTCATACTATTGAAAACTATTCAACAATAAAAATAAATGAAATAATAGCACATGATACATACTTGAAAACACCAGGTGAAAAACTGTCAGTCATAAAAGACCACCTAATATATACTCCAGTTTACATGCAAAGTCAAGAATAGGCAAATACATAGAGACATAAAGCAGATTAGTCTGTACTTATGGCTTGTGAGGATGAGAACAGAAGGTGGTGGAGGCAGATGATGAATGACAGCTAATGGCTACTGGATTTTTTTAGAGAGAACCAAAATAGTTGAAAATTTGGTTTTAATGTTGGTTGCACCACCATACAAATATATTAAACATTGAGTTGTAAACTCTAAATTAGTGGATAATATGGTATGTGAATTATTCCTCAATAATATCTCAATAAAGTTGTTTTCTAGGAAGCCCTCAGCTTAACTGTGGCTTCTAGAAAAAAATTTCTTGAAACTTAATTTGGAGCTCATTTCCCTTTCTTTGGGTTGCCGGGTATCTATTTATATTATCAGTCATATTGCATTAAAATTCCTCATGTGGATGGCTTTACCTCTAAACTAATAGTTCCTCAAGGTCAGACACTGTTGTTTTTGTTCAGTCGCTCAGTTGTGTTTGGCTTTATGCACTGAAGCACGCCAGGCTTCCTTGTCCTTCACTCTCTCCCTGAGTTTGCTCAAACTCATTTCCACAGAGTTGATGATGCCATCCAGCCATCTCATCCTCTGTTGTCCCCTTCTCCTCCTGCCCTCAATCTTTCCCGATATCAGGGTCTTTTCCAATGAGTTGGCTCTCTGCATCAGATGACCAAATATCGGAGCTTCATCTTCAGCATCTGTCATCCCAGTGGATATTAAGGGTTGATTTCCTATAGATTGACTGGTTTGATCTCTCTTCTTCACTTTCTTCCTCTCCTCCTTCTCCTTTTGCTTCCTCCTCCTCCCCGCTTCTTCTTTCTTCCCCTTCTCCTTTCCCTTCCTCTTTCTCTTCCTCCTCATAATAACTATTGCTATTATTGTTTTGCCAGAGTCTAGCATAGATGTAACCCTTTTGAGCCTATTTACAATTTTATAATATTAAAATAAATTTTGAAATACTTATGGACAGTTAGTAAGTAATCCTTTCCTTACTGTTGTTGTTTAGTCTTCAGTTGTATCCGACCCTTTGTGGCCCCATGGACTGTAGCCCACCAAGCTCCTCTGTCCTTGGGATTTCCCAGGCAGGAATACTGGAGTGGGTTGCCATTTCCTTCCCCAGGGAAATCTTCCCAACCCAGGAATCACACCCACATCTCCTCCATTGCAGGCAGATTCTTTACCACCAAGCCACCGGTAGAAAATGCCATTTGCAATACTCTTTTTTCTTTTTTTAATGTAGGAGAGGTTTTGCCTTGAAATTGTGGATGATAAAGACAAGTTTCAAGAGTGGATAATCAGTATTTGCATGCAGAAAGTGATAGAATATACTGGGCCATTAATGTCATGATCTTTTGAAGGAAAAATCAGATCAGATTCATTTTGATTTTTTCTCATAGTATAGACTTTATCAATTAAAAAACCTTATGATTATTTTATCTTTTATAAAAAGCACCATTAAACTTTTCAAACATTGTTAATTTGCTCTGCCTTTTCCTTTCCTCAGTATACTTGAGTGAAAAATGAATTGAACAACTAAAACTTTCTTACTCAAATATTATTTTACAGTTTTATGACAATATTTCATTGTCATCTTATTTCATTAATAAAATGAATATAATTTGATATGGTTTTTGAAGACATTGTTATGTAACTGTTATAAATTTATTTTACATTAAAAATTATTCTTGAAGAAAATAGAAAGGCCCTTACCTCAGTGATTTTCAAGATTTTGTGAACTGAACTCTTCCCTAAATAAAATCATGTTCAAAATCCAGTATATAAATCATATAAGAACAGAGTTATTCTCCTTTTTAGGAATTAAAAAAGAGGGTCAAGAGACCCAACCTCTAGCCACAGTGCTCTCCTGGGCTACCTCCAAAGAATGCTTAAAACTCCTTAGAGTAAAAATCGCTGCCTTAGTTAGGTGGAAAGTAGGTCTTTGCATCTCCCTGCACCTGGGGTATTATATTTTTTATAGTAACCAATTACCTTGAACTAAGCTAAGTTAATGGCATTTTGCTAACTGATTAGCAAACACTGGAACCCATCTCATATGCATATTGTTTTATCTAGACTATCTTTTATAAAAAAGCATTAATAGGTAAACTCAGTGGTGATACACTGAGCTGATAAAAACAGCTATGAAATCGATAGCATGTAATAAGTTACTGGAAATATTTAAAGTGCCAATTTCCGCAAATGGTTCACTTGAGTAAAAGAAAAAAATCGGGGTTATTTTTATAGGAAAATTATGTTATTCCTTTTTTTTTCCCTTCATTAAAAGTGCTAGTTGGAGAACAGAGAAAAGATGGAAGTAACAGCTGGCATGGGGATTGCTTCTAACCTGAATGTGACTTTGGGAATGAATGCAGAGGGACTGTATTCATCCATTCCTCATCTTCATCGTGATCTCAGTCTCTCTTTTCTCCTTGGATCACATACCTGAGTACCTGTCTCAGCTCTGCTGTTCACCCAAAGTAGAATCTTCAAATAAAGCTCTAGCTTTCATTTCAGTTTCCTCATCTAAGAAAGAAAGATTATTATGCCACCTTCCTCATGGGGTTGCGTGTTGTCTAAATAATACAGTCCATGCAAGGCACTTAGCAGAAAGTCTGGCTTGTAATTAGGGTTCAATGAATATTAACGGTTGACCTTTAAACTAGCTGTTTCTTTTCCCTTTTTTCTCCCGTCCTTAAATTTCTTTTTAACATTTACTGTATTTCTCATTTTCACTTACCGATGAAAAAAAATTGCTGAGCATTTTTGCTTGACTTCTGAAACCTTTAATTTGGGTGTGCTTTAATGAAATAACAGTTTCAAAGGGGAAAACAAAGCATTATTACTCACGAATATCTAGATTATAAAAACTAGTCTGTACAAAATAGTGAAATATCAACACTTAAATTAATAAACAATGATTTTCCATATGCTTTGATTCAGTAAGTGTGAAATCCTAGATTAAACAGTTTTTATAGGAGTTAATCCAAGGAAATGGCAACCCACTCCAGTACTCTTGCCAGGAGAATCCCATGGATGGAGGAGCCTGGTGGGCTACAGTCCATGGGGTCGCGAGTAGAACACGACTGAGTGACTTCACTTCAATGGAAAAAGAAGATTATTTTAGAAATTCAGAGGAAATAGGGAACTAATATTTGCCTTAGGGGAATCAATTATAAGTGCATTTTTTATTAATGATTGAAAGTTATTTATAATTTTAATAACTTTTAAAGGAGTATTTTCTAATGTTATTGGTGTTGAAATATTTAAAGAAAGTAATAAGTGATTAAGTGATTTATTCAAAATTAAGAGGTACACAGCCAGTCACAGGGCCAGGATAGGAACTCTGAGGTTATCATTCTTGCTACTCTTTGATGCCTCTTTCCAGGCTTCCAGGGTCTTTTAAAATCACAGTCTCTGCATTTTCCCAGATGCCACTTATACTCGTTTGTCATCCTCTTTTATGGAGGGCCTAGAATCATAGTTTAGACTTTTAAATTCCATCTGCATTTCCATTTTTAGAAAGAAAAAATAAAGCTATACACACTTTTGGGTAACAAGCCAGCAAACTTGCTCACATGGTTTCCTATACTTTTGTAGGTATTTTCTTTTCAAAATTGGTGGGAGGAGGGCAGATTTTTAAGTGTGATTTTTTTATTAGTGATTTTTAAGTGTGCTTAAAAGATTAAAAATAAAATGGAGGCAGGCATTCAGAGGTGACATTACTGCTAATACTAGTGGAGTGATGATTGAAAGGGGAGTAGCCAAGGCTTTGGGGGAAGGAGAAAGTAACTGAGTGCTGATACTGAGATTTGGAACCATTTTAGATTCCTCTCCCTCACAGTTAGGATCCAAAAACTTGCACTGGCTAGTGTCAAAGGATGTGCCTTCATGTCCAAGTGAGGAGTACCATGCAGGAAAGAAAACAGCCTAATGAGACAGAAGAGGACAAGTAAATGTCTCTTTACCTCAAGGAAGCTTCTGGAGATAGATTTAATCATGCTAAACACAGATTTTCTCCATAAGATTATGGTAGAAGAAATCACGTGAAGTTACAGATCTTTGTGGTTTAAAAAATTTAAAAAAAAAATATACTTCCAGCTATTTATCTTACTTTGGGTATATAGTCAGACACACTCACGTGCTTATATACACACATGCATGGAATCTGTCCTAAGCAAAAATAAGTATATAATAATTTGTAACTTTCTTTAAGTGACAATCATCCATCTATAAGCTGTTTAAATAGTTTAGTGTTTTTCCACCAACAGATTTTGTCCTAAAAACACTGTGAAAGAACTTGATTATAGCCAATTTCTAATCTCAGGCCACCTTATCATTTTAGTGATACATAAGCCAAGAATATATATAAAGAGTATCATCATTCATTTCGTCCATTAACATTAATTTATATTCTCTGAATAAGCTTGCCTCTTTGTTTTGCATTTTTTTGGCCTGTTAAATAATAGACAATGAAGCTCTTTTCTCTCAGGTTTCCTAAATGACAGATGCCCATATTACCAACATGGATATGAATGCTTCTCTTCTTAGTTATACCACTTCAACATGACTGGTGTTGTCTAGCTTATGTAACCATTTAGTCTCTTCTATTAGACAAAATCAGGATTGCATATACACGAGAGAGAAAATTCTGGTACTCTGAAAAGAGCAGAAAAAAAACTACATTGCCTTTTTTTGTTAGAGCACAAATAACCTTGATATAGTGTTTTAAGTATCTAATATTGCTTAATGGAAAAATCCATGGTACAGTTAAAACTAAATGAAATAATGATGTAAGTTAGGGTGCTCCTTCAAAGAGCATCTTAAGTAGATACTTATGCTCTTCTGAGTTCAACCCATGGCAGCCATGCAGCCTCAGAGCTTGTTATGGAATTTCATATTCCTTTAATGGAAATGGCTCCATGCTGTGCTTTCACTTTTCCAACTGTGGCAGTAATAGTTAGTAATCAAGTCATAATGTAATAATCACAAGTACAGGGAAATGTTGGCTGATGTAATAGACTGCAAGGGGAAAACATAGTGGTGTTTGTCCAGACTTCATTTCACCAGTCTTTTTGCTGTGTGTTGAAAGAATCGAGGCTTATAGGTAAAAACTGCACCTTGAAAGTGTCTATACAGATAAGACCATATCATTTGCTTATTCCTGCTGAATTTTTCTCATCTGAGTACTCACAGAGACCCACAAATTTGGGAATTTTAAGTTGAAATCTGAAAAATACATATGCTTGGAGCATTTCATTCTTAATTCTCAACTCCCTCACACATGTTACTGATATTTAGTGAGGAATACATCAATAAAACATTTCTATTCAGTATCGGGCAACTATCCAACTTCTTTCAGAAACTGATTATTTATAATATTTCAGGAATTTTCATAACAAAAGCTATTTGCTTCTTAGAAAATAAAACTAATACTACTGCTTCTTATATTATAATCCCCAAACTGTTTAAATTAAGGTACAGAGTCCTCTAATTTAGCAATGTAAAGTATATACTTGTTCTGTAAAAACTATCTATCTGGTCCACTCTGCTATCTATCACTATCTCTACTATCTGCTATCTCCACTATTTATCACTCTGGTCCACCCTATTTTTTCAATAGGGAAACTGGTGCCTGGGATATTAACTAACTTTCTCTGTTCATACTTTAAAGAGTGGTATGAATGAATATGGTTAATGATGATAATGGATCATTTGAAATAACCTGTTGCTTCTCTCTACAAAAACAAATATATTACATAGGCTATCTGAAGAAAAAGTTTGTACAAAGGCCCATGAAATACAATTATACAGTACCAAGCAGTGATCTTGTTAGAGTATATTTTCCTTAATTATATCATTCAGCCATTTCCAACTGATTAATTGCATGAAATTGTCCTCCCGTTGGACATTTACTTGATCAATAAGGACTTCTTTCTTCCTCAAGTGTTAAATAAGAGGTCTTTGTTCATAGGGGTGAGCCTTGCTTCAAAGTCCTCTGTGAAAACCATATACAGTTACCCCTTCTGAAAGTTCACCTTATGCCATTTGGCTTTTATGAAAGACTTACATTCATACCTATTTTTCATTAATCAAAAGAAATCCAAAGAGGATTTTCACTTTTACAAAAAAGCAGTTACCTTACCAATGTAGATCTTTCATAAAAGCAAAGTAACTTTTATGGGAAAAAAAGAAGGGAAGGGGAGGGCGAACAGGGGAAAGTCTGTAATCACAACAGTGTTAACATCTTTTAAAAATTAAAACTTATGAATTTGAATCATATTTTGCTACTGTTGCCATTTCCTCTGCAGTTTTTTATCCCTGAACACTGATTCCTGTCAACCTTGGCAATAACATTTAATTCCTAGAGTTCATGCTTCATCAGTGCTGAGAATGTTTTGGGTGTAGTTTGAAGTAGAGTTTATGATAGTATTCTCAGATCATCACAGGGCAGAGAGAACTTTGTAACCCAGATTGCATTCCTGCTTCATAAATAATTATATCATGTTTTGACACAGAAGAGATATGGATTATATCCAGACTTTTGACAAAAACAATTCACATTTTAAAAGATGGATCATCTGAAGTCATTTTCCATCTTGCTTTCTCATTCATTCCCACATATAAGGACAAATTGTCTCTGAATTCTATTTCTTGGCTGTTCTTGCAGCCCTGCCTTACTTAAATATCTGAGATATTCCAGTCACTGCTCTTGTAGTACTATTCTTTTTTATTAAATTTTCCAAAATTCCTTTCATGCTGAAAATTCCATTCCTATGTATAAAAGGTAAATAAGTTTTTGAGGACATTTAAATAGGTTAAGCCTTGGTCATATTACTCAAAGTACTTAAGGAAAATAACTAATGTTTAAAATTCAAAGAAAAGTGAAAGGATATTGTTCAAGACAACCAATGAATGTGTCTTAAGTAAAGCACATTTGTTAAGTAAAGCACATTTTGGCTATAATGATGAGCAATTTTCAGGTATGCCTTTGACCTACTAAAGGCTTTATGTTTTTTAAGATTTATTTTTAAAATAAATCAAATTATTGGTCATCTATATACTACTTATAATAAATAATGTTGGTAACCATAATAACACAAAATAAAGCCAACAATGTATAAAACTGAGCCTTTTAAAGTTGGTAAAAGAAGCAAGAGAAGATCAGATGGTGAAGTAAAAGCTCATGAACTCACCTCATCTTATAAACATCAGAATCACAGCTAACTGTTGAAAAATATAAAGAAAAAATGCTGGAACCTATTAAAACAAATGTATCCAAAGACAAAGAAGAAGCCATAATAACGTGGTAGGAGGGGCACAGTTATGATAAAAACCAAATCCCATACATGCCACGTGGGCTTGGGACCTGGAAAATAATTATACCACAGAAGTTCTTCTACAGGAGTGAAAGTTATGAGCCCCACAACAGCCTCTCTACCCTGAGAGTCTGGCAATGGAAGGAGCCTCAAAGAATCTGGCTTTGAAGGCCATCAGGTAATGATTGCAGGAGCTCCACAGGATGAGAAACAGAAATTCCACTCTTGGAGGGCACACACAGGGTCTTGTGTGCACCAGGACCTGGGAAAAAATGACAGTGACCTCATAGACACTAGGCCAGGCTTATCTGCCAGTACTTGAGGGTCTCCTGTGCAGGTGGCAGGGGGCTGTGGTTCATTATGGGGATAAGGACACTGGTGTATCTGGGGAGTACTCTTTGGAGTCAGCCCTCTTGGAGGCTGCCATTTCCTCACCAAAATCCAGGCCCACCCAACAAACTGCAGGCTCCAGTGCTTGGATGTCACCTGCCAAACAACCAACAGGTTGGGAACGCAGCCCCACCCATCAGCAAACAGGTTCTTAAAGTCTTCCTAAATGCACAGTTTAAAACAGTCTTATTTATACATAGACTGCTATTCATAAACATTATGGTGACCTCATGATAACCTCAAACTGAAAATCTACAAGAGATAACATACACAAAAAAAGAACAAAGAATCCAACACAATGCTAAAGTTAGTCATCAATCACAAGAGAAGAGCTTGAAAGAGGAAGGGAAAAAAAATGACTTACAAAAATAAATCCAAAACAATTAACAAAATGGCAATAAGTGCATATATGTATCAATGATGAATTTAAACATAAACAAGTTAAATGCTCCAACCAAATGACATAGACAGGCTGAATGGATACAAAAACAAGACCCATATATATGCTGTCTACAAGAGACCCACTTCAGATCTAAGGACATACCGACTGAAAGTGAGGGGATAGAAAAAGCTATTCCATGCAAATGGAAATAAAAATAAAGCTGGAGTAACAATACTCATGTCAGACACAATAGGCTTTAAAATAAAGACTGTTACAAGAGACAAAGAAGAACACTACATAGCAATCAAGGGATCAATCCAAGAAGAAGATATAACAATGGTAAATATATATGCACCCAAAATAGGAGCACCTCAATTTATAAGACAAATACTAACAGCCATAAAAAGAGAAATCAACAGTCACACAATAATATGGGGGACTTTAGCACCTCACTTTCATCAATGGATAGATCATCCAGACAGATGATCAATAAGAAACCACAGATCTTAAATGGCATAGTAGACCAGATGGACTTAATTGATATTCATAAAGCATTCCATCTAAAAGCAGCAGAATACACATTCTTCTCAAGGTCACATGGAACATCCTCTGAGATTGATCACATGCTGGGCCACAAATCTAGCCTTGGTAATTGTAATAAATTTACAAAAATAATTGTAAATAAATTTACAAAAATTGAAATCATATCAAGCATACTTCCCAACCACAAGGCTATGAAATTAAAAATCAATTATATAAAAAGAAAAAAAAACTGTAAAAAACAAAATTTTTGAAAGAAAACATAACTGGGGGAAGAAAAAACACTGCATGTTTTGTATATAATCTATAAAACACTGATATTACTCAGATATGCATAACTTAAAAGCATCATCTATAGAAAATAATGGAAAATAAAATTATCCTGACAAAATTTCTGTTTGCCAAATTTAACCTGAGAAATTTGGAATCAACAGGCACAATGAACACAGAAAACAACCAATGGCAGCAATCACAATTAAATTTTGAAATGAACAAAATCAAAGGGGTGAATCAAATTTTTTATGTAATTAACATCAGACATAATGAACTGAAATGAAAATATTCAACCACAAGAATGTAAATCATTTAATTTCCTTTTCAAAGAATTAACTTCCCCCTGCAATCTTAATTTTAAGGTTTGTTTTCACACTTAAAATATTTTTGTGTTGGTATAATTATTATTAAAATATATGTATTCATCAAAAACGATCACCTTCAGGACTGAAAGTGGAGGAGTCATTTCCTTTCCATTTATGTTTATACTTGTATATTTAGGTTCTTGAAAAGGACTGTGTGACCAAGTACTTTGTAGTATTATCCCCTTATAATCTGCAGAACAAACTCATCAATTCATTCAACAAATGTTTATTGATTGCCTTTGCTATTTAAACCTCTATATTCAGGGTTGGACATATAGAGATAAATAAGACAGACATAGTTTCTGACCTCAGAATTAACAGGACAATTATAATACAGTGTAGTAAATGTTTTAAATGGAGAATTTGTGGATAGCAGGAAGGTAGGACATCTCACCTAGACTGTAAGATTCTAGAAAGTTTTTCAGAGAAAGGGACTTTTAAGTTGAGAATTAAATAATTAACCAGAGCAAACCAGGAGCACTGGAAGAGGGTAGGAACAGATTAGCACTTCAGACAGAAGAAAGCGCTTGTCAAAAGCCAGTTGGTGAGAGCTTGGCACTTTCAGAGAACCAGAAGTCAGTCACTATTAAAAAAAAAAAAGGGAAAAAATAAATTAATTAATTAATTTAAAAAAAAGGGAATCTGCAATGCCAGAGCCTAATGAGATAACGGAACAAATTGCAGAGTTTGGGGAGGTCTGTCTAAGACTTTGGGCTTAATGTGATCCATCACTGAAGTCTAATTAAGATATTGATAGAATCAGACTTTAGATTTAGAGACTATTCTAGCTATACATCGAGAAATGGTATAGAGCATGGTGATGCAGAGTCAGTGGCAAAATGAAAGGAAGGGAAACTAAGTAGAAGATTATTATAGTTACCCAGGCCAGAGATGATGGTGACCTCTACCAGGGTATGACAGTGGAGACAGCAGATGCTTCACTCATTTTAGAAGTATAACCAATAGTACTTAGTCACTGAGTAAGTGTGGGGGTGAGGATTACACAGCATTTAAAAAGTGTAGGGTTTCTAGTTTGAACACGGGGAGGATGACATAGTGAATTAGTTATCATTAGTTTAGTAAACACAGTGGAGTAAACAAAGGTCTAGGGAGTTAGCCAGAATTGGGTTTGGGTTCCAGTTTTATCCCTATTATTATTTGGACTATTTACTTAGTTTATTTAAACCTTATCTGTTTCTTGACCTATGAACTGGGGTTAGCAGGGATAGCCCTCCTACAGGTGATTGTAAGGTAAAATGAGGTAATAAAGGTAACAGCTTAGACCAGTGCCTAGCAGTAGTGTTAGCTGTTAATAACATTAATTTTTAATAATGTTAGTGAAGATTTTTGGAGAGTGGAGATTATGATTTTTGTATCCCTTGTGTAGAAAGTATTGCAATATGTGTTAAAATGCTTGATTAGGAAATGTGGAACTTCTGTGTTATTAAAAATTTGGTCTCACTAGTTTGGTCAGTATTAACATGAAGGCCTCTGAGGTAAAAAAAATTATGCTAACGTCACTGGTCCTCACAGAAGACTTGTGATCTCTCTAGTTTTCAAAGATTTGCCCAGAGAGTTAAAAAGAAAAAGTGTCATATCTTAAATCAGCCAGTTTAAAATAATTTAATTTATAAAACAAGATGAAACACTGGCTTCCACAGCATTGTCAAGTTTGTGCCACTATATTTAGTCTTTCCTCCATGAACTTAAAAGCAAAGAAGATGGTAGAATACTCCAGTTACCATGAATAGAAAAGTTAGCAACAAATTAAAAAAAAAAAAGAAAAAAAATGCCAAAACTGTGGAATGTATTTAAATGGATGCTTGAAATATGGATTTTGCTATCATGAATATATATATATATATACATATATATTTAAATATTAATCAGTTGTTATCATGCAGGCAGTGGTGTGCAGGAGCCAACTCTTAATGTCTTGTGAAAAATAATTGTTAAACATGGAGACTATTAAAAATTAAATGATATGATCTTACCACTGAATACATTACATTAAAACTAAAGGTAATAAATCATCAAAACTAATCACATCCTAATTATTTTACTGCATCTTATTATTGATGATCTTGAAGTTATTTATATGTGTTGTATCTAAATGTTGGAAATGTTGCATAAGGCTGTATTGTGCATCTCTTCTTAACTCTACTCTCAATGTCATTATATTAGTAATTTGAAATCAGCCCCATCGGAAGTATTTACATCACAGAAATTGGTGAATGTTACAAATCAAAACTTCTGTTTAATTTTGTTTGGCGAGCTGGTTGTTAAATATTTATTAGCACGCCACTGAACAAAGGGGTAATTTAGGGATCAAACTCTTGTAGCAACCTTAAAAAAAAAACAATTATAAACATATATAAAGAAAGTCTAAAGTATTTTTAAAGCTAATCTGAATGATATTGACTTGGGGGAAGTCAAGGAAAGCACTAATCAATATGAAATTTTAAAAAATTCTTTGGTGCTTCCTTAGCCAGCAAAACTTTGAATTTAGAAAGCTTAGTTTAGTTAAGCCCTGTGTTATTGGTAAGGCTGACCCACCAAACTTGTTTTTAAAGGTATTCTCCTTCAGTAATGTCAAAGAAGGAAATTTTATTGTGTTCAAAAACATGCTTAAAAAATGTTGAAAACTATAGCTTACCTAAATTTTTTTATGCCTACTTGGAGGAAAGAATTATGAATTTTAGTAATGACTATTTAATTGGTTTCTGTTCAACATTTTTTTAAATTAATTTATCTTTTTAAATTGTAAAATAGTTGCTTTAAAATGTTGTGTTGGTTTCTACCATGCAATAACTGGAATCAGTCAAAACTATATGTATATTAATATCCTGTCCCTCTTGCGTCTCCCTTCTACCCACACCCATTTCACCCCTCTAAGGCATCTTAGAGCTCCAAGCTGGGCTCCCTGAGTTATACAGCAGCTTCCTGCTAGCCAGCTGTTTTCCACATGGTAGTGTATATATGTCAACGCTGCTTTCTCAATTCATCCCCTGTTCTCCTTTCCCTGCCGTGTCCATGAGTCTGTTCTCTACATCTGTATCTCTATCCCCACCCTGCAATTATGTTCATCCGTACCATTTTTTAGGTTCCATATATATGCATTAATATATGATATTTATTTTTCTCTTTCTGACTTACTTCACTCTGTATAATAGGCTCTAGTTTCATCCACCTCATTTCAACTATCTGGTAATGTCTATGAAGGTGTTAATTTGCCAAAGATTTGAGAGCAGAAAAACTGGTGAAGAAATTTTTAGTGACCACAATAGAAAAGAAGGCCAGAGGTACAATTTTAAGAGAGAGATTCAGAAATGGTACTGCTCTGCTTCTTGAAAACAGCTCAGATTATTAAATTATTCCCCAGGGACATCACTGGTGGCTCAGATGGCAAAGAATCTGCCTGCAATTTGGGAGACTCAGGTTCGATGCCTGGTTTGGGAAAATACGCTGGAGAAGGGAGTGGCAACCCACTCCAATATTCTTGCCTGGAGATTTTGTGAAAATTTTCCTTGATGAGGTCACATGAGAAAAGAAAAACAAAAACAGCTTAAAATCCACATACTTAAATACATCTTGGTTCTATAGGTTAAGTTCTAAGATTTGATATTCAGCAGTGCCAATCCTCTATGATTCCACTTAGAGAAATCTAAAGCCATAGTATCTGAGTAGCTAGGATGTCATTAGGAAGATGCAGCCAGCCAGCCAGCCAGGCAGGCAAAGGCTATACAGGGAGGAATTATCCTGGTGAATATTCCTTTATCCAGGGTCTGCCCCACAGCCTGGTAAGCCAGGCAACTCAGACTTTTCAGTGAACTTGTAGGCTGACTCATGATGACAAAACCCACGGTAATTTCAAGTTCACAAGCAGAATGATTGTTCCTTTATTTATCCTTTCATTCATTTATTTAGAGAAATTGAACTGGTAAAGTGGTAGTTTCATTCTTTGACTAGAATAGTCTTTCCTTACTTGATAGTTGTAAGGAAAGCTACATTTTGATCAGGGGAGTTAGGTTTATGGTTCAAGATAAAATGACCTTAGGTTTCAACTGCTGCTGCTAAGTTGCTTCAGTCATGTCCGACTCTGTGCGACCCCATAGATGGCAGCCCACCAGGCCTTACCATCCCTTTGATTCTCCAGGCAAGAACACTGGAGTGGGTTGCCATTTCCTTCTCCAATGCATGAAGGTGAAAGTGAAATCGCTCAGTCATGTCTGACTCTTTGCAACCCCATGGACTGCAGCCTACCAGGCTCCTCCGTCCATGGGATTTTCCAGGCAAGAGTACTGGGGTGGGTTGCCATTGCCTTCTCCGTTAGGTTTAAAAAGTCTGTGCTATTTGTCTCTGTGAGAGTAAAATCCAAGGTCCCAAGTCCTGTCAGAGCAAATATTAAGACTTCATATTTTTCCTCTGCTTGATCAGGGACAAAAAGATCAGGATATTTTTTTTTTCCTTTTTTTTTTTTTTGGTACTGGGCCTTCAGGAACTGCCCTTTATTTTATTTATTTATTTATGTATCTTTGGCTCTGTTGTGTGACATGTGGGATCTTATTTCCACAACCAGGGATGGAACCCATGCCCCCTGCATTGAAAGTGAGAAGTCTTAACCACTGTGCGGCCAGCGAAGTGCCCCATCTTTGTCTTTTGACTCTAAGTTATTAAAAACTTCTGTCCTTCAGATTGATGGGCTTGGTGGGGTTGTGCAAGCAAATTCATGGGAGAACAATGTTATAATTTTTATTTGTGCATATTTTCAACATTTTATATTTAAATATATTTTATATTGTACATAATAGATAATGATAATAATCAACAGTATTAGTGCAAACCGTGTGTTGGTTACTTAAGAGCTTTAAACACATTTGATGTTTAAATCAAATTTAAACATCATTTGATGTTTAAAGTAACTCATTTGATGCTTAAAATAGCCTTGTAAGAAAAATACAGATGAAGCCCAGATTGGTCACATAATTTGTCCAGAATAGAGGACCTGAGATTCACACCAGGTTGTCTGGCACCAGACTCTATGTTCTTAACTATTACATCATGCCACTTCCCAAAGGTGATTTCTAAGTATAATTAATCGATGAATAAGTCCACATACATTAGTGAACAATATTTATTGATAGGTCTTTGTAAGTGAATCTTTCTGTAAATCTCAGCCTGTTCTTTCTGATTTGGAAAAAACTTTCATATGTCTTTGACTATACCATACTCTGATCTGCTTGTTGTCTGCCCATTTTTGTAGTTGAAATTTCTATGAGTAATCATGATTCACTGTTTACAACCACTTCCATGTATATTCACCTTTTTGAAGTGATTTTTTGACATCATCTGAATAACCTTAAGGTCACTTTCATAGTGACTGTTACGGGTTAATGAGTGTTCTTTTCTTTATAACTAATACAAAGACTGGAGAATTCTTCACTGTGCTTGTATGGTGTGCAAAAAAGAATTCTCTGCGAAAGTGTGCAGTATAGCATGCTGCTCCTAGGTTGCCTGTTTAGTTTACTTTTGTCTGTCTGTATAACACAGGTAGGCTTATAAGACAAGGACAGCTCATTCAAGGAGAGAGGTTAGTTTCTTTCATCTGCACATGGCAAGTACCCAGATGGTTAAACATATGCAACAAACCAAGAGTAATTCAGAAAATAGCATCAAGTGTAAGGAGGAAAAACCCTTTTTTTTGAAGTGAGATTCTTCCTCAAGGTATTTTTGCTGGTGTACTTGGCATGTTGTTAATAGAAATATTACTTTGGCTATTTTAGTCCTAGTCTCCACACTTTTGTGATATAGCACTGTGTCTTCAGCCATCTGTTTTAACATCTTATGGTATCTCATTCTTTGCTGCTTTTAGCAGATGAATCTTTCACCGGGAAGTTCATGAAACTTGATCCTGTCTTCTTTATTGCATCACCTTTTTCCTTGTTAAAATTATCTGGATATCACGGAGCTAACTTTACATTCTACTCTTCACCACGTACTTGAGATAAAACAGTATGATCAAGTCCTTGTAATTGTAAAAGATTCTGACTAAACATCAATTCGTCCATTCCAGTGTCTTGTTTAAATCCTGAACTTGGAATTACAAAAACAAAACAAAAAAATCTTGAAGAATGTGATAGGGAGCAGGCATCAATATATTCCATGTTCTAAGAGCTGCTGATTGACTTGTCTTTTAAACTGTGTATCTCCAAGCCCTCTGAACCTTCTTAAGCCTATGTGGCTTTCACTGTCATTGGTATGTGATATGACATTGAAGTAAGTTGCTTTTTCTCAACATTCATGCCATTTTTGTCAGTATTATTAACTGAGTAGGCTAGAATGCTAATAACTTTAAATAGCCCGTTGGTTGTCATAGTAACTGATATTAAAGCTAAATATAAGTTTCTTTCTTGGATTTCACATTTAAATCATTGCTAGTATTTGCATTCTTTAGGAACTGTATGGACTGAGCATGGACTTTGTATAAAAAGGACATTGAAAATTTAGGTTGATTGAGGAGTTGATACAGTGGCATCTGTTTTTAAACCCAAGGTTATGATTTGTTCAGACTCAGCCCAGTTTCATTAAATGTATATTCAGAGAACCCAAGAAGGATGCCAGTCTAAATGTTACAGGGGTTGTATGGACAAAGTTTTACTTTAAAAAATTGTTTTTATTCACTCTGGGCATTTTCCATGATGCTTTTCTCTTATTTATCTTTATGATGATTTCTTTAATGTTTCTAAACTGTTTTTAAAATTACAGTCTGAGAACCAAAATGAGAGAGCACACATTCAAGAAATCTCTGTAAGAGAAGACACCTAGATACACCCTATCTGCTCTCTGTCTTAGGTGAATTCTGTTCTTCCTAAGGGCTCAGTGAAAATTTCATTTCCTGATTAAAGCCTGACTTTCCCTTTCATTTCTCCGTTGTCATACTTTTCTAACATATGAGCACTGCATTGAGCATACAGGAATTTTTATAGTTCTAGAAGATCTCTGAGAAAAAGCAGAAACAATCTCTTTTCCTCTCTCTTATATATGTATACATTAATTCTTCCTTTGTCAGATATTAATTCATGTTACACTAATTTAAGGAACTCTCATCTGGAGCTTTTTAATCTTTTTCTCCAGTCAGTTCAGTTTTCCACATAGCATTATATTTTGGGCCAGGCCATCTTTTTCCCCTCTTAAATCACCATTTTCATACCTAGCACCAATTTGAAGCTGAATGAATGTTCTTCCTTGATCTCTGGAGATGCAGAGTTATTTTCTTTCTAGGTTCCCACCCTCAGCTTCCAGAAGAAAGAACAGTCTATTAGCAGCAGCAGCTTATCTGTTGAATATAGATGAAGTATCCTAGATGTGGGACAGTTTTGTCAATCTCTTATATAATATTTTAGTGGTGATACTGTGTTCTCTCCATTCCCCCATATTTCTTGAACTAGTTCTGTTACGAATATGAAGTATTCTGCTCAGCTCCTGGATCCCTCTCAACTCTCAGATGCCTCAGTTCTCAGAATTCATTCTTCTATGACAGCAAGTCCTTATTTATTTATTTTTTTTAGCAAGTCATTTTTTAAAGCCAGTTTTCTACTAAAAGAAGATAGATAGGTAGATAGATAAATAAATAATCTCTCCATGCCTCTCAGTGGCAGCATCTGGTTTTAGTGTTAATCATGTAACAACAGAATATTAGTTTGTGGGTTGCCAAATAATGGTATAAAGAAAAAGGGTTCTGGGTTCAAATATGGTTAGAAAATACAAATTAAACAAGCCAAACAGGTTTCCTCCCCAGAGACCAATGAATATTGTGAATTTCTTCAAAGGGGAAGAACAAAAACAGCATTTTTGAAACAGGTTTACCTTATAAACATTTTAGGATGCTCATTTATGTAGACTTACTTTTTTTAAAAAAAAAAGTTCAAGCAATAACTTTCAGACAAGGGTCAGTAGATAGAGAATGTTAAAGGAATTAACCTTATTATTTTCAGGTTCCTTACACTTTCCTATAATTGATGTGCTTGAGGAAAATGTTGGTAGTATTTAAATTCTTTTTCCCCACTCATGATAATTCCTCTTATCCCTTTCTACAAAGAAAAAAATTATAGTTCACTACTTTGATCTTATTTTAGTACATTATTTCTGGAGGGTGAAAAAGTTTTTAGGGCACAAACAAATGGAAATAAGTCTTGGTGTTCAAAAAGTGAGTATCTGTGTTTGGGTAAGAGATTCTGCTGCAACTAAGTTGGTTTTTATTTCTTTTTTCTTTCAAGAAATTTAAGGTGAATCTAATAGAGTTATCAGCTGACAGGTTACTGGAAATAATTTTTGATGATGTACCATAGGACTAATGATATTATTCCCAAAGCTTGAAAGAATTTCAAAGAATCAAATTCTTACATTCTTATTTATATGAGCAAGTTTCTCAGTTTTTAATTAGGAAAATTAAAATAAAAAAAATATGTGAAGATACCTGGTTTTTCAAAAGTCTTTTAGGAGCCCAAAAAGTGTGTGAAAACCACAATTCTACCTAACACTTTTTGGGAAGTATTGTTCTACGATTTAAGGTTCTTATTCTGGTTTCCAGGTTCCAATGTCCTTCCCCTCTTCTCAGGCTAACTAGCTCTGTCTTGGTAGAGCCCTTAAAGAACTGTACATGTGATTACTGTAATTATACATTAGTTAGATAACTGGTAATATCTTTAGGATTCAACCATTACAAATATTTTAGTGAGCAACATATGTACCAGACACATTTCTAGGTGGTGGACAAATCAGCCATGAATGAATGACATAAATCCCTGTTATCATGGATATTCTAATAAGGGGACACAGATAATGGACAAATATGTAACTAAAAAATGAGTAATAGATGAGGAGAGCTGGAAGAGGTAGTCAGGGGCAATTTCAAGTTTCAATAGATTGTTGGGAAAACCTTAATGAGAAGCTTGTATTTGAGCAAATACCTGAAGGGAAATAAGGTAGTGAGCAAACGTTCCAGAAGAAATAGCAAAAAAAAAAAAAAATAGCAAAGACAAGGTCCCTGAGGTAAGGTCACACTAATTATTGATGAGGAAAAGAAAATATTCTATTTAAAATGACAAATAAGTAAAATCACTTTGTTCACTGTTGGAGTACTAGAATATTTTTTCCCCAGAGAAATGACATTTTTTTTTTTGGTAAAATATCTTTTTTTTTTTTAATGTGTAAGGTAAGCACTTGAGTGCATGACTTGGTTGGAAAGAAAGAAGCAAATAAATAACTGTTCTACTAGAGAAATGTACTGAAGTTTGATAGTAAGGGGAATCACAAAGATAGCAGGAGAGTCAGATAGTGAGACAGGAGAGAGGAAACAGAGACAAGATGACTGATTGTATGCTTTGTTAAGTGTCAGCCGCTGATAAATTCCTCATGGGAATGAAGGGAAAGTGGCTGAAAGGTTTTTAGAACCTACTTAATGGATATAGAGTTTCGGTTTTACAAGATGAAAAGTTCTGGAGATCTCTTGCACAACAATGTAAATATGCTTAATACTACTGAACTGTACAATTGAAAATGGTTTAGTTGTTAAAAAAAAAAAGCTATAGAAAACAGTTGCTAGTTTTCTTCTTTTATTGAGGCATTAATCTCACTTTTCTTTCTCCTTACCCTTTTGTTAATTCCTCCCAGTCTCTATTAGCAATTGCACTATTGTATAATAATAATAATAATAATTGCCTCAGTACTTGTTTGTCTTTCCTTTGAGAATGTATGCTCCATGAAGGCAGAATCCAAGGTCTAGTCTCCCTTGCATCCCTACAGTTTGGTAATAACCCATAACACATATCTATCACATCTTGCTAACTATGTTGAGTGAATTAAGAATAAAAACATCAGCCATTCCCTCTATCACCCAGCAATTTCAACCAAACCTAAAAAAAAAAAAAAAGGAAAAGAAAGAAAGAGCTAAATGGGGAACAAGAATCAACATTATCAAATCACCAAGAGGTACTCAGATATCATATTCATTGGACAACAGAGCCATACCATTGCCTGAGCAAGTTTTCCATCCATTAACTATTTTGTAAATAGAATAGACTTTAATTTTCATGAACACTACTCACAGTTGGCTCATCTTGAATAGCAAGTGATTTTCTCAATTTCAAAAAATAAAGGAAGCTGCCAAAGAAGTATTGACTGAGATATTGACCATATGTTAGATTTTTCCTATTTTAGGCATTTCTGTTTTTCTTATTACTGTTAGAAAAGTGTTTTTTTTTTATTTCTTGCAAACTTAAAATATGTAACATGTCACATGTAAATGTTATTTTCTTCCTTTTCTGAAACATCACTTTTACCTTATCCTTTTCCTCACCTTTTGCTATCTCTGTCTATATTCTAACATGCAGATATGTATAGCATTTCAATATGCATTGAGCTTCTAATTCAGATTGTGATTCCAAACTATGCTCCTGTTAACACTCATGTTTTATCACCAAAATGAAATAATAGTGGTATGTCTCAATTTTCAAGAAAAACACATGTTAACAGAATAAATTTTCTTAATTCTACATATTTCTTCTATAGATAATTTTAAAATTTTACTGCTATAACTAGCCCAATAGATTATGAAATAATAAGTAGGTAATCTATAATAATAGAAATATACAAACTTGTAATTAAATACACCCAAGATGGTGGAGTAGAAGGACATGCACTCATCTTCTCCTTCCAGAACACCAAAATTGCAACTAGCTGTTGAACAACCATCAACAGAAGGATGCTAGAACCCACCAAAAAGATACCCCATGTCCAATGACAAAGGAGAAGCCGCAACAAGGCTGTAGGAGGGGTGCAGTCACGTTAAAATCAAATCCCATACCTACCGGATGTGCATGCGTGCATGTGCATGGGTGCATGCTAAATTGTTTCAGTTGTGCCCTACTCTTTCAACCCCATGGACTGTAGCCTGCCAGACTCCTCCATCCATGGAATTCTCCAGAAAAGAATACTGGCTCATCTTGCCATGCTCTTCTCGGGAGAGGGGGAGGGGATCTTCCTACCCTGGGATAGAACACATCTCTTGCATTTCCTGCATTGGCAGGCAAGTTCTTTACCCACCTGCCTGGTGGGCAACTCACAAAGTGGAGAACAATAATACCAAGGACATTCTTGCACTGTTGGGAATCTTGCAAAGGATCTGGGAATCCCTAGGGAACCTGACTTTGAAGGATAGCAGGGCTCGATTACAGAACTGCCACAGAACTAGGGGAGACAGAGATTCTTGGAGGGCACAAACAAAGCCCTGTGTGCACCAGGACCCAAGAGAAAGGAGCCATGATCACAGAAAAACTGAGTCAGACCTGCCTGTGAGTATCTGAGGGTCTCCCACGAAGGCATGGATCAGCAGTGGCCTGCCCGCAGGACAGAGGGACTGGCAGCAGCAGTCCTGGGAGGTGTGTGTTGGTTTAAGTCCTTTTGGAGGTTGCCATTTGCCTCACCATAGAGCTGGTAGACACCAGGACTGGGTTGCTTCAAGCCAACCAGGAAGGTTGCTCAAGAAAGGAGCTCAGCCCCACTCATCAGCAGGCAATTGGATTAAAGAATTTCTGAGCATGACTCTGCCCCCCAGAGCACGACCTAGTTTTCCCCACAGTCAGGCCCTCACGTCAGGAAACTTGCAAAACCTCTTATCCTCATCCATCAGAAGGCAGACAAGAAGCGAGAACTACAATCTCACAGCCTCCAAAACAAAAACCACAATGACAGAAACCTAACCAAAGAGATCACATGGATCACAATCTTGTATAACTCAATGAAGCTATGAGCCATGCCTTGTAGGGCCATAGGTAGATGGCCCTTGTAGGTAGATGACTTGGTGGAGACTTCTGACAAAACCTGGTCCATTGGAGAAGGGAATGACATACCACTCAAGTGTTCTTACTTTGAGAAATGTATGAACAGTATGAAAAGGCAAAATGATACAACACCAAAGGATGATGCACCCCAGGTCTTTAGGTGTCCAATATACTACTGCGGAGAAGTAGAGAAATAACTTCAGAAAGAATGAAGAGGCTGGATCAAAATGGAAATGACACTCAGTTGTGGACACTTCTGGTGGTGAAAGTAAAGTGTGATGCTCTTAAGAACGATATTGCATAGGAACCTGGAATGTTAGGTCTATGAATCAAGGTAAAGTGGACATGGTCAAGCAGGAGATGGCAAGAGTAAACAGAGATTTTAGGAATCAGTGCACTAAAATGGATGGGAACGGGCAAATTTAATTCAGTAGACTTAGCTACTACTGTGGGTAAGAGTCCCTTAGAAGAAATGAAGTAGCCCTCGTAGTCAACAACAGAGTCTGAAATGCAGTACTTGAGTGCAACCTCAAAAGCAACAAAATGATCTCAGTTTGCTTC
Organism: Cervus canadensis; assembly: GCF_019320065.1. NCBI lineage: Eukaryota > Metazoa > Chordata > Mammalia > Artiodactyla > Cervidae > Cervus > Cervus canadensis. The sequence goes on from NC_057391.1 coordinate 34,404,884, forward strand.
CAAGGCAAACCATTCAACATCACAGTAATCCAAGTCTATACCTAACCACTAATGCTGAAGAAGCCGAAGTCAAATGGTTTTATGAAGACCTACAAGACCTTCTAGAACTAACACCAAAAAAAGATGCCCCTTTCTTCACAGGGAATTGGAATGCAAAAGTAGGATGTCAAGAGATACCTGGAGTAACAGACAAGTTTGACCTTGGGGTACAGAATGAAGCAGAACAAAGGCTACCAAACTTTTGCCAAGAGAATGCACTGGTCATGCCTAACAACCTCTTCCAACAACTCTAAACATGGACATCACCAGATGGTAAGTACTGAAATCAGGTTCATTATATTTTTTGCAGCTGAAGATAGAGTAAAGCTCTATAGAGTCAGCAAAAACAAAACCTGGAGCTGACTGTGGCTCTGATCATGAGCTCATTATTGCAAAATTCAATCTTAAATTGAAGAAAGTAGGGAAGACCACTAGGCCATTCAGGTATGACTTAAATTAAATCCCTTATGATTATACAGTGAAAGAGACAAATAGATTCAAGGGATTAGATTTGGTAGACAGAATGCCTGAAGAACTATGAACTAGGACAGAGGAACTGTGACCTATGAACTCCTAACATTGTACAGGAGGTGGTGACCAAAATCATCCCAAAGAAAAATGAATGCAAGAAGGCAAAATGGTTGTCTGAGGAGGTCTTACAAATAACTGAGAAAACAAGAGAAGCAAAAGGCAAAGGAGAAAAGGAAGAGAAGAATGCAGAGTTCCAGAGAATAGCAAGGAGGGACAAGAAAGCCTTCTTCAGTAAACAATGCAAAAAAATATAGGAAAACAATAGAATAAGAAAGACTAGAGATCTCTTCAAGAAAGAGATCCTTCATTAAAGATGGGCACAGTGAAGGAAAGAAATGGCAAGGACCTAACAGAAGCAGCAGAGATTATGAAGAGGTCGCAAGAATACACAGAAAATTTATATAAAAAATGGTCTTAATGACCTCATAACCAGGATGGTGTGTACACTCACCTAGAACCAGACATCCTGGAGCATGAAGTCAAATGGACTTTAGGAAGCATCACTACAAACAAAGATAGAAGAGGTGAAGGGATTCCAGCTGAGCTATTTCAAATCTTAGAAGATGATTCTGTGAAAGTGCTGCACTCAGTATGCCAGCAAATTTGGAAAACTCAGCAGTGGCCACAGGACTGAAAAAGTCAGTTTTCAATCCAATCCCCCAAAAAGACAATGCCAAAGAATGTTCAAACTACTGCACAATGGCACTCACTTCACATGCAAGCAAGTTTATGCTCAAAATCCTTCAAGCTAGGCTTCAGTAGTACATGAATTGAGAACTTCTAGATATGCTATCTAGAAAAGGCAGAGGAACCAAAAATCAATTGCCAACATCCATTGGATCATAGAAAAATCAAAGGAATTCCAGAAAAACATCTACTTCTGATTCATTGACTATGCTAAAGCCTTTGACTATGTGGATCACAACAAACTGTGGGAAATTCTTAAAGAGATGGAAATACCAGACCACCTTACCTGTCTCCTGAGAAACAACAGTTAGAACCGGACATGAAACAAGAGACTGATTCAACATTGGGAAAGGAGTCCATCAGGGCTGTTTGTTGTCATCCTACTTATTTAACTTACATGCAGGGTACATCATATGAAATGTCAGGCTGGGTGAATCACAAGCTGGAGCAAAGATTGCTGGGAGAAATGTTAACAACCTGAGATATGCAGATGATACCACTCTAATGGAAGAAAGCAAAGAGGAACTAAAGAGCCTCTTGATGAAGGTAAAGGAAGAGAGTGAAAAGGCTGGCTTAAAGCGCAACATTCAAAAAACTAAGGTCATGGCATCCAGTTCTATCACTTAATGGCAAATAGGTGGGAAAAACAAGTGGAAACAGTGGCAGATTTTATTATATTGGGCTGCAAAATCACTGCAGATAGTGACTCCAGCCATGAAATGAAAAGACACTTGCTCCTTGGAAAAAGAGCTGTGACAAACCTAGACAACACATTAAAAAGCAGAAACATTACTTTACCGACAAAGATCCCTGTAGTCAAAGCTATGTTTTTTCCTAGTAGTCATGTATGGATGTGAGTTGGACCATAAAGCAGGCTGAGTGCCAAAGAATTGATGCTTTTGAAGTGTGGTCTTGGAGAAGACTCTCGAGATTCCCTTGGACTGCAAAGAGATCAAACCAGTGAATTCTAAAGTACATCAACCCTGAATATTCATTGGAAGGACTGATGCTAAAACTGAAGCTCCAATACTTTGGCCTCCTGTTGCGAAGAGCTGACTCTTTGCAAAAGACTATGATGCTGGGAAAGATAGAGGGCAGGAGAAGAAGGGGACGACAGAGGATGAGATGATTTGATGGCATCACGAACTCAATGGACATGAGTTTTACCAAACTCTGGGAGACGGTGAAGTACGGGGAAGCCTGGTGTACTGCAATGCATGGGATTGCAAAGAGTTGGACATGACCAAGCGACTGACACTTTCACTTTCATATATATATATATGTGTGTGTGTTTAACTGTATAAGTATATTGTCTTCTGAAATAGAGAAATAGTAACTGTCTAGAATAGCAGGAAGATATGCTGTCCAGTATAAAAAAAACCTGTGTTCTCTAAACTCAAGTTTTCCTTACAATGACATATATGCAAATGTCATCTGGCCCTTATTTGAAATAGAGACTTGGGAACTGGAGCCAATGCTGGCACTCTCTTGACTGCTATTCCTGTGATAAAAAGTGAAGTGAAAGTGAAAGTCATCGGGTTGTGTCTGACTCTGCGACGCCACGGACTATTACAGTCCATGGAATTTTCCAGGCCAGAATACTGGAGTGGGTAGCTGTTCCCTTCTCCAGGGGATCTTCCCAACCCAGGGATCAAACCCAGGTCTCTTACATTGCAGACAGATTCTTTAACAGCTGAGCCACCAAGGAAGCCCAAGAACACTGGAGTGGGTAACCTATCCCTTCTCCAGCAATGCTGTGATAGCAATATTATAAGACAAATTTGTTTTCCTCTCACCCAAGAATAATAAATTCTTTTACCTCTCACTCAGGTGATTCTTGTCTTCTGCCAGTGTTCGTTTAATGGTAATAGGCTATTTCGGCTTGTTAGTTTGCGAGTAGGGTAACAATCACAGCCCCTTCTCAGATCTTGAAAACCACTAATAATAATACTGAAAAGTTTACTGTACAAAAGAGAGCAGGGAAATGAATATTCAGGTAAGACCCTCTTGAGGTCAAGGCTCTGAGACATAAAAGATGAGTTTCATAGGAATGATTTTAGCAAAAGGATCTTGGTGGCATTGTGGCTCCAGGTAGAATAAAGAGCTCATGAAACAACTTAGAGTACAGAGAGTGAGCTCAGCATAAAAGAGGGCTTGGAAATGTTCAGTAGGACCTATCCTGGACCATTTATTTTTCAACTCTTACTTATAAGTTACATTATTTTATCCCCTAATATCTTACATGTCCACATTTAATATATCTTTTGTGTGTTCCTCTTATTTATTATGTAGCGAACTACCTCAAAAGTTAGTGTCTTAAAATAGTCATTTTATTATAGCTCATTATTTTGTGAGGAATTTTGTTAGAGTTCAGCTAAATGGTTCTTCTGTTTTTGTTTGTTTATGTTTTGTTGTTGTTTTACCAAAGTTATTTGCTGGCATTTATTTAGTAGTCAACCTGTTCTAGATGGTTCAATAAGGCTTCACTGACATTTGCACTGCCTTGTCAGAAATGGCTGAAAGACTAAGCACGCTGTGAAGGAAAACTGCAGTCCCTACATATGGAATCTCTAGAATGAGGGCCACAGGGGAGTTGTACATCCTACAGAATGGCCTGGGCTCTCACAATGCGTTTCAGAGGATAAGGGGGGAGCTGAATAGCCTTTTATGACCTAACCTTGAAGAAACACGGCACCACTTGTGCCCATTTGCTGTTATTTAAAGCACTTACAAGGTCTGCTCACATTCCAGTGATAAAAGCATAGATTCCAACTTTCAATGGGAGAAAACCAAGGGATGTTGACTGTGTTTTAAAATTACCACAATATCTTAAATCCTATTTTTTTCAATATACATATATGTGTGTGAAGGGTGTATTGATTTAATAAGTGATAGATAGGAAGATAAGTAAATAACAAAACTTAAGAATACAGTGCTATCCAGAATTCCCCAGTGGCAGTCCTGCTCCCAGAATCCATCAGGCCTGCCCCCACATCATCTTTTGCAGACTTTGAGTAGTCTGCTCCCTGAAAGTCCAGAAGACTATTCTGACTTCAGTAATTAAGCATTACTGTGAAAAGCGCTATGCTGGTGTTGCATTTTTTTGCCACAGTCTAAGGGCAGGAATATATTGACTCAGTGTCTAATCTAACATAAAACATTAGATACAACTGTAACAGAGACATGTCCCTTCTACCCCAGAATTTTCCTTCATCATCCTATATCTCTAACTCCTCTTCCTGGGACTTTTTCAAGGCATCCCTTAGTCCCTCTGGTTATGACCCTAATAGACTGTGGGTCTTCTCTTAGAGCTTCTTCCACAGTGTGAAGGTCTGTTTCCTGCCATAGAAGTGCCAGGTTACAGGTGCAGGGTTTCCCATTATGTCCTCTCCTTATCAATTTTTTAGGAGCACAAACTGTTACATATAGGAAAATACAAAAAACAGACTTTTACAAGTTTTTTCAGCTTTTAAGCTCATTCCTGCCCTACTTTTTATAGGAATATCTAAATCTGTTTCTCTTAAAATAAAAATAAGGGAGCCTCTGATTAATCCCTGTCTCATCTTAACAAATATAAATCCCTGTCTTATCCAACAAATTCTGCAGAACATAGAGTGACCATAAGGATTTCGATAGAAAAGATGAACTGAAACATAAATCTAACTTTCAGGTTTTAGACAATGATATTAACATCAAATATACTAATTTTGTCTAAATGCTTATAGCAGTGTTTAAATGCTGTAGCAATGTTACTTGAAATTATTTACTTTGACAAACCTAATACATTGTTGCTCTTATGCACACTATTTTGTTCTCCAGCCACTAATAAGATTTATGACTATTCTGATGCTCAGGGATTGTATGTTTTTCCAAAATGGAAGCAAAACAAAAATAAACCAAACCAAGACACTATAGTTTGCCTGCTGCAAACTAAATAGTGTCGGTGATGCCATCCAACCATCTTATCCCCTGTCATGCCCTTCTTCTCCTGACTTCAATCTTTCCCAGCATCAGGGTCTTTTCCAGTGAGCTGGCTCTTTGCATCAGGTGGCTTCTTAGAAGTGTGCAGTTTGCAATCCTATACAGGGTGTCATATTTAGTATCTGGTTCTTTTGTTGTTATTTAGAGTGACTTGAGCCTCACCAATGCAAAGAGGAAATAGCTCTTGCTATTATAAAACTTCCGATTCTCTAGAGCGGGCAAAGCCTTCACCTGTGTGATCATGTGAAATATTGCAAACAGAGCAGTGGCAAAAGTAAACGTGAAGTAAGCTAATCTTTTTAAACCTGGTTAAAAAGAATGGATTGAATACATGTGTAGTTTGTTAAAAAAAAAGAAAAAAAAACTGTTTGTTATAAAGTTGTAAAAATGACAATTTGAATGGGGAAGGAGACTTAAGCAAATAAATCATTGGAATATAAACAGCAGCTGGGCAGCAGAAAGGGGGGAAAAGAGAGCTGAATTCTAAGCCAGCATTGTTAAAAAAGAGAAGGAATGGGATTTACCTCACAGGATCCTTCCTTTCCAACATCACAGCCTTAGAAACTTACGGTATCACGTATCTGTAGAAGTGGCATGCATGCGAAGTTGCTTCAGTTGTGTCCAAATCTTTGCAATCTCATAGACTGTAGCCTGCCAGGCTTTTCTGTCCATGGGATTCTCCAGGCAGGATTACTGGAGTGGCTTGCCATTTCCTCCTGCAGGGGATCTTTCAGACTCAGGGATCGAACACAGGTCTCTTATGTCTCCTGCTTTGGCAGGTGGGGCCTTTATCAACAGTCCACCTGGGAAGCCCTGTGGGAGGGGGGATCGGTATGGGGAATAAGTGTAAATCTATGGCTGATTCATATCAATGTATGACAAAACCCACTGAAATGTTGTGAAGTAATTAGCCTCCAACTAATAAAAAAATTAAAAAAAAAAAAAAGAAGCGGAGGAAATAGCAAAACTAAAAAATTGGGAAAATTGGCTGAAAACTGTTTGGAAAGCAATAAGACCCTGATCCTCCTGAACTCTGTGTGGTTGATAGTTCTTCCTGTCACACTCTGACAAAAGATGAATGCATTATACTTTGGAAAGAGCAAATGAGAGAAGCTCTGCCTAGGGAGATGAGAGGGGCACTAAGGTGAAACAGAACATTGAGTGCTTAAGTTCAGCTGCCTCATACCCAGCCCTAGCTTCCTGCCACCTCACATCCAGGATGCCGGAAACATGGTGTACATACTGCAGGCATGAAAATGGAAGCTGCTTGTATAGGTAGTCTTGGGTGGATGGGCACAGAATCTTGAAAATACTGATATCACAGGTCCCCAAATGGCTCAGAAGATCATCATATATAGAAGACCACAGTTAACAAATTCCATGCATGGGCATGGAATTTCCAATCAACTTTTTGATATCTTACTCTTAGTATGAACAGAGAGCTATGGACCACTACATATTTAAGGAAGTCATACAAGATGAAAGCTAGAGGTAAGGGAAAAAAAGGAAAACTATATGTAAGGAAAGATGCTAAACTGGGAGTGAAGTTATCTTCAAACAAGTTTTTTAGTAATCTTAGAGTGGGCTTTCCCATGTGACACAGTGGTAAAGAATCCATTTGCCAATGCAGGACATGCAAGAGATCTAGGTTAGGTCCCTGGGTATGGAAAATTCTCTGGGGTAGGAAATGGCAAGCCATTCCAGTATTCTTGCCTGGAAACTTCCATGGACAGACAGAGGAATCTGGTGGGCTACAGTCCGTGGGGTCGCAAAGAGTCAGACACGACTAAGCAAATGAGCACTTGTGGTAAAGAACTTGCCTGCCAGTTCAGGAGACATAAGAGACAAGGGTTTGCTCCTTGGGTTGGAAGATCCCCTGGAGGAGGGCATGGCAACCCACTCCAGTATTCTTGCCTGGAGAATCCCATGGACAGAGGAACCTGGGGGGCTACAGTCTATAGGGTTGCAAAAAGTCAAATATGACTGAAATGACTTAGCATGCACTTAGTTTTCGAGTGATAAAACATTCTTTTGCATCCATGAGACAATAATATTTTGTTTAAAATAGTTGTCAAACATAAATGAGCTATTGGAAATTAAAGATCAGAGAGTTGTGAGGGAAATCTAAATAGGAACTTTGGAAATTCAGAAATATCAAAAAGTAAAACAAGCAACAAAGTTGAAATTAGGAGGAAAAAAATAGAGAATTATTCCAGGAGGTTCACCATTTGAATAATATAAGTTTCAGAAAAAAAAAAAAAAGTGAAGAGTGAAAATGGAGAAAAAGCAATTATCAAAGAACTAAGACAAGAAACATTCCCATATCATAAAGAGACCACAGGAGAGAAGCGGGCTTCCCTTGTGGCACTAGTGGTAAATGACCCCCCTGCCAGTGCAAGAAACTTATGAGATGTGGGTTCAATTCCTGGGTCAAGAAGATCCTCTGGAGGGGAGGGCATGGCAACCCACTCCAGTATTCTCGCCTGGAGAATCCCATGGACAGAGGAGCCTGGTGGATCCCAAAGAATAGGACATGACTGAAGCAGTTTAGTGCACATGGACATTCTTAGATTACAGCTGCTAAAAAAATTGAGGAAGTAGTCTATCCAGATTTGAAAGGTAGAAACTTTTGTGTCTTCCATAAGAGAAGTGACTGAAATAGTTAATGTATTTGTATATACTGAGATATATAAGCATGTGGTTGACAATTGAGAATGAATTAGCAATAACTGTATAAAAAAGAGATCAGACAAGCAAAGTCACAGTAATTTATTTCAAGGAAAGCCAAAACTGGAATAAAAAAGTATGGATTACATAGCTAGCATCCTCTAGAGCTCAGCCTTGAATAGCATTCTTACAGACACAGTACTATAAACATTGAGTGATTAAACTAAAACAATAGACATAATTATATTTGGGAATATATGGGGATAAGAAGCGTGTTTTGGCTCTAATCTGTGTGTCTTTGTGGTGAGAGTGAGTGAGTCTGGGCAATGGAGAAGAACTAAATCCCCATTTTCTACAATGGCAAGCCAATACAGAGAACTCTAATAAAAAAAGTTAGAAGAAACTATATAAATGTTATTTAGGGTATGTGGAAGCAAATGTCATAAAAAGAAACTAGAAGACCTGATATTTATCTTCTCTGATAGGCAGGGAATGAGTTCACAGGGTTTTGGGTAGCGTTTGTACTTTAAAGACAAATTTCTTAAAATAATTTGCTGCTAAATTATACATAGAATTTTTTAAATAAAATAATAGGAGGCAAGTGGATGTTTTTCTACAACTTTATAATACTTCCAGATTCCTCATAACTAGATTTTAAGAGCAAAATCTGAGGGAGAAAATCTTCCAAAAATCCCTTTTCCTTGGAGAAAAAAGAGCCTTTTTTTTTTCTGTTGTTTTATTCAGGAATTTGAAGAAATAGCTCAAGAAAAAGTTACAAGAATTTTATATTATCACCTTTACCACTGTTTGTTACAGAACCAATTTCTTTAGGAATTGAGGGTGAGAAATTCAAGTATCTTTTAATAAATGATTGGAGAATACCTGGCACCAGTGTAGGAGTCGTTTACTTGTCAACATATCTTTAAATCTGAGACTGCCAACAACAAATCTCCATGTAAAAGTTAGCTGAAAACTAACTATTCATATCTTGCACTCATTTTTCCTCTGCTCCCTGTCCTCATCTCAATGATGCCGAGACCATGCTTATTCTGTTTTTATCATTATACAGGAGACTAAGAGAACCAAAGACTGTTTTGGGTAGTGTGTATAAAAATATATAGACACAGAACCCGCACTTTCAATTGCCTTTTCACAATATAGCATCTTCTATCCCTTTAACTGAGATGTTGTTTCATTGAAAAATGCTGCCTCATCTATGTGCAGCAAACTAGACAACCGTTTGCTTTGAAAGCTCGACTCTTATTTTACAGAAGCTTTGAAAAGCAGTGTTAACATAGACACAAGAATCACACTGAAAGGATAAAAGGAAAATGATTTTAAAGAATTTAAATGATTATATTTACAAAGGTGTAAATAAGATTATTTTAACCTATATTGGGTCTGAGAATATACGTGACCAAAAAATATGTTGATACTGAAAGCCAGGGAGAGGCCTTCAAAGAGCAAAGACTGTTTTCTGACTGTAGCAAAGACTGTAGCAGAAAAGATGGATACACAAATTAAAAAATTGCAAGAGTATAAAATTGCATACAAAGAGTCTTATTTATTTAATTCTGGAGGGTGCATGACTTATAATGAAAGTACATTGCTTAAAGGCAAATAGAAATAATCACATTAAAATTAATAAACCTATATTATCTTTTCTACTTCAGTATGGTGGGCATTTGTTAATTCATTAAACTAATTCATTGTAATTCCATAGGTAGTTTTTATGGAGATTACCATAGGTAGTTTTTAAAACCTTAATAGGTAGTTTTTGAAAGCCTACTGTGTGTCAGGCATTCTGCTAGCTGCTGAGGATAACATAATTAAAGTGAGAGCAAAGTTTCTGCCCTCCAAGGCAGAATGTTAGGGAAGTGACAAATTTATAAGCAAGCATTTGCAAAGCATGATAAATGCCATCAAGGAAAAATCATCAGGACAGGAATGAGTAGAATTATAAAATTATAAAAGTAGAAAGAACTGCTCTGCTCATCTAATATTCTATAGACCTATAAACTGAAACTTAGAATAAGGTATAGCTAGAGACAGAGGCAAAACTTAAGCATGCTCTGATGCGATGCCATTGGGACATGGTTTCCAGTTACGACAGGGTGCTCGGGGCTGGTGCACTGGAGTGACCCAGAGGAATGGGGTGGGGAGGGAGGTGGGAGGGGGGTTCAGGATGGGGAACACATGTACACCCATGGTGGATCCATGTCAATGTATGGCAAAACCACTACAATATTCTAAAGTAATTAGCCTCCAATTAAAATAAAGAAATTTATATTAAAAAAAAAAAAGAAATGTAGTGGTTGGTCCACCAGGATTTAATATCCTCCAGGCAAGGTGCTATTTCATAGAACCATTTAATAATTACATAATTATTGAGAAGATCCCCTGGAGTAGGAAATGGCAGCACAGTATTCTTGACTGGAAAATCCCATGGACAGAGGAGCCTGACAGGCTACAGTCCATTGGGTTGCAAAGAGTTGGACACAACTGAGTGACTGAGCACACACAAAATTACTGAAAAACAGAGCTGCTGGTGTGTATGGTAGAGGGTGTATAGTTGAAGTTAACAATTAATATATGGTAGATGAATATTAGCTATAGGTTATTGGAAGAAAACATTGGAGTAAGTTTTTTGGGGGGTTACTGCTAAGGAAGCAATAAAGTGAATAAAAACATTCTCTGTCATCATTAGCCAAATCCTATCTCATTTTTTTCTTCTCAATTGCCCTCTGAGTTAAGTATAATTGTTTCCATTTTGCTAATGTGGAATGTGAAGTTCTAGAAAAAAGAGTAGCTATACCAGAGTCAGAGTTATACAAATAGACTGCTAGTTATCTCTCTAGCAAATCAGGCTTATTTGGGATTGCAGTTCAAGGTGTGCAAACATGATGAGCCATGTGCAATAAGGAGAGAACTCCTTTATCCTTGGGAAAAGGAAGTTGGGAGGGCTATAGGAAATAAAGAGTCCATTGGAGGAATTGAGAATTTGAAGTACAGTGACTTTCATTGGCTGAATTCCAGCAGTCTCTTATTGGCTGCACTCTTGCCAGGTGAGAAGAGGAAGTTCTTTCTTCTTCCTATTGGACTGGACTATCTTCCAAGGAAATGAGAGCTCTCTTTTCTGGCCTCTGTACTATTTTAACTTCTGTTCGTTAATTTCTTACTTCTACTGTATTGACCACCGGGTTCTTTACCACTAGTGCCACCTGGGAAGCCCCTGTTCATTAATTTCTACAGCAAGATCACAAAGCAATTATAATATAGAAGAGATCTCAATCTTGCATCCTATATAAGCAGTGTTTTATTGTTCCCTTGCCTAAAAAAATTCTTTATAGATAAACATTGCATTGCCTATTTGGGTATTAAGCATTATTGTTACCCTAGGGGGAAAGATCTTAGAATGTATAATAGAGTTTTATGATACTATGAAATATTTTGGAAGGCAGGACAATTAATCAGAGTAAAAGGTTGTTGGATGTAAGAGCTTGGGGAATCTGTTATACTATTTCTCCATAGTAATTCATACACATATTTTAGGTCACAAATAATTCACAGGAAACCTTTTCTTTTGGTTTAAGGATGACCTTTAATTAAAGGAAACCCTTTTGCTAAGATAATCAACTAAAGCCTCTACATCATTAATCAATGTCAATACTTTACACACACACACACATTTTTTTTTTTCTTTTGGCTCCAGAAGGAAGTGACATTTTAATGGGGAAGACAATATGGTTCTGCAGCTGGGTGGAAGTAACTCTGTGGAGATCAATTCAGTTCAGTCGCTCAGTCATGTCTGATTCTTTGTGACTCCATGGGCGCAGCACTCCAGGCTTCCCTGTCCATCAAGAACTTCTGGAGCTTACTCAAACTCATGTCCATAGAGTCGGTGATGCCATCCAACCATCTCATCCTCTGTCATCCCCTTCTCCTCCCACCTTCAGTCTTTCCCAGCATCAGGGTCTCTTCTAGTGAATCAGTTCTTCATATAAAGTGGCCAAATATTGGAACTTTAGCTTCAGCATCTGTCCTCCCAAAAATAACCAGAACTGATTTCCTTTAGATTTGACTGGTTGGATCTCCTTGAAGTCCAAGGGACTCTCAAGAGTCTTCTCCAATACCACAGTTCAGTTCTTCAACACTCAGCTTTCTTTGTAGTCCAACTCTCACATCCATACATGACTACTGGAAAAACCATGGTTTTGACTAGAAGGACTTTGTAGGCAAAGTAATGTCTTTGTTTTTTAATAATCTGTCTAGGTTGGTCATAGCTTTTCTACCAAGGAGCAAGTGTCTTTTAATTTCATGGCTGCAGTCACAATCGGTAGTAATCTTGGAGCCCTAAAAATAAAGTCTCTCACTGTTTCCATTGTTTCCCCAACTATTTGCCTTAAAGTGATGGGACAGATGCCACGGTCTTAGTTTTCTGAATGTTGAGCATTAAGCCAACTTTTTCACTCTCCTCTTTCACTTTCATCAAGAGGCTCTTTAGTTCCTCTTCACTTCCTGCCATAAGGGTGGTGTCATCTGCATGTCTGAGGTTATTGATATTTCTCCTGGCAATCTTGATTCCAGCCTGTGCTTTATCCAGCCTGGCATTTCACATGATGCACTCTTCATATAAGTTAAATAAGATGGGTGACAATATACAGCCTTGACAGTATATCAGGAATATATACTCCTTTCCTGATTTGGAACCAGTCTGTTGTTCCATGTCCAATTCTAACTGTTGCTTCTTGACCTGCATACAGGTTTCTCAGGAGGCAGGTCAGGTCAGGTGGTCTGGTATTCCTATCTCTTTAAGAATTTTCCACAGTGTGTTGTGATCCACACAGTCAAAGGCTTTGGCATAGTCAATAAAGCATAAGTAGATGTTTTTCTGGAACTCTCTTGCTTTCTCAGTGATCCAACGGATGTTGGCAATTTGATCTCTGCTTCCTCTGACTTTTCTAAATTGAGCTTGAACATCTGGAAGTTCATGGTTCATGTAAGTTGAAGCCTCGCATGGAGAATTTTGAGCATTACTCTGCTAGTGTGTGAGATGAGTGCAATTGAATGAGTGCATTCTTCGACATTGCCTTTCTTTGTGATTGGAATGAAAACTGACCTTTTCCAGTCCTGTGGCCACTGCTGAGTTTTCCAAATTTGCTGGCAAATGAGTGAAGCATTTTCACAGCGTCATCTTTTAGGGTTTGAAGTAGCTCAGGTGGAATTCCATCACCTCCACTCGCTTTGTTTGTAGTGATGCTTCCTAAAGCCCACTTGACTTTGCATTCCAGGATGTGCGGCTCTAGGTGAGTGACCACACCATTGTGGGTATCTGGGTCATGAAGATCTTTTTTGTATAGTTCTTCTGTGTATTCTTGCCAACTCTTCTTCATATTTTCTGCTTCTGTGGAGATATCCTAAAACAATAGAAATATGTATGACTGTGCATCAAAAAGAGAGATAGGAACCTAAGTGAAGCTAGTGGTTTCACTCTTTTCCTTTATGTCAGTCCAACTTTAAAGCAAACACTTGACTTTTGTTATAATTAGTTGATGCAGTGCCTCTCCCCCAAGTCATGGTAACATTCCTAGTAGTTGAGTTACACCTGTTTAAGGAAGCATTAAAGTGGCATTTTAGAGGGAGTTGGGAGGGGGTTTCAGGATGGGGAACACATGTAAATCCATGGCTGATTCATGTCAATGTATGGCAAAAACCACTACAATATTGTAAAGTAATTAGCCTCCAACTAATAAAAATAAAGGAAAAAAAAATAAAGTGGCATTTTATATACTCAGCCTTGCAGCATCAAGTGAATCTGAATCCCCATCTTCTGGTCTGGGCATCCAATCATGAGTTGTTTGCATAATGTGTGCTTAGTCACTCAGTCATGCCCGACTCTATTCAGTTCCATGGACTGTCATCCTCCAGGCTCCTCTGTCCGTGGGATTCTCCAGGCAAGAATACTGGAGTGGGTTGTCATGCCCTCCTCCAGGGATTCTTGCCAACTCAGGGATCGAACCCATATTTCCTATGTCTCCTGCATTGCTATGTGGATTCTTTACATGATGAGACATCTGGGAAGACCATCATAAGAGTTAGGTGAGTAAAATTTGAAAACCTGCAGTCATTTCATCAGATATATCTAGGCTAGGCTTCTTTCATATAACCCATTTTAAAAAATCACACACACACTCCTTTTCATACTGTCTATGTGTATAAAATTTCTTAAATTCAGCTGACTCAGCTGAATGTTATGAAGAAAACATCAGATTAAATTAGTTGCAATAAAGTATGAATAATTACCAGACTACCTTACCTACCTCTTGAGAACCTGCATGCAGATCAGGAAGCAACAGTTAGAACTGGACATGGAACAACAGACTGGTTCCAAATAGGAAAAGGAGTACATCAAGACTGTATATTGTCACCCTGCTTATTTAACTTATATGCAGAGTACATCATGAGAAACACTGGGCTGGAAGAAGCACAAGCTGGAATCAGGATTGCCGGGAGAAATATCAATAACCTCAGATATGCAGATGACACCACCCTTGTGGCAGAAAGTGAAGAAGAACTAAAGAGCCTCTTGATGAAAGTGAAAGAGGAGAGTGAAAAGGTTGGCTTAAAGCTCAACATTCAGAAAACTAAGATCATGGCATCCAATCCCATCACTTCATGGCAAATAGATGGGGAAACGGTGGCTGACTTTATTTTTCTGGGCTCCAAAATTACTGCAGATGGTGATTGCAGCCATGAAATTAAAAGACGCTTACTACTTGGAAGGAAAGTTATGACCAACCTAGACAGCATATTAAAAAGCAGAGACATCGCTTTGCCAACAAAGGTCCATCTGGTCAAGGCTATGGTTTTTCCAGTGGTCATGTATAGATGTGAGAGTTGGATGGTGAAGAAAGCTGAGCACCAAAGAATTGATGCTTTTGAACTGTGGTGTTGGAGAAGACTCTTGAGAGTCCCTTGGACTTCAAGGAGATCCAACCAGTCCATCCTAAAGGATATCAGTCCTGGGTGTTCATTGGAAGGACTGACGCTGAGGCTGAAACTGCAATATTTTGGCCACCTGATGTGAAGAGCTGACTCATTGGAAAAGTCCCTGATGCTGGGAAAGATTGAAGGCAGGAGGAAAAGGGGACAACAGAGGATGAGATGATTGGATGGCATTGCCGACTCAATGGACGTGGGTTTAGGTGAACTCCAGGAGTTGGTGATGGATGGGGAGGCCTGGTGTGCTGCGGTTCATGGGGTCACAAAGAGTCATACACGACTGAGCGACTGAACTGAACTGAATCTCACTCTTCTTTCTTCTTACCTTTTTGTTAATTCCTCCCAATCTTTTACCATATTATGCTGCTTTTCATTTTCAACTTGTGCCTTCTTTCATGTGGGCTGTTCACAGAGACAAGGGTTCTTTGACATTGCCGTTGTACTATACTTCTTAAATCCTTCTAATTATCCAGTTACCCTTTATTATGATGATGATTATTACATATATATACTTGTATAAATGTATATGTGTGTGTATATATATATATGTATACAACTGAAAACACTCCTATAACCCAATTAAGACACAGAAAATGGCCCACACAATATTATTCCTCTTGAAGAATATTTGTTATCAATAATAGTGCTATCATCTTACTAGTTTTGGTAAGATCACTTTGTTTTGTCAGATACTTTAGTGACAAGGTTAGAATAACTGAATGTACCCAAGATATTTCAAGGAACGAAATGTTTTGAGAGAAAGATTGCTGCTAAACTTCAGAAAAAATATATATCCATACCGTAGAAAAGCTTGATATACAAATTTTATTTAAAATTTATTGTTTCAAAAAATGAGGATGCCATAGCAAATGTGTAAGCAAAGGACAAAAAAAAACTCTAATAAAATGTTTATTAAAATAGTGACTTTTTAGACAGATAATTGAACTTATAATGATCTTATTTGGCAAGCATTGAAGACATTTTTTCAAAGAAGAAATGTATTTTCCAATACATTATTATTTTATTGCAAATGTAATAATAAAATAACCATTTCACTTACTGCTCCTTTTGGTACACATTCCCTTGAAACTTTAAAAATTAATGAAAATCTTCCTCAATTAATAGTGAATGTCTAGTATTATGTTTATATTGAGGAAGACTTTTATGTTTTGCAATAAACTGATCAAAAAATATTCCTTTCCTTTTACTATGTAAAAACATCTTTTTGAGGAGGCTGATTTGCTTATCTGTAAGAAAATTTAGAAATCATTTTATGCCACCTGATGTGAATAACTGACTCATTGGAAAAGACACAGTTGCTGGGAAAGATTGAAGGCAGGAGTGGAAGGGGATGGCAGAGGATGAGATAATTGGATGGTATCACTGACTCAATGGACATGAGTTTGAGTAAGCTCTTGGACTTGTTGATGGACAGGGAAGCCTGGTGTGCTGCAGTCCATGAGGTCGCAAAGAGTTGGACATGACTGAGTGACTGAACTGAACTGAAGAGCAGCTGTTTTGTACATTTTGTCTTCCTTATACATTGTGGTCTTCAGGATCACACAAAATATGCTTTGGTCCCCCTAGTCAGTGTAAAGCTCATATTAGACCTTCAATAAAACTTCAAGGGATGGCATATCAGACCTTCAATAAAACTTCATGGGATGTAGAAGATAATTCTTAGATAACTTTCTAGAAATAACCCAACTATATAAATGCTATTATGGAATATTTGATGAATACCAGGTAATTGCAGAACTGAGCACAGATTATAGACATCAGATGCTTTAAAAATGCTTTCCTATTTTGGAGTTTCTGCTTAACTCATTTTTACTTTCTGTTAATTAAAAAAATATTCCTCTGTATCCCTCTGTATTATTTGGAGTCCTCTGGGTTAGTCATATTTTTTTTAAAAACAGTTTTTTGTTGTTGTTGTTAAGTTTTATTTTGTTTTTACATCATTAGGTGTGGAGAAGTTACTGGAATATATTTCCTTTTTATTACTGAGCTTTCCACTTTTTCTCCTCCTAAAACTGCTGAGCTTTAAACTCTTTTCATAAAACTTCTGTGAATAAAGTGCCCTTCTGGGAACATGGTGTTTTCACATTTATTTGGAGAGGTCTATAGGGTAACTTAAAGCACAGCCATTTAAATTAATAATGTTTTTATTATTGCTGAATGGGTAACCTTTTTTTTTTTTTTTTTTTTTTTGATGTGTGTGTGTGTGAGCATGCACAAAGCTGAGTTTTTTAAATGGAATGCAGTATTCCCTCAGAATTACATAGGGGTCTTAATGAGGCCCTTTATACTTTCTAATGACTATCCAGGGAGTTGGGAAAAGGCAAGTGGATGCCATATATAAAGAGGTGAGCATTACGCACCTACAAACAGTGAGGCACTCTTTTGGGACCAGGATACAGACCTCCTGAATCCCAGCCCTCAAGTAATAAACAAATAAGCATACATTCTGATTTCTGACATTAAGTGTCCTGAAGAAATATAAACTAGGTAAGATGATTGAGAATAACAGAAACCACTGTTTTATATAGGATGCTCAGAGAAGTCTACAGTGATAAAATGACATTTAAGCATAGCCTTGAATGAAGTCAAGAGAAAGAAGACCAGCAAAGACACAGGGCCTGAAGCAGAAGGAATATTGGTGTGGTTGAGGAGGAAGGTCAGGATGACTAGAAGCCAGTGACTGAGAGGTGGTTGATGGAGATGAAGAAAGATAGAGGGCCTGATGAAAGGGATTGGGTTCCATCCTACTTGCAAGGTGAAACCAAAGAACAGTTTAAGCAGAAGAGGGAATTTGTTGCTCTATTCACGTATGCTGGTGACATTTGCAAGGGGGCTAATTTTGGAGTTGGTAGAAAAAAGTAGATCAAATATATTTTGAGTGAAGTTTTTGTTGATAAATATTTATATGAGGGTGAGAGAAGAAGAGTAGTCAAGGATGATTCAAGAATTTTGGTCTTAGGAGCTAAACAAATGGTGGGTGCCATATATACAAACAAGGAGTTTTGACTGCTAAATTTTTAACAGTAAACTTTAAGAACCTCTACATCCTTTATCAACAGAAATGTTTGTATAACAGATCTTTGGTTTCTAGCATTTTTGTGCTAAAAAGTGAAAATCTGTGATTCATTCCATAAAGGTTATCTCGATTCTTGTTTCTGTTTCATCTCAAATTTTAAAGAACAATACAAGTCAGTTGATTATGTCATAAATTAGACTTCTTCAGCTTGTTTAACTTGATTTTAATTTTTATCAGGGAACTAAGCTGTTTTAGGTATCATGACCTCTCATGACCTTACTTTCTTGGACTGGGCTCTAGAAATATGTGACTTTTTTTTTTTTCTCAAAGCTCTCCTTTTTATGCACCAGAATCTCTGGTATTCTGAATTAATAATAAGTCTGTCTAAATTAGATTTAGGTTGTGAGAAGGGGAAAACTTGCCTTACTCTGGGGGAGGCAATAGCTATTTTTATAGGAACCTGAATATTATAAGTACTGCATATTCAGGGTGTTTGTACTAGTAAGTTATATTAATAGGTAACTCAGTAACAGATTTCTAAGAACTGGGTCACAGAGAATTATTAAATTGGTACCTTGTAAGTTTTTTTTCCTTTTTTTTTTTTTAACAACTTGACTTATATTGCAAAGCAAAGTTAAAGAGTGAATTTTCATGAAGACTCTCCTCTATATTTTATGGCCTGGATCAGGGAAAAAGGAAAAAGTTTCTTGAAATATTAGCTTTTTATCCTTAAAGCTGATATTACCTATTAAGTTGTTTTAAATATTTCAAGCAAGTTGATTATTGGGTATTTTAACACTTTGCTAATGTGAAAAAAGCCACCACAACCTTTATCCCCTCCCTGAAGACACTGAAGAGGCCGTTCATTCATTTAACCATCATTATTAGTGTTCTGTAAGGTGCCAACAGTTATTGCATCATCAATCCTTGCCCAGCATCTAGGGAAGCATTTGAGAAAGTAATCCAAGTTAGCATTCATTGTGCTTTAATAAACCTATGGGAAATAACATCTTGCCTACTTAGCAGTCCTTCATCCCAGAAATAGTGTGATATTCTCAATCTATATCCATCAATCTTAGCTATTTATGACTTTTTTCAAGCACTAACTTTTCCTAAACAATTCCAATTAAAAGTTAATTGCATCCTTCAGTTTTGTTCTTTGGGACACTTAAAATAAAATCATCTCCCCACAGTGGACTCTTCTCTGTAACCCTATTTTCTCTGACACTGATTCTTCCTCTCTTTTACCTTGACCCTTGACCCCAGGCTTTGACATTGGTAAAGTCCTTGATTTGAGGACCATTTCTGGGTCTTCAGATCTAGCATCTTGAGTAGCCCCTGAGACCATGTGGGAGAGTTAGCTTTTCTTGGCCTGAATTTAGACAAGTAGGAAGCAGGAGGCAGGAAGAGATAAGATGGATATATTTCTCTTTATTTCATTTCTCAGAGAACTGCAATGAGAGTATGTTTCCAGTTTGCAAATCTTCCAGATAATCCTGCAGGCAGAAACAGGCACTGCAGGAGCAACATACCTTTTCATTGCCCTACATTTTTCCTTGCCTCAGTCACACCTTCTGCTTTTTATCCCCCTTCATTTCTCTAGACTTGCTTCTCCCAAAGAAACTGTCAACAATGTCTTGCTTTGGGCACTACTCTTTCTAAAGGATTGGGACTAAGATAGATGGCATTATTATTTTATTCATTTAGCAAAGATTGTAGAGAATAGAAAGGTTTATAAAATCCCCTTCTACCTACACTGTTACCATCAGTTGTTCATATCATTATTTCTATTATTAGTTCAGAACCAAAACAAAACAAAAACTTTTTTCAGAAGACATAAAACCTTTTTTTTTTTTCTTTCTATGATTATTCCAGGAATTAAAAAGAAATCTATCCCTGGGCAAAACTTGTAATAAATGCATCATAAGTGAATACATTGAATGGTGAAATTTCACTAATAGGCTTTTTGGCATGTCATAGTATGAAACAATGCAAAAAAATTTGTGACCTGATACAGATATATAAGATTTGTGTCATTATCTTCTCTTTATTTCCCTCTAAAATCTAGTAGTAGTTGATTTTGGGAAGTAAGCAATTCTAAAGACAGTATTTTAAGTGACACTTGAAACTTTTCTCTTTCACATACTTAACATCATGCACTCTTTTAAAACCAATAAGGTAATGAAGATTTTGATCATTTTGGTATATCCTATAATTGTATAATTAGATATCATAATTGCATGTTCAAATGATTACACATGTGAACACTAATTTCTTAATTATAGACAATTATTTTAACTATGTAAATAAACAGTAATTGACTGAAGTGACAAAAATCAAATAAATACTTCCATCAAAAAATGTCAGGGAAAATAAAAATACATATTTATTGAAACTACCTCTCAGTGAACTCTAGCATTTTCTGTTTATTATAAGTTTGATATGAACTGTATTAATTTTACAGTAAGACATAACAAGATTGCATCTTACCTGAAATAGTGAATGTATAAGTTTATTAGAAGAGGCAAAAATCCTTTCCATTAAATGTCATGGTATCATCTTAGAATGTACGTCATCTCCTATTTTCCGTTCAGTTCATCCTACACTTATCTGCTTTTGGTATTGTGTCCTCAACATGAGCCACTGATATAAGATATTGACTATTTGAATATATTTGCTATTTGGGGGCTTTTTGGCATTAGGCATAGAAGCTAACAGTGGTTGATGTACATTTGGAATAATGAGATCTTGTGCATGTGAGTTCTGTCACTTCAGTCACATCCGACCATTTGCAACCCCATGGACTCTAGCCTACTAGGCTCCTCTGTCCATGGTGATTCTCCAGGCAAGACTACTGGAGTGGGTTGCCATGTCCTCCTCCAGGGGATCTTTCTGACCCAGGGATTGAACCTGGGTCTCTTATGTCTCCTGCTCAGATGGTAATGAGATCTTAGGTACTTATAATTTTCTTTATTTAATACATATTTGAAAAACCACTGATGATAAAACTGTGTCCAAACTTTAGCTAATAGTTGAGAAACAGTATCTACACCTTATATTATTTTGTATGTCTTTGTTGTTTTATTGGAGAACATACGATTGTAGTTTCACATAATTGCATACATAAAACCAATGTAAATATGTATTTATACAAATATAGACATTTTATATAATGAATATATACTTATATATAAAGTATTTGTACACACATATTATTTGGGAAGTGTCCAGAATTATGAGAGGCAGGTTATGTATTAATATCTTTGTCACTTGCTATGTGACTTTGGTTTTGGTATCTACCTGTATCCCCTTCATGGATCACAGCCTTGTTGTGGCAGAGGGGCTTGTATAACTCAAAGAAGCTATGATCCATATCATGCAGGGCCACCCAAGACAGATGGGTCATAGTGAAGAGTTCTAACAAAGCATGGTTTTCCAGTGAACATGTACATATGTGAGAGTTGATCCATAAAGAAGGATGAGAGTTGAAAATTGATGCTTTTGAACTGTGGAGCTGGAGAAGACTTTTCAGACTCCTTTGGACTTCAAGGAGCTCAAACCAGTCAATCCTAAAGGAAATCAACCCTGAATATTCCTTGGAAGGACTGATGATGAAGATGAAGCTTCAGTACTTTGGCCACCTGATGCAAAGAGCTGACTCATTGGAAAAGACTCTGATGCTGGGAAAGATTGAAGGCAAAAGGAGCAGGGGGTGGCAGAGGATAAGATGGTTAAATAGCCTCACCTACTCAATGGACATGGATTTAAGCAAACTCCAGCAGATAGTGGAGGACAGAGGGGCCTGACGTGCTATAGTCCATGGGGTGGCAAAGAATTGGACACGACTTAGTGACTAAACAGCAATAACAACAAAATCTACAATAAAGTTAATAAAAAGAAAACAAGATATTTATAAAAGATATTTTATAGTGCTATGTGTATTGGTTTTATTTTGAACCATTCAGGTAGTTGTAAACATTTTAGGGGTTACTCTTAATAGCTCAAGGGGCCATAAGCTGAGTGAGTTTCATCTGTGTCACTTACTTTCCTAAAGTATCTCAATTCAAAGTATAGAGCTGTTGGTAACATCCATTGTTAGAGATCCTACTTCATGATTTTAAAAATGTTTGAACTCCCCCCCTGTCCTAGGAGTAAGAGTGAAATGTTCTCAGGAATTTCTTAATGAGTCTGAACTGAAAGTCATGTTTTCTGTTAGTGGAGTAGTCTTTTAGATAAGAAAGTTTATATGAGTCTTTTAATAAGTTTTTAAAAAAACATAGTTTTCCTGTGGTTGTGTAAGAAATTCTAGAGCAACCTCTCTTTGTTTGTACTTATGTGACCAGCAGTCCTGTCTCCTATCCCTTGGGCAGTTGGATTTTATGCTGCTCGTGTGTATTTGTGGAATAAATATTCTAGTATTCAGAAAATGCTAATGTAGGTAAATCCAAGGAGAGGAACATGCTTTTGGAGGTTGGGGGCCCCAGATGTGACAAAGTAGTGCTGACATTACTCTGCTAAGCCTGGCTTTGAAGGTGAGTCTGATTGATGTCAGATGAGAGTGAGGAGAAAATGGCTGTTATCAGTCAGGTTTCAGTTATAGATAACAGAGTCTATTCTAGCTAGTTTCAGCATAAATGGATTAATTGAGGTAATTAATTGCTTACAAAACTGATTTTAAGGGCTGCAGGAGGCTGTAAGGCTGTTTCTACTGGAATGACTTCCAGCGTCTATCCACCAATGATCTGTTTCCTCTTTTAGAAACACAAAGTAGTTTCCTAGCTAGTGGATTAAAAAAAAAAAAATGGATCTTAGTTATGATTGATTCCTCAGAAAATATCTTTCTCCCCACCTAATTTGTTTCTGAATTGTCACTGATCAAACAGAAATTCTGTTCGCAACCTTAGTGCAAAGGAGTCTGGTAAATGTAATTTTCAGCTCTCTGGCTTCAGATTGTAAGAAGGCATCCTACTCAGAAGTTGAAAGAGATGGTAAGCAACCAATGAACTGTATCTTGTGGCCAAGGGGGCAATTATATGGGATGATTTTACATTCATCTATCTCTATAAACAATTTGGTCTTCACTTTATTTGGACTTGGTGGCTTTCTGGTAAAGAATCCTCCTGCCAATGCAGGAGATGCAGGTTCCATCCCTGGGTCAGGAAGATCCCCTCAAGGAGGAAATAAATCCCACCCCAGTATTCTTGCCTGGGAAATACCATAGACAGATGAGCCTGAGGGGCTTCAGTCCATGTGGTCGCAAAAAGTCAGACGCAACTTAGCAACTGAGCACACATGCTCATATTTGGATAAAAGTCAAAATCTCAAACTTGTTATCAAAGATATAAGTCTTGAATTTGCCAGCATTTGAAGATTATATTATATCAATTTTCTGTTGTTCGTGGAAACCACTCTGTCTTAGGACATACTTCTTTGTAGACCTCTTTTAACTTTAAAATTCCTCTCTCATTTTAGCCCAGCAAACAGATTCTATTCTGCAGAAATCTACAAATATTCTTATTTCCTTCCTGTCACAGAATTATTCAGTCCTGAGAATCACAGGATAATTTTGTTCTTTATTGTTCATTTCTATTTAAATTGGGAAAAACAGTCTGGTAGAAATATAAACTGGGCTTTCCTGGTGGCTCAGATGGTAAAGAATCTGTCAGCAATGTGGGAGATGTGGGTTTGATCCCTGAGTCAGGAAGATCCCCTGGAGAAGGGAATGGCAACCACTCCAGTATTATTGCCTGGAGAATTCCATGGACAGAGGAGCCTGGCAGGCTACAGTCCATGGGATCGTGAAGAGTCAGGCATGACTGAGTGACTAACACTTTCTTTTTTTTTTTTATGAAATATAAATACGTGGCAGAAATATTACAGTGTGTTGATAAAGTTGAATGATGTGTTCTCTCTTTCCTAAGAGTTTAGGCACCATCCTTTGATCTATCTGTTCTGAGAGAAAAATTCTTTGATCTTCTTGAATCAAAGCTATCAGACTGAGTTTCTGTTAGTAACACCAGAGCATGACTAAAACCAGATTGATTTCAGAGAGAGCTTCCCCATATACTCGTTGTAGGACCTCGGACAAATCACTTTACTGTTTTCAGCATCAGTTTTCTCGTCTGTAAAGTGGGGCTGTAGTCCCTAAATTATATGACTGTGAGAATTAAATGAGATGTCATAATAAAGCATTTTCCAGATTAAACTGTTAGTAAATTATTGACTACTTTTAGTAGAAATTCAGAGTCATACAGATGCTTTTTAAAATCCTCTAACCACTAGTTATTGATTGTATGGTCTTAGGAAAGGTTTTATAGTTAACCTTTTTGAATCTCAATTTATTAATTTGCAAATTAAGTATAATAACATTTTCTTCTAGGATTTTTTATGAAGACAATTATGCAGAAGTGACTATATAGAATCTAACACAATATTACTTCCCATATCTTCCCTATCTAAGCTTTATCCAAAATTGAAACAAGGTAAAAAGAAATTCTTGCAATATTTTACTATGCCATTAATCTAGAGGGCTGAAATGTTTCAACTATATTTGAAATTAGCATACCATTAATACTCTCTGATTTGTAGCTCCTGAAATTAAGCCACTTGCTTGAATATTTAAATGGCCCTCTTTCATTTTTATTATTTATAATGCCTCAGTTTGGTTTTGCATGTCTCCTTGTGATAGCTTTCAATCATCTGGATGTTGCTTCAAGTTTAAATTCCAAGTTAGCAGTTATGAGTAAAGATCTTTGCACCTCTGAGTGTTGTAAGGTGCCCATAAAGTATCTTACTGTTCTTTTCTTGTTTTTCTAAAAGTTGCTCAAATGTTTTAGGAGAAAAGTATGTGATAAAGATTTTTCCATAGATTGAAAATGTACCCATAGGAATTGAAGTTGTTAATTTTTCTTTCTAGTTTCAGATGCCCAGAAAAGTGCAGAAGGACAGATAATTTACTTTCAAATATATCCTTAGGCCAATTCAATGTACCTTTCTTTCAGTATTTTAGATGGATTATTAGAAAGCATGAAATAGAATTGTACTTTATTATATATTTGGTATAATCTGGCTAAATTTATTTATTAGGAGAAGGTCAGAATATCATAATTACAAACATTTCTGCCAAGCCTACATGCCAAAAGACATTGTCATTTTTCTGAAGTGTGTTGGTGTTTTTTTCAGCATTTCAAATAGCAAAAGTTCATTTAGTTATCTTATGAACAAATTTAAATGCAGCTTTAGTAGGGTACACTCTTGGAGTGAGTGAGGCAGAGCAAATTTTTTTTATTACATTTCTAATACTCTGCAGTGTCTGAAATACTGTTAATTTAGATTATATTCTATTATAAAAATCATTAAAGAATTTGCTGCTTTGCTTTCAGCAAGATTAAGTGTGATGGTGAAAAGTATCCCATAAGAAAGTAGAAAACTAGCTGTTTATCAGCAACACTGTAAAAATACTTAATAGTTAAAATTTGTGGTTAAATAAATATTGATTATTAAGTATAAAAGTGCTAAATTTACCAGAGATAATATACATGTTTCGATGCTGTTCTCTCGAAACATCCCACCCTCGCCTTCTCCCACAGAGTCCAAAAGACTGTTCTGTACATCTGTGTCTCTTTTTCTGTTTTGCATATAGGGTTATCATTACCATCTTTCTAAATTCCATATATATGTGTTAGTATGCTGTAATGTTCTTTATCTTTCTGGCTTACTTCACTCTGTATAATGGGCTAAATTTAAATCAGAGGAAACTTTTAAAGTTCTGGAAGAAACACTATAATGAATCTTGACCACCCTCCTGTATATATTCTCAAATTGCCAAAAAATAAAAGTGTTTAGAATATACTGTATGCCATTACAGCACCTGCTCCTTCATAAAAATGACATATTGATGATTGAGTTGTAAAAACTCAGTGTAATGATTTATTTATTTTTTAACCAATGGTTTATTCTTTGTCTTATGAGCTGGCACTCTGATCTTTTAGATGCCTTAAATAGAGCATTTCCAATGTATACAGTTTATTTCTTTGAATGCTTCTATTTACTTCTTCAAGAGTAGTATTTTGATTGTTTTGCATTTGGAAAAACAAATCAAATGTTTATAAGGTCTGCAAATGTTAAAAATGGATTTCTTATTATTTAATTTTTTCATGACAAGTTGTCTTTGTCTGCTAATTACCAAATGCAGAAATAATAGTACCTTAAACAAGATAAGTTTCAATTCTGTCTAGAAAATGAATCTAGATGTCAAAATGATTGAGATAGTATGATCCCTTCATGGTATCATGAGGGACCCGTCCTTAGCACATATGACTTCTGCCTTGGAGTTAGCTCACAATATAAGACGGGTTCTGCAGCCCTAGCTATCACAGTTGAATTTCAGGCAGGAAGGAAGAAATGGGAAGCACAGAAATGGGTCCATGCCCTTCTCTTTTAAGGCGTTTCTTTGGAGGGCCCTCACAACACTTCTGCTACAAGGTATACATATGTGCAGAAAGAATAAACCTAGCAGGTCTGAGAATATGGTGCTTAGTCAGGCCTGCTTGAAAGGTTGGTCCTTGCTCGGCATCTGGGAATTTGGATTTCAGGAAGGGTTGCTCCATTCACCCTCTGCTTAGAATGGTTCATTGTGCTTAATTTTTTTCTTCAAACAATATGATTGGCATGGAACACTTGCTTTACCATTGCAGATTGAATTTTGATATAGGCAGGGCAGATGGTGCCTATGTGACCAGACCCAGTAAAAACTGAATCTCTAGTAAGCTTCCCTGATAGAATATTTCATAAGTGTTGTCATTAGCTAATGCTAGAGGAGTTAAGTGCCTCCTTGTGACAACATGGGGAGAGGATTCTTGGAAGCTTATTTCTGTTTTCCTTTAAATGTCATCCCCCCTGTCACATTTCTCTTTTATTAATTTTGTTTTGTATCTTTTCACTGTAATATGTCATAGTCATGAGTATGACTATATCATGAGTCCTTTAAGTCCTCTGTGAGTCATCAAACCTAGACATGATCTTGGAGACCTCTTAAAAAAAAATGAAAATTCAGTAAGTGACTGAATACTTACTCAGTCACTCAAGTTATAAAACACATTCTCAAGTTATAAAACACATTTTAAGGTCTATCACAAATGTGATTTTTTTTGGTACTAATATTCATAGTATGATTTTAAATTTTTATTGGCCTTCTCTTTTCATCACCATGACTGCAAGCTTTGGATCTGATGACTGGAAGAATGGAGTTGTCATTAACTGAAATGGAAAGATGGTGAGAGTTGGTTTGGAGGGAAGATCAAGAGTTTCTATCTTGATCAATTTTGGATATGTTACATTGTAGACAGAGAGTAGATGGTGGTGCCAGAAGACTGGATTCAAGAGAGAGGGCTCAACTACAAATATTAAATTAGAAGTCATCATCATGTAAGAGGCATTTAAGGTACAGAGGGGATGAACAAGGAAGTGAGTGTAGATGGAAAGGAACAAGCTTTATGGCACTCAGCATCCATTTAAAAGTCAGGGAGATGAGTAGGAACCACCAAAGGAAACTAGGAAGCAGTGGACAGTAAAGTGAAAGTGAAAGTTGCTCAGTTGTGTCAGACTCTTTGCAACCCCATGGACTATACAGTCCATGGAATTCTCCAGGCCAGAATACTGGAGTGGGTAGCCTTCCCCATCTCCAGGGATCTTCCCAACCCAGGAATCGAACCCAGGTTTCCTACATTGCAGGTGGAATCTTTACCAGTTGAGCCACAAGGGAAGCCCAAGAATACTAGAGTGGGTAGCCTATCCCTTCTGCGGCAGGTCTTCCTGACCCAAGGATCAAACCGGGGTCTCCTGCACTGCAGGCAGATTCTTTACCACCGGAGCTATCAGGGAAGCCGGAATGGACAGCAAGGAAGCAGCAAAACAAATCTCTTTCCAGTCACCTTGTGGAAACTTGGGAGAATATATCTTTTTCTTTTTTCCTGTTTTTTATAGCTTGCATTGTTGTTGTCCAGTCGCTAAATCACGCCCGACTCTTTGTCACCCTGTTGACTGCGCCTGCCAGGCTGCATGGCCAAAATACTGTAGCTTGAACTTTAGCATAAGTACTTCCAGTCAATATTCAGGATTGATTTCCTTTAGGACTGACTGGTTTGATCTTGCAGTCCTGGGGATTCTCAAGAGTCTTTTCCAGCACCACAATTTGAAAGCGTCAATTCTTTGGCTCTCAGTCTTCTTTATGGTCCAATTCTCACATCTGTACATGATTACTAATAAAGCCATAACTTTCACTATGTGGACCTTTGTCAGCAAAGTGATGTCTTTGCCTTTTAATATGCTGTCTAGATTTTTCATAGTTATCCTTCCGCAGAGCAAGTGGCTTTTAATTTCATGGCTGCACTCACCGTCCGCAGTGATTTTGGAGTCCAATAAAATAAAATCTGCCATTGTTTCCATTTTCCCCTTCCTATTTACCATGAAGTGATGGGACTAGATGCCATGGTCTTAGTTTTTGTTAAGCCAGCTTTTTCACTCTCCTCTTTCACCTTCATCAACGGAGTCTTTAGTTCTTCTTTGCTTTCAGCTATTAGAATGGTATCATCTGCATATCTGAGGTTATTGGAAATGAAGTCAGATCTTTACATTTTAATCGTATCTGAATACATTTAGCATGGTGTTTGATATTTTTATGCCAGCTGTATTGCAATGTTGATTCATTTAACACCCTATCTTCTAAAATTTGGATGGTTTTCTGATAAACAAATTCATAACTCACATTACCTATTCTGTTTTCATTTTTATATTATTTTTCTCCAATGTTTCCAGCTCTCTTGAATGAATTTAGCTTTATAAATTTTCTTTTTTCCATTTATCAAATTTTATTCTTGTCCTAGATAGTACTACTAATTGGTGATTCAGTAGGAATTTAAAATTTGACAATAGAGAAGTACCATTTGATATTTTCTTCTAAATTCACCCATCCATATTCAAAGGATAATCCTATGTTTATAAAGATAAATGAAAATACTAATATTTAGATATTAATTAAATTGATTAAAATCATAGAATTTACCCCCAAATCCCTCTGTTTTATTTCAAAATGAATGTGGCTGAGTAGACTCAGTTTTCATTTGAGGGAATATTTATTAAAAGATCAACACCTCAATTAATTGAAACTCATTATATTGTGGGTGCCTTGTAGAGTGGTTTTTCTCTAATTTATGTTTCATTGTCAACAGAATTATAATGCTAGGAATCCATTAAAGCAACAATGATTTTGTTCAGTTCAGTTGCTCAGTCATGTCCGACTCTTTGCAACCCCATGAACCGCAGCACACCAGGCCTCCCTGTCCATCACAAACTCCTGGAGTCTACCCAAATCCATGTCCATCTAGTCGGTGATGCCATTCAGCCATCTCATCTTCTGTCGTCCCCTTCTCCTCCTGCCCCCAATCCTCCCCATCATTGGGGTCTTTTCCAGTGAGTCAACTCTTTGCATGAGGTGGCCAAAATATTGGAGTTTCAGCTTCAACATCAGTCCTTTCAATGAACACCCAGGACTGATTTCCTTTAGGATGAACTGGTTGGATCTCCTTGCAGTCCAAGGGACTCTCAAGAGTCTTCTCCAACACCGCAATTCAAAAGCATCAATTCTTCAGCGCTCAGCTTTCTTCACCATCCAACTCTCACATACATACATGACTACTGGAAAAACCATAGCCTTGACCAGATGGACCTTTGTTGGCACAGTAATGTCTCTGCTTTTAAATATGCTATCCAGGTTGGTCATAACTTTCCTTCCAAGGAGTAAGCGTCTTTTAATTTCATGGCTGCAATCACCATCTGCAGTGATTTTGGAGCACAGAAAAATAAAGTCAGCCATTGTTTCCACTGTTTCCCCATCTATTTGACGTGAAGTTAAGGGACCAGATGCCATGATCTTAATTTTCTGAATGTTGAGCTTTAACCCAACTTTTTCACTCTTCTCCTTCACTTTCATCAGAGGCTTTTTGTTCTTCTTCACCGTCTGCCATAAGGGTGGTGTCATCTGCATATCTGAGGTTATTGATATTACTTTTATATCCTAGACTCAGTGCATTGGATTGAAGACACCAAAAGTCCTTGATGCAATAGGCTGTAGTTTATTAAAGGCAATATTGTTGTCTTGGGTCTGGTTATTTAGAAGTAGAATTTGAGGTGAGAATTCAAGTCCAAGGGACTTATTAGGGAAATGCTTTTAGGAGATACTGCTAGTGGAGTAAAAAAGCAAGACAGGAAAAGGAAGAAGCCAGGCAAAGGTGTGATTTTAGGGGATTAACCTCAACCTCATCTTGTGGAAGGAGCTCTTGAATGTAAGTTATGATTCAAAATCTGTCCTAAGGGAGACAAGGAAGTTGGGCTTTCATAGTCACTAAAAAGCCATTGGATAGAGAGGAAAATCTCTGGCATTTCTCAGACTCTGCCTCTGAGAGCAAAGTGGCCCCACAGACCTGAGACCT
Source organism: Cervus canadensis (assembly GCF_019320065.1). NCBI lineage: Eukaryota > Metazoa > Chordata > Mammalia > Artiodactyla > Cervidae > Cervus > Cervus canadensis. The sequence continues at coordinate 34,435,316 of NC_057391.1, forward strand.
TCCAAGGGTAAGAGGGCATTCTTAGGAGATGAACATGGAAAGCACAAAAAGGGACTACAAGAAATTCAGGCAGAACACCGGTTATCTATAACATAGAAATAGCTAATTTACATGACACATAATGAGTACTCGCAGAGAGATTTGCAAGCTGCTATGGCAACCTTTAGGACAGGATGAAATAGAGTTCTATGGGAGAGGGAAGACTTTCTAATAAAATGATTTCTGGAGGATCAGAGGCAGTTAACTACATAATGAATGAAGGAAAAAAGAACTTTCATTTCAGGAGGAGCCTGGTGTACAAAGACACAGACACATAGCAAAAAAAAATTCCTACATTTCAAGCCTGTCGTGGATTTAAAATCAACCAATAAAATAAAAAAGCATTTTATTTACTTTTAAAGAATTAAAATCCTGTTACTGGTTGTCTGGAGTCCATGTTTAATATCTTGGTTATGCTACAAAAGAAAAGCCTTCAACGAGGCAATCTCCAGTAACCCCCAACACTTTTTAAAGCATTTGCACCAAAATGTACCCTCTTCTGTCATCTTTGGTTTGATAGACTGCTACCAGATCCTATTGTAGTTCTCTATACACATGTAGGAAGCGACGTTGTTAAAGATAAATACAAAATTTACTTAGTATCTCTCACTGCTTATATTCACAAGAGATGAATAAAATCTTCAAAGTTTAAGTTCAAAAGAAAAGACACAGTCAAGAGAATGATGAGAAAAAAATGTTTTCTCTGCTTTAAGGCATATCTCATTTTCAGAAATACCCATGTCCTCACCTCAAAATTCTCATTTTGTTTCCAATGCATTTACCATAATGATTCCCCCTCCTTCACCATTCTATTCTTTGGCTGGTGAGAAGACCCCAGGTTGATCTTCAGACTCTGTTTTATGTTTATTGCTTCCCTGAGCTTCTTGTTCACACTACACACTTTAAACAATTCCTCCTTATCACAATGTGGACATATTAACAGATAGTAACTCTAACTTGTAGAAATCGTTTAAAGCTTTAAATTATTTTTAGTAGTAGTCATATTAGTGATAGTAGTGATCTCTAATATTGGTCAGCATACTAGAAAAATATAATGTTCCATGCATAGAGTGAAGAAGTTTTTGATTCCCTGATGTCTCGGTGGTAAAGAATCCACCTGTCAGTGCAGGAGACTCCGAAGATGCAGGTTCAATCCCTGGGTTGGAAAGATCCTCAGGGAGTAGGAATTGGCAACCCACCCCAATATTCTTGCTGGAAAATTCCAAGGGCAGCAGAGTCAGGCGGGCTGCAGTCTATGGGGTTGAAAATAGACATGGCTGAGCACACACACACAGTCTATAGAAGTTTTCAGGTTAAAAATTTGTTGCTTTGACAGAAAATTTTTGTATAATATTTAGAAACAAGAGTGACATTTTTCTATCATTTATAATAGACTGATACACTTTATTAAAAATTGAACCCATAAGATCTGGAGTCCTGTTCCACTCATAGTTCTATTTATTGTATTAAGTAGCTCAAAGAGAACATATTGTCTCTGTTATTTTCCCTGATATCAGTACAGGATAAGAGGATAACTTTTATTTTCAAAACTGTAAAGAGCACTGTTTACTTATAATCATGCTGCTGCTGCTGCTAAGTCACTTCAGTCGTGTCCGACTCTGTGCGACCCCATAGACGGCAGCCCACCAGGCTCCCCCGTCCCTGGGATTCTCCAGGCAAGAACACTGGAGTGGGTTGCCATTTCCTTCTCCAATGCATGAAAGTGAAAAGTGAAAGTGAAGTCGCTCAGTCATGTCCGACTCTTAGCGACCCCATGGACTGCAGCCTACCAGGCTCCTCTGTCCATGGGATTTTCCAGGCAAGAGTGCTGGAGTGGGGTGCCATTGCCTTCTCCTACTTAAAATCATGCCTTTATGCTTTTTCAGACATCACTCTGGAAATGACGAGAGCCATGACTGGCTTTGTTTAGCACCCAAAGGCTCTGGTGGTAAATCACCCCAATAATTATAGCAGAGCAGATGATGTTTATCTTACTTTTTCTCTGGATGTCTTTTACAGATAAAGGATCTTCTTTCAGAGTATGAACAAGGCTAGGACAAAGCTCATATTTGTCATCATAGATTGACCTGAGGAGACAGGAGAATAAAGCCTAACACCTTGACAACTGATAGAAAGTATCTTTAATTCACAAAACTCCTCATTCACTAAATGTTAATTAAAGGGGAGAACCTAGAAGTCTGAGGATTGTCAAGGGCTAACTACTTATTGAGTTTGTAATATCTATGGAATACAGTCTTGGATTCACCTAGGTCTCTCTCTGATCTGCACTTCAGGTGTTTAACATTTTCGTAAGCTATTTTAGTCAACAGTGATTTTATTTAAGACTACATAAAAATAATGATGTTTCAGAAATATCATTATTTGCAAAAAGCAAAGTAGAAAATTCTCTGTTGAGAGTTGGGTGACTCTAAGCTAAGTGTTATGATCTGCAGCCTAAGAGTATCTCCAAGCTGTTCCTTTAGATTATATAGTTACCATAAAGTATCCCCCTAAAGTGTAGCATCTTTCTTTTTGTGTACCTGTTATTTTTATGGAAATTAAAAGGGTTTAAATACAATCATATTTAACAATGCGGCATATCTGAGTAGTGAATGTATTTTATTCCTGCTTTGGGACTAGCAAGTTGTCCCAAATAACCCATCTCCTCTTTTTGCAGAGCTATAGAATTAGATTGTAGAAGGAGCCTGGGAGACAGGAGCTCTGCATGGTAAAGAATACACTTCCCAGCCTTTCTGGTAGCTATGGGTGGGGCTGTCTATCTGAAGTGAGCCAGTGTCCATGGGATTTTCCAGGCAAGAGTACTGGAGTGGGGTGCCATTGCCTTCTCCTACTTAAAATCACACCTTTATGCTTTTTCAGACTATCACTCTGGAAATGACGAGAGCCATGACTGGCTTTGTTTAGTGCCCAAAGGCTCTGGTGGCAAATCACCCCAATAATTTTTCCAGAGCTATAGAATTAGATTTTAGAAGGAGCCTGGGAGACAGGAGCTCTGCATGGTAAAGAATACACTTCCCAGCCTTTCTGGTAGCTATGGGTGGGGCTGTCTATCTGAAGTGAGCCAGTGTCCTGAGTCAATATCCCAGAGCCTTCTGTAAACCCGATCTTTAGGCACTTTTTTGTCTTTTCCTCTTTTCTTCTGCTAGGAATGGGATGTGAAAACTAGATTTGTAGCTGCTATTCTGGGCCTTGAGCTCAAGCAGCACATGGTTTTAAGCAGGCGGTTTCAAAGAGCGTGAGTCCCTGAGCAGAGTCATTAAATTCTCACTGGTCTGCCTCACTCGAGATTTTTTTTTTTTTTTTTTACATGATGGAACCTAAATTTATCTTGTATAAATCGCTGTTCATGTGTCTATCTTACAGCTGAATTATATTCACCTTCCCTCATAGCTTAGTTGGGCTTCCCTGATAGCTTAGTTGGTGAAGAATCCACCTGCAATGCAGGAGCACCCAGTTTGATTCCTGGGTCGGGAAGATCCGCTGGAGAAGGGATAGGCTACCCTCTCCAGTATTTGGGGGCTTCCCTTGTGGCTCAGCTGGTAAAGAATCTGCTGGGAATGCGGGAGACATGAGTTCAATCCCTGGGTTGGAAAGATCCCCTGGAGAAAGGAAAGGCTACCCACTCCAATATTCTAGCCTAGGGAATTCCATGGGGTTGAAAGAGTCAGACACGACTAAGTGAATTTCATGTGTATATCTCACAGCTGAATTATATCCACCAACACCTCAAGTTTCAACTCAAGTCCTACATTTCATTCAACAGATTAAATATCTGCTGAATTAATCAGGGTCGGGATGCAGAGTTGAATTATCCAGAGAATATTTCTTTGGGGGGGGTTGTGTGTGTGTGTGTGTGTGTGTGTGTGTGTGTGTATGTGTGTTCTTCCTTATCACTCCAGGTTTATCAATTAAAGTTTTAACCACCTCCTACCCAAAGTATGACGTAAGAAAGAATTTTATTTTTCTCCTATGTAGAAACCCAGAAGCTATACATAGTTCAGGTTAGGTAGGTGAAACTCCCATGATGTCAGAGATTTAGATTCTTCTGTTTTATAGATTCTCTGTGCTTGACTTTCATTCCATATCAGGTCAGGGTCCAATATGGCAGACAGCAGTAATGTGCTGAAATGAGCGAAATGTGGGCGGCTGCTTCCCTATAAGAATATTTCTTCTTAAAACACACTGGCAAGAATGTAGCTGAAATGGGAATTGCCTTTGTTTTGGGAAACCTTGTGCCTGATGAATACTGTGGGATTCAGTTCCTGTGGAAGGAGAAATCAACATCAGGGAATTGGCAGACTCTAACACATTGTAATAGTTTGTTCCTTCTGCATGGAAGCCTATACAGTCTCCTTTGTAGACTTTGAGGTCACAAGCTCTATCAGAGCATGCCTAGGGTTTCTTTATGGGCTTCCCTGGTAGCTCAGCTGGTAAAAAATCCATCTGCAATGCAGGAGTCCCCAGTTCAATTCCTGGGTCGGGAAGATCCGTTGGAGAAGAGACAGGCTACCCACTCAAGTATTCTTGGGATTCCTTGGTGGCTCAGCTGGTAAAGAATCCACCTGCAATGCAGGAGACCTGGGTTTGATCTCTGGGTTGGGACGATCCCCTGGAGAAGGGAAAGGCTACCCACTCCAGTATTCTGGCCTGGAGAATTCCATGGATGGTATAGGGGTTTCTTTTCTCATCAACTAGATGTATAAATTACATCTAATTTAACTTGGTAAGCCCCCTTAATGAGTAAAGTTATCTTTCCAAAACTCAGGAATATTTCCTTTCATTATTTATCTTTTTAAGTAGAGGGGGAAAAAACACTTTCCATAAGTGATTATTTTTTATTCTTTCTGTACTTTTCTGGTTTTTCTATTACATTTCACAACTGCATTGCATTTTTTTTTCTTTTAAACTTATTTATAATAACTTCAATATTTGTTCATAGTAAAATAAAGTATAAATAAGAATTTTAAATAATAAATTTTTGAAAAGAATATTTTACATATTCTCTTCTTTTACCAGTCCCACTCATATAATTAATCAAGGTTAAATTTTGTGTGTATTCATGTGTTCCATTTATGTATTAATATGTATTAACATATTAGTGCATGCCTGCATGCTAAATCGCTTTAGTCATGTCTCACTCTTTGCGACCCTATGGATTGTAGCCTGCCAATCTCCTCTGTCCATGGGGATTCTCCAGGCAAGAATACTGGAGTGGGTTGCCATTTCCTTCTCCAGGAGTAACATATTAGTGTATACGTGCAAATGCATGTACACACATGTACATTTTTTTACACAGATTAGAATAGTCTCTTTTTTGTTAGCTTGGTAAAACATTTTGTATGTTTATTCTTTCCATTACTCTATTCGATACAGCTTTAGAGTCAATTAATTTGTCATCACTTCCCTATATTTTGATATTGTATTATTTTCAGTGTTGTACTATTACATAGACATTTTTCTACATTCTTGTGCAAATGTTAGGTATATTTTAACTAGATCATTGCTAAGTCCAAGTCTGAATGTGTTTCCATTTTTTGACATAATTTACTGGGTTCTGCACCAAAAAGGAAGGTTTTACCATCTGACCCTGCCAGTCCCAGCTATGAAACCTCAACAGCACACAATAGCATCAGTGTTTGTGGCTCTTCAATAGGTGAAAGTTGGTTTCTCATGCTTTGATTTACAGTTTAAGAAAAGAAATTGAACATCTCTTTATTTAAATAATGCCAATTTGTAGTTCTATTTTTTCCCTTTTCTTTTCTTATCCATTAACTCACTCATCATCTAGTGTACCATATATATATAATACATATATGTGTATATATTATGGAAACTGACCCTGATCCTGACATTTTTAATAGTAACTTGTCTTACATAATTTTTAAAAAAGAGTGACATATTAATCAAAATGATAGGTTTTTGTTTTTTTTAAGAATTTGTATTAAAAGCCCTGCTCACTTGAATAATTGTAGACAGATCACTCCATATTTTCTTATGGAACGATTTTAGTTTTCTACATTGAAATCTTTATTGCATCTAGAATTAATTTTGATTTGAAGGGTGGGTTATAGAGTCAGCTTTTTTTTTTTTTTCCATTATGGATATATAGTCAATTGCCCCAACACCACTTACTAAACAAACTTTCTTTCCCCTTTTCATTTAAAATATTTCCTGTATGAAATCCTAAATTATATACACATTTCTGTACTCTTAACAGTGTTCTCTTGTGTGGTCCCTAGATGTCTCTGGGGACCCTGTGATCTTTACAAGGAGTTTATGAAGAAGAATGTTGTTTCTCACTATGCTGCTTTTTCAGTAAAGGAAGATAAAACAGGTGGCATGTTAGCACGGAACAAAGCTGTGGCATCAAATTGTACCAGCAGTCTTTGTATTCTTCGCTAATTCACTACTATTTACTCACAGTAATAATAATAAAAATAAAAGATCAGTGTCACTATTTTTGATAAATCAGTAAAAATCAATATTCATTTTTTAAAGATTTTTTTTTTAATGTGGTCCACTTGTAAAGTGTTTACTGAATTTGTCTTACATTTCTTGGTCTTTTTTGGCTAAGAGGCATGTGCTATCTTAGCTCCCTGATCAGGGAACACACCCCCACCCTCTACATTGGAAGACAAAGTCTTAACCACTGGACCCCCAGGGAAGTTCCAGTATTAATTTTTAACATCTTAGAACACAGTTACTGTATTTTTAATATCCTAAGTGACAAAATGGAAAATTCCTAAAAAGCATTTCTGCTGCTTACTAAAGTACAGTGTTTGTCTCAAGGCAAAGTCTTGTATGAATGAGTTTTGTGGAGAATTACCCACTTTTTTTAAATAGAATAATGTTTTTTTTTACTTAAAAGGATGCTTTTTATACAAACAGTGGTTATTCAGATTTGGGTATTTGGCAAATATTTCCTCAGAAATGAATGAGATGAACCTATCATCCCAAATAAAACACCTTAACAATGTTCATTGCTGATGATAAATTTCACATATTTAAAAGAAAACTTAGAATTTTGGAAAATCTGCCAACAGAAGCATGATAGCATGGTAGTCACATATACTAATTTCACCAATCCTTAAAGAAGACTATTCTATGAAGATTGATGATATTAGTGTATGTGAATTGTATTATATACTGAGCTATCTCAACATCTGGAAGATCTTTATAACTCAATGAATTCATATTTTCCAGATGACTAATCTATGTTGCTACAAAATCATGCATGAGAAAATGATCTATTAAAAGTGCAAGACAGACCAATGGGTTTTAGTGTCACAAAGAGCCAAAAGGGCATTGATATGGTTTTCAATTCTATTTTGCAAGTAGGAAACTAACACTGAAGGAATTTTACTGTAGTATCAAGGAAGACTGTACACAGTTATCTAAAAAGGCTATTAAATACTACTCCCTTTATAGCCAGTCAAGATTTTCTTCAAATATTTCTGACAAACAGAACATGCTGCCACAGATTGCATGCAGATGTTGATATAATCATCTAGCTAGCTTTTTTTTTTTACTAAAGAAGGTACTGAAGAGATTTGAAAAACTATAAAGCAGTTCCATTCATTTTATTCAATTGTTTTTGTCTTGAAAAATATAATTTTTGATGAAAAGTGTTCCTTAAGTTAATGTCTTCAGTTTATTAAAATGATTTAAAATTAGTTAATAATACATAATTTAACATTGTCTTAGTTTCAGTTTCTACTACACTGATTATGAATAGATATAATTTAAATAAGCTAAAGATATTTGAGATCCTTAATAATTTTTAATAGAGTAAAAGTATTCTAAGATCAAAAAGTTTGATAGTCTATATCATAATTTATTCTCTCATTCTTTTCTCTTTCTTTGTCTCTCTCCCCACCCACACTCACACACAGACACACAGACACACACGCACACTCTTATTCTCTACCTCCCCCAATTCCTGGACAATTACCAGTACTATAACAGTATTCTAAAACTAAATTATTGTCTTAATATCATGTTTTTAATATCCAAAACTTCTAGGCCATTTCCATAACTGTTTTGATTCTGAACTTACTTTTTATATTCTGAAATGTCTATTTTTTAAAATCAATATTGGTACCATATTGTGATAGTCAAGGAAAACTTGGCCTTTAATTGGGATTGTGTTTTATTTATATCTTAGATTTTACCTTAGAAATATATATATAAGAGAGAATTAGCATATATCTATATAAGATATACAAAGCAAAAATATGTAATTTGCTTGTTCATTTCAATCTTTTTTTGTTTTATTACCTATAAATTTTGAAAGTTAAGTTAAAATAGAACCCTAGATTTTCCCATTAAAGTGGTACTTATCAGATCAGTGCCCACGTTACCCTTTGTCTTTTTATGAGCATATTAATAATCACCTTATGAACTACTTGAAATCAGGAATCATCCCATTTAATTTTTATATATATTTTCTGTACAAAGTGTTGGATAAAAATTTGATATGTATTTTTATGAATTACTCAACTTTTATTAATCTCTAAGTAAAATTTTAATTTCATGCACAATGAAGGGCAAACATGAATATATTTATACTGATATTGTAATGATTTGGAGAATTTTTTAAAGATGCTTAGTGTCATTAGATCATAAGTTTGAATTAACATTGTATCAAAATAGCATAAATAATAGTAGTATTAAATGATTTAAATTTTGATAACCCACTATTTAGTTGCATTTTTCTATGTTTCTTCATTTGTGTTTGCAGAGGATTTCTATCAGCAGCTTTACAACCTAAAAATAAATAAAGCAATATATTATACAGCAGGGACAAGAAGAGATATAAAACTGAATCTTTTTACATCTTGTTTTGTATCACTTTACAGTACCATCACGTGGCTTTTGTTCAGGTTTATATAAGCTAAAATACACAAAATTTTACTTGAATGCTACTCTTTATTTCTAGTAAAAGCCAAGTCTGATGTACACAGCTGTGTTGAAAAGAACAGTATTGTTTATAATGGAATGTTTTAGATATTCAAAGTGCTTTGGCAGTTTAATAGAAATGTTCTCTTTGGAAAAGTTTACACATTTTTTGAAAATAATTATTGATGTAAAGTGAATTCTAATTATTAACTAGACAAGTCATTTGTAGGTTTATTACAGCAAAGCTATAAAAAAGAAATAAAAATCATATGTAACAACCAGGTGTATAAAATTACACATAATCTCAATAAACTACTCTGGTAATATACTTTAATTAGCCAAATCAAATAGAAAATATTGAGTAAAATAACGAAACATGTCCAAAAAGAAACTGAGAGCCTACCTGTTCCTATGCTAGGTAAATAAAAAATGCCTTACAGTGTTCGGAAAATAGAATTTTAGGGGCTCAAGAAAAAGAAACTAATCTGTGTTTCCAATGTACTACTTATATCTAACTTCCTTTGTATATATTAATATTTTATTGCCCTTCACACTGATGACACTATGGATGAACTCTATGCAACTGAGTTAGAATTGTATACACTATATAATAATGACACTGCATTTGCTGCTGCTGCTGCTGCTGCTAAGTCGCTTCAGTCGTGTCCGACTCTGTGCGACCCCACAGACGGCAGCCCACCAGGCTCCCCCGTCCCTGGGATTCTCCAGGCAAGAACACTGGAGTGGATTGCCATCTCCTTCTCCAATGAATAAAAGTGAAAAGTGAAAGGGAAGTCACTCAGTCATGTCTGACTCTTAGCGACCCCATGGACTGCAGCCCACCAGGCTCCTCTGTCCATGGGATTTTCCAGGCAAGAGTACTGGAGTGGGCTGCCATTGCCTTCTCCAGACACTGCATTTAAAATTTTATAATTTTATTTTTATATAAACTTCTCTTCTTAATTTTCAATAACTTGCCAAAAATGACACTGTAGCAGTTTCTGAAAGCCAACTCTCCAAATGAGTGAAAGTGAAAGTTGCTCACTTGTGTGTGACTCTTTGCGACCTCATGGACTGTACAGACCCCATGGCCCTGGAATTCTCCAGGCCATAATACTGGAATCTCCAGGGGATCTTCCCAACCCAGGGATCAAACCCAGGTCTCCCACATCTCAGATGGATTCTTTACCAGCTGAGCCACAGGGGAGGTCCCTCCAAATGAGTAATTGCTATTTAATTTTTCAGTGAGAAAGCCAACCTAAAGTAACAATCGTTGTTGATGCTTGCTCAGATCAGGTGGACCAAAACAGCAGGAAGTGCCTCTGACAGATTCCAAGACTCAAGTGTCTTCAACGAGACTTTGAGGATTACAAATATTCAGCGACACCAAGGAGGCCGGTATTACTGTAAAGCAGAGAATGGCCTGGGGTCCCCAGCGATAAAGTCAATCAGAGTGGATGTGTACTGTAAGTAAATGTCTCAGAAATCTTTAATTAAGTCAACTGCAGATACCTTTTGTCCTACAACTATTTTCATTGTTACATCTATTGAGAAAGACTAGAGTTTGTTCAAAAAAATAGAGTATATTTAGTTGAGAATGACAAGTCTTTAAGGTTAAGATAGCTCATTTAGCATATTTTTATAGAAATCTCCATAGGAAATTTTCAGTTTTTATGATTAAATAGTACATATTAATCATAGAACATTTAAGAATTAGATTAATAAAAAAATAAATATCACTGAAAATCCTATTAATGACTATTAGTGTTGAATGTATAGACTTTTTCATCTCTCTATATAAGTATATAAATGCATATTTACATTTGTATAAAGAAAAAAATCATGCTGTGGATATGGTGATTGGTTTTGTTAACCTATGAGAATTTCAGTTATTCTTATTTTGTAAAATGCACTTCATGAGTGAAGTTACTTGAACTGGCTTGTAAAAGGCCAAAATCTCTGTGTAAACTCTGTTTTGATCCAATTCTGTTAAAAGTAATCAGTCCCTAGGGCAATGCTGAGCCTCCTGGAATGTGTTTGTTGAATTATTTTTGTTTTTGGTCTCATTTTTCTACTCTTGGCCGTTAGCGAATATATTTTAAAGTCCTCTTGGTCTCAATACTGTCTTCCCCACCAAAAGAAATTAAGGGCCTATGTTCAGTTCAGTTTTTTATGTAGGTTTCTATTGCTCCATTGTATTTTTTGCAAATACTTGCATTTTATTTGTTAACTCTCAGTGTTATTAATAAAAAAGATGTTTATTTTTAGTGATTTCAGATGTAAGTAACAAGTGAGGAGTTCTCATTTTTTTAACCTACCTTTCATTCTTTCCTTTTTTTCTTTTTCTTTCAATGCAGGGTATAGTTGCATAGTTAGGAAAGTGATTTGGAATTATATGTGGTTGATCAGATCCAATGTTGCATCTCATGTAATTGTTCAGGTGACTGAGAAGTGAGTGACAGGGTTGCATTTGTGATTCACCTTCCACATTCAGGAGCTTTCACTGTTCCTGGAAAGGATGAAAGAGAAGAAGCCCAAGCCCCAATCTCTCTAGCAATTCCCAGACCTTCAGGCATGACCTGGAATAACTCAGGCATCTGTATCCCAGAGGCTGCTTTCTCCCTGTTCTTATGGGCCTTCCCGTTGGCCTTACCTGAATGTTTCTGAACAGTATATCCTCTACCCACTGCCCCCACCCCAATCAAATATTTATGGTAATATATACTTTTAAAAAGGACTATGTAAACTGTTTTGTTCATATATAATTTTAAATGGCACTAAATTTAATTTAATGAGTCAAACACTTCTATAACTTTTAAAAAGAACATACTTGTGCTTTTTGTTATAATTATGGTCATGAAGTTTTATAATACACAACCTTGATACCTTAGACACAATTCTAAAAGCTAAAAAGCTCTGATGATTGAATGGATGTGTTTTGTTCAATTTTATTGGTAACTTTTTGCAGCAAAAGCTGATGAGAACTAGTTTGGTGGCGACATCTAACCTGAAATGATTTGAATGCAAAAATAGAAAATACTTTCTCTTCTTTATTTACCCTACTTCTTCTGAATAATCATATGTTTTGCTCTGGAAATAATGTGTTTGATTACACAGCATTGCCACAGAGCCCGCTGGGTGTGTTATGTAAAACATGGAATATGTAAAACATGGACTATCTTCCTAATATCTGAAATATTCAGAAAAACATTTCCCTAAGGTTTTGAATAACAGATTGTGAGTTGTGTTCCCACTGCAATACGTTTGATAAAACAATAAGATTGTATTGTTGGATTAAAAATCTAATGCAAGAGAGAAATGGCGTTTTAAAAGACTGTTGAATAGAGGCTTCTTTTCTCTTCTTACTGCAAAGTCTTTGCAGCACTGTTGTGCATGATTCTCACTCTTTTCTATTTGTTCAGGGCCCTGTGTCCACAGTCAGCTGTGCTGCAGGATCTCATTCACATTGCATACTTGGGGGGAACTGACAACACAAGGAACTTCATTTCCCCAAGCTCTGTTAGTCTTTTAAGGTCGGTGTCACCTTCCAGGAAACCATGCTAGAAGGCGCTAGTTCTATTACCTTCTTCTTTGACCTACTTTGGGATTTTTTCCACACAACCTGAACTTGACAAACATCTCATTCTTTGTTGTGTAAGTGAAATGTCATGGTGATGCATACCATAGTGGAGTACTACTTTCAATATGTTTTTGATGACAAGGATTTAGTAGAAGGCTGTCTAAAATTATATTATTTGAGACAATAACATGTATTCAGAGATAACATGTAAACTAGTAGTCCATTCATATGGACTCTGAATAAATACGGCCAGTCTTTCGGGGAATCTATGTTTTATATATAATCTATGTGTTCTATATATAACAGTTTTTAGGCTCAAGTATGTTTTCTTTACATGAATATTTATACTTTAAAACCTCCCCATCATTGTCAATAGGAACATGAGTAGCATATTTGTGCTGAATTGAAACTTGACAACCTTGACATCTAAAATTGGTTTATAGTCTTAAGAATCATCTGTTATTTGGATTTTGATTTGATGTAAGATTGGTTGATTGACTAGAAATTCATTTTTATAAACCATAAACAAGTGAACAACTTTATTTCAGGTGCTTTTACCTTAAATAATTTTGAAAATGCTAAAACTCTAGGACTAATTTTGTTTTTTTAATGCTTTAAGCCATAGTTTTAGGATCATCAATGAACTGTAGATTTCTATTTCTTTTTCTAAACTGGTTCATCCACATTTGTAGAACTTGAAATAGTATAGGCATAGAATGCAAAAAAATCTGCAGACTAGGATCATGTTTGCAACAGCTAACTGAGGCAGACTATGGCTTAGACAACAAAATTTCTAATAAATGGCATTAGAATTTAGCCTTGAGTTCCTCATGATAGTTTGTCTTTTAAAAATCTTCCATAAAGTTTTAATTTTATAACCATCCTGGAGAGATTTCATAACCACAAAAATGTATATCTCTCATTAAACCCCATTCGGTGATCATAAGTGTCTAGATTTTATGGCTAATGCCATCCTAAAATAAAATTTATTTTGATAAGGAAATTTATTTTCTGAAGAGAAAGCTGCCACAATGCTGACTGATATGATTGAGGTGATTTTATTATATAGGAATATCAAAATATTTGTGACATTGTATTAATATTTTGATCAATTTGGGAAGATTTTTTAATTTGAACTAACAATTCCTTCGCACATAATTTTCTAAAATTTCTTGTAGTAATTGGACCTTGTAGGTTCCATAAAGAAACTACCAAATGTACTATTATTATTCTCTTTGCTGTTTCAATCTAGAAAATAATTTACTCAGTGCTACTGTTTGGAGAAGATATACCTGTTTTACAGTTTATCATGACCTATGATTCTTTTCTTAAGAACTATAAAAGCATTTCAAAATGAATATAATTTCTTTAAAAAGTGTATTTATAAACATTCAGATTCTATAACCAGATAACTTACATTTAAAAAAGAAATCTTCAGTTCAGTTCAGTTCAGTCGCTCAGTCGTGTCCGACTCTTTGTGACCCCATGAATCGCAGCACTCCAGGCCTCCCTGTCCGTCACCAACTCCCGGAGTTTACTCAAACCCATATCCATCGAGTTGGTGATGCCATCCAACCATCTCATCCTCGGTTGTCCCCTTCTCCTCCTGCCCCCAATCCCTCCCGGCATCAGGGTCTTTTCCAATGAGTCAACTCTTTGCATGAGGTGGCCAAAGTATTGGAGTTTCAGCTTCAGCATCAGTCCTTCCAATGAATACCCAGGACTTATCTCCTTTATGATGGACTGGTTGGATCTCCTTGCAGTCCAAGGGACTCTCAAGAGTCTTGTCCAACACCACAGTTCAAAAGCATCAATTTTTCGGCACTCAGCTTTCTTCACAGTCCAACTCTCACATCCATACATGACCACTGGAAAAACCATAGCCTTGACCAGATGGACCTTTGTTGGCAAAGTAATGTCTCTGCTTTTAATATGCTGTCTAGGTTGGTCATAACTTTCTTTCCAAGGAGTAAGCATCTTTTAATTTCATGACTGCAATCACCATCTGCAGTGATTTTGGAGCCCCCAAAAATAACGTCTGACACTGTTTCCACTGTCTCCCCATCTATTTGCCATGAAGTGATGGGACTGGATGCCATGATCTTAGTTTTCTGAATGTTAAGCTTTAAGCCAACTTTTTCACTCTCCTCTTTCACTTTCATCAAGAGGCTCTTTACTTCTTCACTTTCTGCCATAAGGGTGGTGTCATCTGCATATCTGAGGTTATTGATATTTCTCCCAGCAAATCTTGATTCCAGCTTGTGCTTCCTCCAGCCCAGCATTTCTCATGATGTACTCTGCATTTAAGTTAAATAAGCAGGGTGACAATATACAGCCTTGACGTACTCCTTTTCCTATTTGGAACCAGTCTGTTGTTCCATGTCCAGTTCTAACTGTTGCTTCCTAACCTGCATACAGGTTTCTCAAGAGGCAAGTCAGCTGGTCAGGTATTCCCATCTCTTTCAGAATTTTCCACAGTTTATTGTGATCCACACAGTCGAAGGCTTTGTCGTAGTCAATAAAGCAGAAATAGATGTTTTTCTGGAACTCTCTTGTTTTATTGATGATCCAGTGGATGTTGGCAATTTGATCTCTAGTTCCTCTGCCTTTTCTCAAACCAGCTTGAACATCTGGAATTTCACGTTTCATGTATTGCTGAAGCCTGGCTTGGAGAATTTTGAGCATTACTTTACCAGTGTGTGAGATGAGTGCAATTGTGCAGTAGTTTGAACATTCCTTGGGATTGCCTTTCTTAGGGATTTATACAAATATTTCTGATCAAAATATACTCAATTACAATTCTTCTATTGCTGGGAGATAGCTTCTGAGGGTCTGAATACTTACAGCTATATGTTTAAGAGAAATAAAGAGTTAGTTCTACTTAAACCTACTGTTTTCAAAATATTCATTCTTTGTATCTTCTCCCTGAAACTATGCTAAAACAATAATAAAAGAATAAAACAGTAACAAAACATGCAAACAGTGATAGAGGGAGTGGAAGAAGAGATGACAGAAAAACAAACAATTTTGTAGGAAATGAATCAGATCAGGGAATGACCACTGTTCAACATACTGAAGAAAGCGTGAATCAAAGCTGTCACTATAGAGGATAAAATGAGGCACAGATTTATAGAATCATTAAAAAACTCATGAATTGTAGACATCACTTAGCTTTTAGAGTGTAAATCAGTCTAAATACAAGTGGTTTAAAATCTATATAAGGCGAGTTACATTCTCAGATCTTTCACATTTCACACAGTGCAACACTAAACTACCTCTGTTCTTTTACCAGCTTCCTAGTTAAATCCCTACAGATGACTAGAAATTTATTTTTGTGAGAGGTTCAGCCAGAGAAACTTTGAACTAAGAAATGTGAAATCATCAAAAACAAAAGGCAATATACTCTTCCATTAGAGTTATTAAATGTAAGTTTACGTACTCTTCACAACCCCCTCTCACACTTGGTTCTGAGAATGCCTTTCTGGAGGAATATTGGAGAACCTATCTAGTAAAACTGATGAACTCTAGAGAAACAGCTACAGATCCTAGCTAGGTGATCCTTGGTGAAACAGCCCTGCTAATACACTGACAGTGAAGGCCACTGTTGATCAACAGAACTACCAGTAAGCTGTTTTATAACTGAGTCTTATGTGTGATGACCAAACATTTGAGACAATCATCTAAAAAACAAGAGAGAAACCAAGAAAAAGAAATGGGAAAAAAACACAGGAAACAAAATTGCTGCAGGGAGCAGAACTACAAAATAAAACACAGTTATTGATATTTTTAATTAGTATTCCCAGAGAAAAAAGGGAAATGTTGCAATCATATAATAAGAATAGGAAAATAGAAACAAGGAATTTTCAGAGGACATCAATGAACTGTTAGAATATTAAAAATGTTAATATATAAAATCAATAAAAGGGGTGGAAAATAAAACTGAAGAAATCTTACAGAGAATTAAACAAAATGTAACAATCAAAGGGATAGAAGAAGAAGATAATAAAATTAAAGAATTTGCCCAGCTAATGTAACGTTTGAATATAATTCCAAAATATAAAATAGAGATTAAGAAATTATTTTCTAAAAAATAAAAAACTGTATCATATTTATACAAATGTTTTCAATTACAAAGTTCCCACTAGGTGTCTAGCACATAGAGTAAGCAGGATCTGCACCAAAACTTATTCACTTGCAATTTAAAACACTAGGGAAAAAAATGAAGATCTTAAACATTTCCAATGAATTTTTCATTTTTTTTTCCCAAAATGATCATATATCAAGAATTAGGAATCAAAATGACATAGTAAAAGTCAAGAATCTAGGAGATGTCTGAGTAAAACTTTTGAAATTCTGAAGGAAAACTATTTTCAAACTAAAATTTTTCACCCAGCCAGACATATTTTTTCAGGTATTAAAGAAGAAAGACATTTTTAGATTTCTAAATTTTTTTCTGCTATGTTCCTTTTCTTTTGACACTACTTTAATGAATGTTCTACCAAAACTAATTTAAAATATAGGATATTGTATATAAGAGAATATAGAATGGAATCCCAAAATGATATTGAAGCAAAACACCGTGATAGCCATGCTGTGGAACTCAAGAACATTCAAGACAGACTGAAGCTGCCAGAAGAGCTTTCATGAAGGATGTCTTCATGAAAGAGATGCAACTAGTGGATTATTTGATGTATTAGGGAAGGATTCTACACTTCTCATAGAAAACTTGATAATATGGTAATGATGGGTGTGTACATGATTAAAGAAACAACTTGTGGGTGTTATTAATGAACACAAAAAAGTTATTTGCATGATTGAAGAAACAACTTGTGGGTGTTATTAATGAACACAAAAAAGTTATTTGAAATGAATTGCAATTGAAATATATTACAGGGTTCAACTCTGAAGATATACTTGTGTAGTCACTGGTAACAATAGCAACTGACTTAACAAGTAGGATCTAAATATAAGGAATATGGGGAAGGAGGAAAGTTGGTATAAGAGAGAGAAAAACTTGTCTCAACAGGTAGGAATCAGTAAGCCAATGTGAAAATGGAAAAAAAAATCTGTAAATAGCAGTTAAACATTTTTAAATATGAAGGCAAAACCAAGAATGGTTACAAGATGCATTAGAAAAGGTTGCCTCAGGGTATTAGAAATACTTGAGGTTGTGTTTTATATACTTATTTGACTTTCTAACCTATGTACATGTATAATTTGATAACTTTCAATTCATAAAATATAGATTTGAAGATTTTGCCTTGCAGGCCTTGTTATTAAGCTCCTAGAAG
The DNA here is from genome assembly GCF_019320065.1 of Cervus canadensis. Lineage (NCBI taxonomy): Eukaryota > Metazoa > Chordata > Mammalia > Artiodactyla > Cervidae > Cervus > Cervus canadensis. The sequence goes on from NC_057391.1 coordinate 34,453,145, forward strand.
TGAAAACTAATCTCATTCCAAATTTTATCAGAAGATTGTTGTCAATTCTAATTATATTTGTACATCTTTAATTCTCCATAGAATTGATGCTTTTGATATTTTTAAAATTAATTTATTTTTTATTGAAGGATGAATTCCTTACAGAATTTTACTGTTTTCTGTCAAACCTCAACATGAATCAACCATAGGTATACATATAACCCCTCCCTTTTGAAACTCCTTCCCATCTCCCTCCCCATCCTCTAGCTTGATACAGAGTCTCTGTTTGAGTTTCCTGAGCCATACAGCAAATTCCTGTTGGCTGTCTATTTTACATGTGGTAATGTAAGTTTCCATGGTACTCTTTCCATACATCTCTCCCTTTCCTCCCCTCTCAATCTAGAAAAATGGTACTGAAGAATTTATTTACAGGGCAACAGTGGAGAAACAAACATAGAGAACTGACGTTCTTTGATATTTGACCCAATAAAGTTGACTGAAAATCTTTAAGTAAAGGACAGACGATAGCATAGGGAATGTTGTTGCCACATTCTAACTAATCCCCCCTACCCAAAAAAAATTGATAGAGTAAAACTCTTTCACTACCATTTGTTTATGGGTGGTTTAGGATGAAACATTTACAAAGTAAAGTTTGACACTTCATGCAACAAATATTTGAGAGACTATTCAAAATATAATTCCATTAAATTTTGTGAGGCTAAAAAGGAATCTATTAATATTATATAATTTGTACCTTCATTGAATTTCAAGTACTTAAGGAGACAACATGAAATATATAGTTTATTTAAATAGGACATAAATGGTAAGCAAGAAAATAAATAATATGCGTAACACCACACAACATGAATGATGTGTCAAACGGCGCAGAAAATGTAGAGTGAAATGTTACTGTGGCCTCTAATCATAAAAGAAGTAGGATTTACATTGTAGCTTGAAGGATGGGATTTGATATGCATTTATGCATGTCTTTTGGCATTTTTTGTCCTGAACTCTCTTTTTCAAGAATGTTTGTGTAGCAGACAGCCTTAGATGCTAGAGGTTGTGTCTGCCTCCAGGTCTGGAGGAAGATCTGCTTCCTGATCAGGATATTGAAGGCAATGTCTCCCTTAGGGGCAAAGATTAGGCAGGTTTGCTAGCAGGACCTTTTAAAGATCAGAAGTTTCCTAAACTCTGAATTCCTTAACCGTGTCACAAACTGGAATAACATTTATCTAGACTCCTCTCACATTGCTCCTATTGAAATTGAGGGAGAGGACTTAGGAAGACATGAGGCTCATCTGAGACTTGGGTAATGAAGTCCTTTTGTTCTGAGCCAGGAGTCATGTAGCTTCTGTCAGCTTCCATGAAGTTGTGGCAAACTAATTGTTAGCTAGTAGACCGAGAAAATATACAACTCTTCAGAGTTCTTGACACAATAGATTTAAATAAGTAGAGGGGAAAGCCAGTGATATTCTGTAATGAGTGAGCAGTCTGATTAGAAATAACAGAAGACAGAACTGTGCTTGGGGGAACAGTGACTCAAATGGTGGGTTTAAAGGAAAGAAAGCTTTATTTGCAAAGTGGGCTGTCACATTGTGTTAAGATTTTACTGCTAATGTTTGCAGATGATATGAATGATCATCTGCTGTTTATGTAAAGTGTAAAATGAAGAAATTATAATTTTAGGACTTCAGAATTACTGATGAGAGTCAGCATTCTCCTAATACTAATACTGGTTCATTTGCCCTAAGAAGCAATGGTCACTCAAAAGGCAGTATCTGGCTTTGGAGGAAGAGAGTATATTCTATGTAAAAAAAAAAAAGTAGATTCACAGAATTTTGAAGTTGTCATACTGAAATAAATATTACTTTGAGATTCTTAAGGGCATGTAAGCAATTTTTTGAGAATGTGTTTCTGTAATTCTTTCACTTATTCTCAGTCATCACTGTATTGCTCACAGGGTAATGGAGGTCATACAGCTTTAAAGGTTAGGGTTTGATTAAAACTTATTTTTAAATCAGAAAGAAATTAGATTCAGAGGCATTAGCTTAATAAGTTTTCATCTGTGCAGACACTGTTCACACATGAGACAAATCTTTTCCAATATCTATTAAACATTTTGTAAGCCTTCTTATTTCTGAAACATACTACCCACTTTCTTTTCACTTAGGTAGTTGCATTTCATTATATTCAGAACAAGTGGCAAAATTTTTTGTCCTTGTCTGTTAGATTTGTTTTACCTGAGAAACGAATGGGAAATTAGGATGACATGATCAATTTATTATTCAAATACTATTTACCTGTGTTAGAAAGAATGATAAACTTCACAGTTAAAAAATATTGACAGTGAGTTATTTGAGCTTATTTTCATTAGACTCATCAACATGACTTCTGGACAACAAAGTTTAGAAAGAGGTCTACAACAACTAATGGGGATTCTGGTAGCAAGACAAACCGGAAGAAAAATAATTTCTTAAGTCAATCTCATTAAACATAATTTTCTCAGCACCACCCCTTTTCCCAAAACATCAGCCTTGGATTTGGAAGGTCTTAATGATGTTTGATGTGGTAATTACAATGCTTATTAAAAATGGGTTGCTGTCATGGTAATTAGCCTGTTAATAAATTTCAAGACAGAGTTTTGCAATTTTTTTTTGCATGCTGCCAATGAAGAATGCTTGCTTATCAGAGTTATTTACTCATGGGAAACATAGCCAATATAATTCCCAAATAGTATTAGCATTACCAATAAAAGAACTTAGTAACACACAAAAAACCCTTCAGTGAAAGCTACAGTGAATATGTAGAGACTTCTATCAGATCGTGGCAACATCATGCTGAGAATACTTGAATTCCTATAATCTTAGATATGAATGGGCAGATAAAGCTATATATTACATTCCTCTTAAACCCATCTAATTTCTTTTGCTTAGAGTCTTATATAAAGTGTACTTAGCTTCTGTAATATATCTTCAACTTACAAGTGCTTGTTCAGTTTTTTGTGCCACTTTTGTGGATTTTAGAAAATGGCAATGCATTTCCTAGAATTTTTAGTATGCAAACATGTGTCTACTCTTTCTTTCAGGTGGCCATTTAGAATATTTTAACAATGGCATTCTGACCCCCTGCAGTGTTTTTTTTTTTTTTTTACTGATTTATTATTTCCACTTAATTTATTGTTCTTAGTTTGAGAAAGTTTCCAAATATTTTAGCTTCTAGTGGGCTTTCATATCATGTTTAAATTTGTCAATATTTCCCAAAACAACTTTAGATATCTGTTAATCCATAGTCTAAATTGGAAGTGTTATCCATATAATCAAGAAATGTACTTTCTTGATAATAAAAATATTTGACTTTTGAAAAAATGAAGCAATAATATCTTCACTGTGTTGATTTGAATTTGGCTTGTGGAAAAAATATTTTTTAAATAGACATTTGAAAATTTACTTTCTGTGAACATATTTGTGCAGTTAATTGTATTGTAGCCTAAAGGCAGAATATTATGTTTATTCCTACTTAATTTCACCTTATTTTTCACCTTACCTGTGCAGAAATTAAGATTTTAAAATACTTTTGTTATAGAATTATGCTTCCTATTTACTCATTTTATAGTTTTCTATTTCATTTAAAATATTACTTGTTTCCTGAATTTCATCTAATTCATTGTTTAAAATGTATCCTAGGGGCAAGACCAAGACCAAACCACTTTAATATGCTGTGCTAGAAATACACCTCCAAATTTTAGGCTATCAATTATTACCTGTGGTAGACACTTTCCAGACCAATGTTAATTTCCTTCATACATAGCTGAACTCTATTCCCCAGTCAGTATGGTTGGAATCATAAGGCGAGTTTGGGCCAGTGGAACGTGAGAGAAAATGATATGTGCCCTACTCAGCTGAGTGTGTGAAACACCTCACACAATTGTTTATAGAGTATCTTGATTTTTCTATCTCTACATACAGAGCCTCCTAAGTGTCTGAGGACTGATTGGTTTTTGGAGCCACACAATGCAAAGATTTTGAATAACAGAGTCACCATTTATTTATCCAGTTTTTTTGGCCATGACATGCAGCATGCAAGATCTTAGTTACATAACAGGGATTAAATCCATTCCTCCCTGCAGTGGAAGCTTGGATTCGTAACTTCTGAATGCCCATGAATTCCCTAGAGCCATCATTTGGAGGAAAGACACCCAGGGGACCTAGAAGAGTAGGAGCAGTTGAATGGGAATTTTCATGAAAGGAGGATTTTTGTTGTTTTTGAGCCACTGAGGATTTAGGGATATTTGTTACACTTATCCTAATCAGTGGCTTCTTGATTACTACTTTTACCTATTCTCCATTTCTACAGTATATTTATGAAGTTTACAGAATGTCTTCAAAAGTGTATTGGTCACTTTGGGTTTCTTTTTTTTTTTTTAGCACATGTTAAGGGTTAGAAGTAAATATATTTTAACAAAAAACAATCTCATGGAAGAAAAGAAGTCCATTTATTATGGGTACTAAATGAATAAAGTAATGGAATGCCCACTAATTCCACCTGTTTCACTGTCTCCTAGAGTTCCTCAGGAAAATGAAACTCTAATTCATCCCAACTGTTGCTAGTTTAATAATATATCCTGTGCACATTTCCCCCCACACTTTCCCAATACCTTATGAGGGTTTCTGAGAACACTTTTCAAACACACTTTTTGCATTTTCATCTTTGTCATAGAGTTTGCTTCTGGCAAAACTCAAAATGACATATAAAGGGAAGTATGTTTAACTTAGTATGGTAATAAATTATTCTAGAATGTTAGCAGTTTGATTTTAACTTTAAGAGCAAGCTATAGATCTGGCTCATTTGTATTTTTATAACTTTTATGTTATGAAATATATTTATTATATCTATATAATAAATATTGTTTAACTAATATAAATATTTGTAATTGATAAATATAACATTATTTAGCATTTATAATTAATATTATTATTGACTTTATGAAATAACCTTAATGTTATTTTGTATATAGTGAGTGTTAAGCTATTGATTAGCACGTATTTTGACTTATTTAATTCACAATATCATTTTTATGTAATCACAAGATATCTTTTTAAGTAATATCTTCAGGATTTTTAAGGATTTTCAACATAAATTTCAAGGGATAATGTGTTATTTCACCTCTAGAGAAGAGGAAACATTAAATACTTTTTTGTTTTCTTCTACTGGTTGCGTTTACAGTTGTCAAATTTAGTGGAACAGACTCTGAAGCATGTCCTTAGGTCTATAGAAGACTTAGTTCTTCCTAATGTCTAATAAACATTGCCTATTTCAACCTGTTCACTGCTTCTTATTCAGAGAACATAATGGAGGTGTTGCTTGTAAACCAATTTAGTCCAATTTTATCAAGCATTCATTACTGACCAAACACAACCTCTTAAGCATTAATCACAGAGCATCTATAGGAATCGTTTCCTGATTCCATAGACACAACAAAAGTATCTAGAAGCAGCTTTCTCTCAGTTGCTCTACAGCTGTTCCTACTGCCTTTAGGTCCTTGTGCTCGTTCATCCTGATTCTGAAAATCCAAAGCTTTCAAAACTTTCTGGACTGGAGGTACCCAAGGACATTTCCAATTAAAATCAGTCAGTTTGCAATGTTGAGGACCTGTTATATGGAAAACATTCTAACTAGAAGCTATTGTGAGAGATGAAAGAAAAAATATAAGGCCTTTGCCTTAAAGAAGTTAATAATTAGTTAGAGATTTGAAAAATAGACATAAAAATAACATGGTTGAAAAATAGGCTGGTGAGTAAAATGTATATGTATATAAAAAATACTAAAGAAAAGTGATACGAAATATGACGTCATTTAGAAAGTCTTTCCATAGGTATATTAAGGAATTCAAGAAAATAGATATAATTATTACATTAATGTGCATTTAATTGCTTAGTTGTTAGTTATGTAAAACTGTGAATTCTTGAACAAACTTACTGATAAGTAAGATTGCCAGGAGAAATATCAACTGCCTCAGATATGCAGATGATATAACTCTAATGACAGAAAGCAAAGAGGAACTAAAGAACCTCTTGATGAAGGTGAAAGAGGAGAGTAAAAAAGCTAGCTTGAACCCAGCATTCAAGAAATGAAGATCATGGCATCCAGTCTCATCACTTCATGACAAATATAAGGGGAATAAATGGAAGCAGGGACAGATTTTCTTTTCTTGAGCTCCAAAATCATTGCAGACGGTGACTGCAGCCTTGAGATTAAAAGAAGCTTTCTCTTTGGAAGGAAAGTCATGACAAACCTAGATAGCATGTTAAAAAATTAAGTCATCATTTTGCCAATAAAGATCTGAAAATTCAAAGCCATGGTTTTTCTAGTAGTCATGTACAGATGTGAAAGCTGGATCATAAAGAAAGCTGAGCTCAGAAGAACTGATGATTTTGAGTTGTTGGACTGGAGAAGACTCTTGAGAGTCCCTTGTACAGCAAGAAGATCAAGCCAGTCAATCCTAAAGGAAATCAACCCTGAATATTCATGGGAAGAACTGATACTGAAGCTGAAGCTCCAACACTTTGGCCACCTGATGCGAAGAGCTGACTCATTGGAAAAGACCCTGATGCTGAGAAAGATTGAGGGCAGGAGGAAAAGGTGGTGACAGAGAATGAAATGGTTGGATGGCATCACTGACTCAATGAACATGAATTTGAGCAAACCCTGGGAGATAGTGAAGGACCAGGAAGCCTGGTTTGCTGCAGTTCATGGGGTTTCAAAGCCTCAAACATGACTTAACTAATTGAACAACAACAAAAGCAATGTTTTTCACGAATGTTGGATATTCTGATGAGCAACTATGTTGATATTTTTTAGCTTATATTTACCAACAAGTGGAAGCAAAGTCTTTGTATCCAAATGCAGTAAAAGTTCTTTCTCATATCTAAAAAATATTTTTAAAAGTTTTATCTGTCATTTCAAAATGATAAATTCATTAATTAAATGGTGTAAAAGGCCCTTGAGAAAACAGACCACAGAAATCTCTGTGTAATGGCTAGCCTAAAATCAAATGGCAGGAATATGTTCCTACTGAGTGAACCAGAGATTTGAGATTGGCATTCAGTGTTCCGAGTTCCAGTTTGTTGACTCTCTGAATCCAGTTTTCTCCCCGAGGATAAAGTCTACCACTTTTAAATCTAGATTGCATACATATTTCATTAAAAAAAGAAAAATAAAGCAATATATTTGTAAAATAACGTGAGCTAATCAAATGATTTAAATCTGAAAATGTATGACAATGTTTAATTAAATTTGTTTCACAGGTTTTTAAATCTAGCAAATTCTGAGTCTCACTGAAAGGATAAAGGAAAAGGTTGAATAGTAAAGTATTGCACTTGAGGCTATTATGTGACTAATAGTTTCTCTAAATTTATTCAGAATGTATTATACTCTCAAATTTATAACAGTCCCAAGAAAATCTAGCAAACTTTGCTTCTGCAGCTCTGCCTATACCATGAGTCAGATGAAATGATTTGAATTATTAATTCTTGGCTACCTTTATGAGATAAAGTAGAAAGATTCTTATAGAGGGTAAAAAAGCAATTAGGTTTACACAAGATAAAAAGTTGTTTAAAATTAAAATGATTCCTACCTCCAATTTTAAATTAAAGCAAATTTGTTTAAATTTTTTTTTCCTTTGACAATTAAAGGAAATAGTTATTTTCACTCTGGTCAAGGTTATAAAACATTTTACCTTTCTTTGATTCTTCGTATTTTGAAAGACTTAGCTCTCTTTTCTTGATAGAGGGAGAAATTTAATGAACATTTTTAGCATCTGCCCCACACTGCTACGTGTGTGTGCTAAGTTGCTTTAGTCATGTCCAACTCTGCGTTCCCATGCACTGTAGCCCACCAGGCTTCTCTGTCCATGGGATTCTCCAGGCAAGAATACTGAAGTGGGCTTCCATTTTCTCCCCTAGGGGATCTTTTCTGTCCCAGATACTGAACTCGTGTCTCCTGTATCTCCTGCATTGGCAGGCAGATTCTTTACCACTGAGCCACCTGGAAGGTCCCATACTGGCATGAAAGTGAAAGTGAAGTTGCTCAGTCCTGTCCAGCTCTTTGCAACTCCATGGGCTGTAGCCTACCAGGTTCCTCCGTCCATGGGATTTTCCAGGCAAGAATACTGGAGTGGGTTGCCATTTCCTTCTCTAGGAGATCTGGAGAAGGATCAATCCTGACCCAGGGATTGAACCCAGGTCTCCTGCATTGTAGGCAGATACTTTACCGTCTGAGCCACCACCGTTATGACTGAACACCAAATATTGAAGTGTCTGAAAAGTACACTTACTTTCAAACTCTTAAATTGAAAGTGAAATGAAAGCAGTTAAACCTTGGTAGAGAAGAGTACAGTGGTTTTTGTTTGTTTGTTTGTTTGATTTATTTTGTTTTTGGTTTTTAATTCATTGTCACTTGGGTTTGTCACTGGGCTTAGAATATAAAATCTATGTTTTATGAGGTAACTGTGAAACATATATGTATTCAAGACATCCAGATGGCTGTGAATGAAGTAAATGAGGAGTTTGTTCAATTTCAAACATTTTCAGGTGTCCCTCCCTAAGTTACATTCAAAATGTGGAGTGAACACATAAAGAAAGGCATTTAGAAATCTTTTTCAATTTTCAGAATAAGCTAAATTAGAGAAAGGGTAACAGATGCCGTTTTGTAATCCCACCTCCACTATTTTATTCTAGTCCCTCATCGGAACCTCACACCTGGTTCCTGTAGACCTCGCCTACAACAGCAGTGCTCCCCTTGAATTTATATGCATATCATGGCCAGATCAATCTCTCTTAATTCAGGGTTCATCGTAATACTTGTCACTAAAAAGTCTGCATTCATTCTGTTCTTTTTCACTAATAACCCCCAAATTCCTTGTGCTTGTTTTTTCTTCTGTTTTTTGAAATGTAATCCTTCATCTTCCCAAACCAGTGACCTCCTCAGGTCTCTTCTCTTTCCCATTCCCCCTATTCTAGCTGGTCTAGGCCCTCTCCTGTGGCTGAAGAGCCTGGACTTACTTCCACCTCCCCACTGTGTTCCTGTTGTGTCTTCTGCATCCTTCTCTCCTCTCTTTCGTCTAATTTCCCTACCTTGTCTACCATTTAGGATTCCTTGCTGACTGCTTGAATTCTTTCTTCATCTCAACTCTTGGGAATATAACTTCATTTATTTAAAAAATTTTATTCTTCAAATAGTGTAATTATCAGCCTCTTTAAGCTACAGGTGCACAGTATGTTTTTTGCATCCTCCAGGCCATTTCAAGATTCAGTTTTTCAGATTTTTATAAAAGTTATGATTAACATACAGTATTTTTGTAACATCACCATGATGAAAAATATTAATATTCTATTAATATCATCCTCTCTATACCCTGAGTTATATCAAACATGAAGTGGGAGAAATGAACTTTATAAATAGACTCAAATTATTTGAAGGCAATGTTTGTCATCAAAATACCTCAAGTTGTATCAGATTTTGTTATCAAATGAGTTATGAAAAATCTTTCCTTCAGAACTGTGCAGAAGAAATCGTTGAATCATACATAAAAAATTACAGATCTGTGTTAATATTAATGTGTACATTGGCAGGTATTATATAATGATTCATACCTGTAAATTTTGTTTTTCTGAAGGTCTTTTAAACACCCAGAGAGCAAGGATCACCTTATATTGTTATTTAGTCGTTTCCAAATGACCAGCTCAGTGCTGAACTAGCAGAAAGGTATGAGAAACAGGTGTTTGTGGAAGGATAGATTAATTTCTGAGAGGCACCTAGAACTAAAATCAATCGACTTGACTTAATCTCGTTTAGAATGTGCATTTGAGTGTTTATGTTTCCTTAGACTTCTGGGCCCTCTTTTATGACCTCCAAATTCTTATAAATAGCCTATATAACTTATCCTGTGATTCCCCATTCTAATCATAACATTGCCAAATAAATAGTAATAATATATAAATTCTTTGCTTTTTTTTTTTAACAGCTGCTTAACAATTGTGCACCAGTGAATTTCCTCAGAGTAAAGATACAGGCAATTAAATGATGGCATATGTTCTTTGGGGTAAAGAGAGCTTCTGAGAGTGGCAGTTCACTGAAAGAGGATGCTATGCTGTAGTTGGAAAACTCTGAGTTAGAAAATTCAGCTTCTTTCCTTTATTTTTTTTTCTTTGTAAGTATGAAGCAATGTTGTCAACAAGAGGGTGACATCTGGAAAACGATGCCTTTGAAGAGCGTGCTTTGTGGAAGTGAAATTCTACTTCATTTGTTATCATGTACAGTGAGCCATTCAGCATTCATTCAATCAACAATTCTTAACTGATGTATGTGTGGCAGATTTTATATCATCTTTGTTGGAAACAGAGTGTTATACAAAATCAACACAAATCATATCATGAGAGAGAATGTGATCCAGGAGAGATAGTTAAGATACTTGCTGAAATGCTGAGTTAAAATTGAGAAATCATGGTTCCGTGTCTTCTCATGTTGGCCCTGAGACCTCATAAATTATGAATTCAATAAAGCCACAGCTTTACTGGGTTTCATGGGTTTTTCTTTCTTTCTAAATGAATAAATAGAACTAAAATATCCTTAATTGCCACCAGAATTTTTAGATTCTTTGATTCTGAATATTTTATAGAAAGATTGCTTCAGATTAAACAGAAAGCATTTAGAGTGAAGATTTTGAGTAAGTGCTGGGGCATGGAAGAGATTAAACTCTTACAAAAACTTACTTTTGTCCTCTAAGAACAGTTCTTAATAATTATAATCATATTTTAGTAAATATTTTGGGGTACCTATTAGCCTTGGGGATATTTACATGTATAAAGCATACTATTAGTTATAGCCTCTTTTGCAATTATGAATAGATATAAGCTTATAAACACAAAGGTGTATTACAGAAGTTCAGGGGAAGTTCACTAAATATTGGTATGATTAAAGGAAGAAAGCTATAAAGAGAGAGAAGACTTAGATCTGTTGAGGTGAAGAAGGGAGAATATTTCTGACTGGAAGAATGGGACTGGCCAAAGGTGACTGTGGGATTATATAGTTAGGAGAGCTTGATTCTATTACTTTGGTGGGAGAGAAATTTGGGTAAAGGTTACAGGGCAAATGTTTTCTGGATATTTAGGCAGTGGCCTGGAATGCAAACTTTAAGTGGTTTATTTATCATTGTGTGGGCAATGAGGAGCCCTGGTTGAATTGCTGAGCAAGGATATGTTTAATGTTTGAAATGTAGAAAGAAAAAAAATTGATAGAAGTGTGAAGGATGCAGAGAGAAAGCAACAAAGGCCTCATTTTCTACACTGTGACTTGGATCACTCAATTTATATAGCTTTTTGGAGTCTTCACAGCACTATGGTATCATGGTGAAATTGTCTTAGAATGAAGTAATGTTGGTAATAAAGAAACTCTGGTAAATTTTCATCTTTTAGCATGTTATCTTTCACCAACTCAGCAAAACACTGTGAGCCTGAGCTGTTTTAAACTATTATCAATAAGTGAGTTTAGTCAACACACATTTTTAAGGGTCTACTCTTTGTAAAGCAATACTGAGTGTGAAGTGGGTGCTACAACTAATAGGAATTTTAAAAAAGAATGAGAGAGAATATTTTCCCCCAATTATTTTTATTAGTTGGAAGCTAATTACTTTACAATATTGTAGTGGTTTTTGCCATACATTGACATGAATCAGCCATGGATTTACTTGTATTCCCCATCCTGAACCCCCCTCCCACCTCCCTCCCCATCCCATCCCTCTGGGTCTTCCCAGTGCACCAGCCCTGAGCACTTGTCTCATGCATCCAACCTGGACTGGCGATCTGCTTCACACTTGATAATATATATGTTTTGATGCTGTTCTCCCAGATCATCCCACCCTCACCTTCTCCCATAGAGTCCAAAAGTCTGTTCTATACATCTGTGTCTCTTTTTCTGTCTTGCATATAGGGTTATTGTTACCATCTTTCTAAATTCCATATATATGCATTAGTATACTGTATTGGTCTTTATCTTTCTGGCTTACTTCACTCTGTATAATGGGCTCCAGTTTCATCCACCTCATAGAACTTATTCAAATGAATTCTTTTTAATGGCTGAGTAATATTCCATTGTGTATATGTACCACAGCTTCCTTATCCATTCATCTGCTGATGGGCATCTAGGTTGCTTCCATGTCCTGGCTATTATAAACAGTGCTGCGATGAACATTGGGGTGCACATATCTCTTTCAGATCTGGTTTCCTCAGTGTGTATGCCCAGGAGTGGGATTGCTGGGTCATATGGCAGTTCTATTTCCAGTTTTTTAAGAAATCTCCACACTGTTTTCCATAGCGGCTGTACTAGTTTGCATTCCCACCAACAGTGTAAGAGGGTTCCCTTTTCTCCACACCCTCTCCAGCATTTATTGCTTGTAGACTTTTGGATAGCAGCCATCCTGGCTGGCGTGTAATGGTACCTCATTGAGGTTTTGATTTGCATTTCTCTGATAATGAGTGCTGTTGAGCATCTTTTCATGTGTTTGTTAGCCATCTGTATGTCTTCTTTGGAGAAATGTCTGTTTAGATCTTTGGCCCATTTTTTGATTGGGTCATTTATTTTTCTGGAATTGAGCTGCAGGTGTTGCTTGTTTATTTTTTAGATTAATCCTTTGTCTGTTTCTTCATTTGCTATTATTTTCTCCCATTCTGAAGGCTGTCTTTTCACCTTGCTTATAGTTTCCTTTGTTGTGCAAAAGCTTTTAAGTTTAATTAGGTCCCATTTGTTTATTTTTGCTTTTATTTCCAATATTCTGGGAGGTGGGTCATAGAGGATCTTGCTGTGATTTATGTCAGAGAGTGTTTTACCTATGTTCTCCTCTAGGAGTTTTATAGTTTCTGGTCTTACATTTAGATCTTTAATGCATTTTGAGTTTATTTGAGAGAGAATATTTTAAAAAAACCAAAACATAGTCTCTGTGCTCTAATTTGGAGGAGAATGCAAAATCTATCCGAAATGAGGTAACAGATTATTACATGTGCATGCTCAGTGGAATCCAAATCTTTGCAATCCCATGAACTATATCCTGTCAGGCTTCTCTGTCCATGGAATTTTTCAGTCAGTAATACTGGAGTGGGTTGTCATTTCCTCCTCCTTGGAATCTTTCCAACCTAGGAAACAGATTATTATACGGTTATCAATTTGTACATTAGAAGATGTAGATTTTCTTTTTGTATTACATGATTTTCTTTCTCACTGAATTTTATCTTTTTTGAAGGACATGTCTGCGTAACTTTATAATAAGTTTTTTTTTTCAATTTATTTTTTATTGGAGGATAATTGCTTTACAGTTTTGTGTTGGTTTCTGCCATACAACAACGTGAATTAGCCATAAATATACATGTGTCCCTTCCCTCCTAAACCTCCTGCCCACCCCCACCTCTTCCCACCCCTCTAGGTTGTCACAGAGTTCCCTGTGATAATAACAGTTATTTTTAATGTATTGTTCCTGAATTTTCTCACTCACCATAGTAAGTTCATAACCATTTAGTTCTCTCTTCTACATAGTCTCTTTTTACTAGGTGTTAAGCATGCAGTGTTAGGCTAAAACAGAAATGAATCACTATAATTGATAATTTTTACTGTAATTGATAGAAAAAAATGAGATGGAATGACCCCAGTTAGTATGCATATAAAATTAATTATCAAGCCTTCCAATAAAAAGTATAAGGCCCTTTCAAAATGTTTACTGTGTATGAGCTGATTTCTAATTGTAGGGTATTTATATCTCTTCATACCTCTTTTTCCAAATATTACACTATTCTCACACTAATTTTTCCTGTTGACACCTCTCAGAACTCACCATCCCACTAACCTTGCTTGAAGACCCCACAGATATACATCTGCTTCTTTGCAACCAGAGTGTGTCCTCTGGAGGTGTTGTTGGAGAAGCTTCTTTCTTCCTCATGGTCCTGAAGCCATATTGTGGTTCTTATCTCTGGTTATATATCTCAATCTCTTGTGGACCTTTAAAAAATTATAGATCATAGTCGACCTCCAGATTCAAAACTAGGTATCTGCCTCAAAGTTTTGACCTTTTTCTACTTTGTAAAATCCAAAGTGTTCCCTCAAGGTTTTTGAAAATTGCCCTAATTTGTTGAATCTTTTGCCTCCTGGGCTTCCGCTTCTCTGCCTGTATCACTGAGCAGTCCTTTTTCACCCAGTCAGGAAGCATGGTCCATTTGATTTTACTCAAAACTCCATAATTGCCAAGTTTCCATGATCACAGTAAACTGTATTGAAACTTGTCCGGCTATGATGGAAGCAAATTTGCATCGCAGAAATTCAAACAGCTTTACCTAGACTTGATGGAATCATTGATCTTGTGTTCTCTCGGTGTCTTCAGATGTTTTGTGTCTTCCTGGTGCCTTTCTCCCCTACATTCTTTTCCTCTTTCTTTCAGTACAGTACAACAGTCTCTCCCTTACCTGTCCCCTTTTCCTCCCTCATGAAAAACAGCATCACCTTCCTCTGAAATCTAGTGAGCTCTCCCTCCAGTCCTTCCAATTTCACCTTCACCTTGATCACCTATAACGTATGTTCAAAAGAGTGATTTCCTTGGGGGAACTAGTGTCAGATAGTAGATTAATAAAATTCCTCTACCTCATTAGAGTTTCATAAGGAATATCTGGATCTCTGTAACTGCACAGTGCCTAAACAATATGATTGACTCTGCTTGCTTATACTTTTTATGTATAGGTATGTTGAGACCGTAAGGGCACACCTTTACCTTCAAGTCAAACATGACAATTGATAAACTCTTTCAGGTGTTTTAAATACCAGAATTGCAAATAAAAGTTATTTTCCAGTATTGCAATGATTTCTCTTAACATTGTATTTAGTTAATTATTATTATAATAATTATATAGAAAGAAGCTCTTTAATGATCATGTCCTATGTGCCACTAATCTGGACACTACATTCAGTAGAGTGGCATCCTTATGAGTACAGACATTCAGTCAAGCTGCTGGGTTCCAATCCTGGATCTATCTACCCTGGTCAATTTTGTTAAGTGGTATAACCATACAATCTGTATATTTTCACTCTTTGAATACCATGCAACTAATTCTGCTCATTTTGAAAATGGAGATAATAATAATATCATATATATATATATATATATGAGTGCATGCTAAGTCACTTCAGTGGTATCTGATTCCTTGTGACCCTTTGGACTGTGGCCGCCAGGCTCCTCTGTCCGTGGGATTTTCCAGGCAAGAATACTGGAGTGGGTTGCCATCCCTCCTCCATATATATAATATTATATATAAAGAGAGTTGTTCCAAGGATAAAATTAGTCAGGGCATGTAAAATTCCTAAATCAATGGCTGACACAAAGTCAAAGCTCAGGAGAGTCATCTTTTAATTACTACTGACAAGTGGCATGATAGGGATATAACAGACTAAGGAGTAATTTCAGGAAGGGTAGTTGTTATTGCTTAATTATCACAACTGCATTTACTAGCATTAATCAAGTGCCTACTATTTGCTCAGCAATGTTGAGCCCATTGTAAGGATCTTGCTATTTCATTCTTACAACTATAAAGGTTTTAGTATTGGTGACTGACATGGTAAGAATTCAGTAAAGGATATCTAGAAGAAAAAGTCTAAGGATGAAAAGAAGGGGCAGTGGGATGTATCATATTGATTTTATTCATTTATGTATAGGTGCAAGAGACTTAAGCACATAAAATAATCATATCATGATTAATACTATTACTACTCAACAATAATAGAAGCTAACATTTCATAGCATTTAGTATGCACTATGAGTGCTGAAAAATTGATGCTTTTGAACTATGGTGTTGGAGAAGACTCTTGAGAGTCCCTTGGACTGCAAGGAGATCCAACCAGTCCATCCTAAAGGAGATCAGCCCTGGGTGTTCATTGGAAGGACTGATGCTGAAGCTGAAGCTCCAATACTTTAGCCGCCTCATGCGAAGAGTTGACTCATTGGTAAAGACCCTGATGCTGGGAGGGATTGGGGGCAGGAGGAGAAGGGGATGACAGAGGATGAGATGGCTGGATGGCATCACCAACTCGATGGGCATGAGTTTGAGTAAACTCCGGGAGTTGGGATTGGACAGGGAGGCTTGGCGTGCTGCGATTCATGGGGTCGCAGAGAGTTGGACACGACTGAGCAACTGAACTGAACTGAACTGAACTGATGCAGTATGTCAAATACATCTTATGTTAATTTATTAAATTGTCACATTTTTCATTTTACATAAAATTAAATTGAATATAAAGAAAGATAAATAGTGTAAGGCAGGGGGGCTACTTGATGGGATACTGGAAGAAATACAATAAAAAACTCAGATAGGTTACTTGAATAAAATCTAACTTTCTTGTTTTATAATATCAAAGCAGGAAATCAAGAAAGATACAGATTAAGTAGGCTGGCAGTGGCTGAGAAGGTGAAGATGTTTTGGTCTACTAAAATGAAAAGGAAGTCATTTGATGAGAATTTGGACAGAGAGGGACTTAGAGGGCTGAAGAAATTCTGCATATCTTGAGCATTTGTGAGGCACGGGAAATGCTGTTTATTTCAAGGAGGGTAGCTTGTGAAACATCATGAAAGGCTGTTAGTTTTATCTGTAGGTCCACCAGGCAAGGCAGAGGGAAACAATAGTGAGGCCACATAGGAAAACAAACAATCTGGGTTTATAATTGCAGGGATAGGCTGCCTATGTGTCATCTCAAGTCTGGGTAAAACATTGTTAAAGGGTAACTCAGGTAGAATGAAAGTTACCATCCTTTCAGTAGAGGTAATTAAGGAATTTAGAGCTAGTGAGGATTTATGCAGCACTGATATGGATATTGAAATCTCTGAGTCTGATGGAAGGAAACATGGAGGAAGAGGTTGTAAACTAGGTAAAAAAAAAATTCCTTAAGAAGTTGATGGAATGGACAGTTTAGCAAATGATGCAATATGAATAAGGAAACAGGAGAAGTTGCATTTGTTTAGTTCCCTGTGCTATACATCGGGACCCTATTGTTTAACCATTCTGTATATAGCAGTTTGCATCTGCCAATCTCAAACTCCCAATCCCTCTCTCTTCCACCCTTCCTGATTTTAACTTTATTTTAAATGGAACCTTTAATTCATTATTTTCCTTTATTAGGCATACATTGTTTCTGGATGTCTGTCTATAGCTCTCTGCTTTAGGTCTCTGGCATTTAAGAAATCTAAAATAGATAGGTAGTGGGAAGTTGCTCTGTAACACAAGGAACTCAGCCTAGGGCTCTGTGAAAACCTAGAGGGGTGGGATGGGGGCTGTGGGAGGGAAGCTCAAGAGGAAAGGGATATATGAGTGGATATATGGTTACTTACAGCTGATTCACTTTGTTGTACTACAGAAACCAACACAATATTGTAAAGCAATTCTCCTCCAATTAAAAATAACAATTTTTTTTTAAAAAAAGATATCTCCATAAATTGAAGAGAATAGACAATTTACTTATAAGTTCCTTAGCTGTCTTCCTATCTTCCAGTTGTCAGTTATGGACTGAAGCAAACTGTGAATCATTACTGCAATAGCATTTTAAGTTTCTTTCCAAAAACTTTAGAGAGCTTTGCAGATTTAAGTCTATATTAATCATTTTCACATAGTCCAATAAAACTGTTCATTAAACATACCCTGTTGTGAGATATAGTACAAATTCTGGTCCTTAATGTCTTCACATTTTGATGATAGGTGTTTTCAGAGGCCGAAATTTTAAATTAAGGATTTAAAAGTGCTTCTAGGGTACATAAGAATATTTCCTCTATTCCCTAGTCAAATTACAATATTATTATCTTTGTACTGTTAAGCCACAATTTTGTTGAAAAGATGATGCTTTTCATGGTGGTTCAATAAGTATAAAAACTATTGCCAACAGTGATGGAAATTTGAAGAATTAAATACAATCATAGAATCTCAAAATATAAGTGATGTGTACATAAAAAGAATACAATTTAAAGTTGAAAGAATGAAAATTTTCACCCCACTGTTTTTAATATAACATGTACTACCAAGATTTCCTCTTCTTGGGCTCTAAAATCACCGTGGATGGTGACTGCAGCCATGAAATCAGATGATTGCTTCTTGGCAGGAAAGCTATGACAAACCCAGACTGTGTTGAAAAGCAGAGACATCACTCTGCTGACGAAGGTCTGTATAGTCAAGACTACAGTCTTCCCAGTGGTCACATATGGTCGTGAGAGCTGGATCAGAAAGAAGGCAGAGTGCCAAAACTCCTGAGAGTCCCTTGGACAGCGAGGCGATCAAGCCAGTCAATCTTCAGGGAAATCAATCCTGAATATTCATTGGAAAGACCGATGCTAAAGCTGAAGCTCCAGTATTTTGATCACCTGGTATGAAAAGCTGACTCACTGGAATAGTCCCTGATGCTGAGAAAGATTGAGGGCAGAGGAAGAGGACGTCAGAAGATGAGATGACTGGATGGCATCACCAATGTAATGGACATGAATTTGGGCAAACTCCAGGAGATGGTGAGAGATAGGGAGGCCTGGTGTGCTGCAGTCCATGGGGTCGCAAAGAGTCAGACACAGCTGGGCTACTGAACAGCAACCTTTATTTAACCATTATACTGATGTTTGTGCTAAAATACAGGGATTTTACTTTAATGCCCAGGAGAGAAAATGTGAGAGTTGTATCTTATATCAAGCACACTCATATCACAATCTTTCAGATTACCTCAAATATATAAGAAAGTGGTATGATGCAATAAGAAACGTGAACAATGCATTTGATCCTGTCTCTATATTTAATAGTTAAACAACTGTGAGAAGGTCATAAATTGTTTTTAAACTCAGGTTTTCTGTTGCTAAAAAAGGAACAACAGCAATAACTTTTGCAAAGCTGTTGTGAAGAAGGAGAAAGAGAGAAGAAGGGAACAGAGGACAAAGATTTATCTGTTCATCTAATTACCTAATTGCAATTCTAGGGTAACTTAAAACATTTTTACCTGTGTGCTGTCTCTTTATCTGCATCTTCACTTCAATACTGTAGTTTTATTATGGTTTTCTGGTTTCTTATGAGCTGATTGCTTTACTTCATCAGGTTCAAGTATTTACCTTGAAACTATGCTTCCTAAGGAGGTTCCAAGGGGCCAGTTAACCTAGTTGAAAAAGAATTCTTCAGTAATCTCTCTTAGACAAAGGAACGATCTCAAGATAAGTATTTTTATAAGGCACAAAAAATTCTGTGTCTGAATATTATAAAAGTAAAAATATATCAAAACAAGTGAGTTGACTGAAATTTCATATAAAAAACCAACTGATAATTGAAATTTTATGATTAAACTGATGATACAGTAATACATAGAACATAAAGCTATTTTAAACCCTTTTGTTAAAACCTTTATTATTGGTTATTCAGCCAAAACAATGGAATATTAATGATCCACATGAATGAACTTGAGCCTGGATCTTCTGAATTTGTTATTTTACTAAATTAGCATTTCACCTCAAATATTTAATGGTATGTGTGAAGATTTTTTTTCAATTAAATTTTAGATCTATTAGCAGAATCTAATTTTGTCCAGGATACAGTATGAGTGAGTGATAGTTGCTCAGTCATGTCCGACTCTTTGTGACTCCATAGACTGTACAATCCATGGAATTCTTCAGGCCAGAATACTGGAGTGGGTAGCCTTTCCCTTCTCCAGGGAATCTTCCCAACTCAGGGATAGAACCCAGGTCTCCCACATAGCAGGCAGATTCTTTGCCAGCTGAGCCATGAGGGAAGCTCAGAATACAATATATTATAATGCAAACACAAATATGATACATATCTAGGAAATATTCTTATACCTTCCTTTGAGGTACAGTGTTCTGGTCAAGTGATTGTTCAGACAATTTTTTCTGAAGAGAGTTAAAAATATAAATTCTGCTGTTTATGTTAGTGGTTAATGAGCACTTATTTCTTCTTTCTAAGTCTAATTAGAGTTACTCTTTGATAAATATACTCTAAGACTAAATTAGTGGAAATCTATCATTTAGAAGCTCATCTCTGTATGCTGTTTTTATAATATGTTTAAAATAATTTTAGATTGAAGGGGATCAAGAGGTACAAACTTCCACTTGTAAAATAAGTAAGTCGTGAGAGTATAATGTACAGCATGTTGACTACAGTCAATAATATTGTATTGCATTTTTAAAAATGCTAAGAAAGTAAATCTTAAAAGTTCTCATCACAAGAAAAATAAATTATAGCTTCATATGATGACAGATGGTAAATAGATTTATTGTGGTGATGAATTTGCAGTGTATACACATAACGAATCTTTATGTTGTATACCTGAAACTAATATAATCTTATATGTCAATCGTACCTCAATAAAAAAGTGATTCAAAAAAATAACAAGTGACTAGATATTAAAATGCCATTTTCAGGGCAGGAGTCACCAAGATTCAGTCAAAGAAAAGCATGCACAAATGTCTCTTCGTAGATCTCACACTCATCTACACAGGTAATGGTATTGCCTTCCTTTATTATTATACTAATTGTGAAAAGTTGTCAATGTCTGCCTTTGTGCACAGTTCAGATTTTAACTGGGGAGACCTCATTTATCTCATAGCTAAGATAGTTGCTTTCTCTGATATGCCCAGTAAGATGCAGGCAGTAGATTACTCACTATCTGGGGTGACTTTTCATTTGCATGAACTGTGACACTCTGTACCTTGGATTAACATCTAGGTTTCTCTGCCTCCTACTCCTTCACTATGTACTCCACAGGTAGGTCCATATTACTGTGTTTAGAGTTCGAGAAGGAAAGCTAAAGTGTGTGTGTGTGTGTGACATTACTAAATATTTTCTGACTGCAGTACATTAGATTTACCATTTAACCATGGTGTGTTCATTAATTGCAAAGGTTGAACAGCAGATGTAGAAACAAGTAGGCAATTACAACCTATTATTAGTGAGAAAATTCAGAAGGCGTTATTATACTTAGCTTGATAATCTGCTGGTTTCATGGACATAGAGTTCTTTTCTAGTAAGGAGTTTTGTAAGAAACTTAAGCAGTTAATTGAAACCTTAATCAAATGAAGACATTAACTATAGATGTGACAGTGGAAACTTTCAAAAAGATAAAATGGCCCTGAGATAGCCTTTTCTAAAAATGGATACCATAATTAAGCATTGATGGTAAAATTTCTAGCATTTCCTCATTTTTTTAAGGTTCAGAAATCAATGGTTGTATGTAGAAAGCGCTTTTTTTTTCTCTTGAATGAAATAAGTGGTACTAGTTTAGGAGATTTGTAAAGGATGCTTTTAAATGCTTTCAAAAAAGAAAGAACATTATGGCAAGTTTCTAGGGTTTTCATATTATTTTTAAAATTCTGATGTCCTAATATAAACCATTTTCTGCTGCGGCTTAGTCACTCAGTCATGTCAACTCTGTCCAACCCTATGGACTGCAGCTCACCAGGCTCCTCTGTCTATGGAATTCTCCAGGCAAGAGAACTGGAGAATTCCCACTGGAGTGGGTTGCCATTGCCTCCTCCAGGGGATCTTCCTGATTCAGGGTTCGAACCCATGTCTCCTGTGTCTCCTGCATTGGCAAGCAGGTTCTTTACCACTAGTGCCACCTGGAAAGCCCATATATATAAGTACATACAAATGTATAATGTATATATAAAATATAAAATGCATTTGTGTGTACATAAATATATGTGACACTAGCTAAGTTCATATATTAAAAGTATCTTTTAAACTTTTGAAAATCACTTTTTAACATTTCAGCTGAAAAACTATCCACTTCCCTAAATCTAAGGTAACAGCATGTAGAGCAAATCTCAACTTCACACAGTTTTAAACAGTTACGTGAATGAGTGCCTTCTGAAAAACCTGGAGAAAAGTACCTTAACTGACCCCAACTATATTGTTTCAAGCAAGTGTAATAAGACTGAAACAGTTCAAACAATGTAATAAGACTGGAAACTCCAGTGTACATGCAAGTCTCCTACATTGGATTTTCTACTATATTACTCCAGCAACTCATAGCTGTATTCTACTGTGGATGTGAAAAGAAAATTGATTTAGATAGTTCTGTATTAAGCCATATTTCCCCCCCACTGGAACGATTTCTGTTCATAAAGTTCATTTCATAAAGGGGAAAAGGGAAAGAAAACTGCTCCGTGGTTTATATGCCATGATGATCTTCTGAACATTAAGAGTCTAAATGTTATATAATGTCATACAGACATGACAATCTCACAGCAATGCATTTATTTTTTCCATAGCCAAAGATAATATTTTAAGGATGTGTCATGTCTGAGAACTTTGACCTCACATTCAGGTTGGTCTGTGAAGCAGTTTATTGAATTTGCTGATGTTTATATATTTCCATCAGAGATTATGAGAAGAATTCCAAGGGACACTTGCCTTGAAAGCAGATGTGCTAATATAATAATACAAAAAGCAGCATGTCTTGACTGCCTATATAGTTCAGCCCAGAGGATAGGCAGGCCTTCCCACCCACATAATTGATTTCGACCTGGCTTGCCGTCCTGGGAGGCTGTGTGTATTCAAGTCAGTGAGACTTGTTACACATTCATGCTATTTTACCACAGCGGCATTGCAGAGGGTCATTAGGTTCCAACTCATAGATTAGCAAAGTGGCCATTTCCAGGCATTGCATGGAGGCAGAAAGAAGATGCTGTGCATTCCAATTTGGATGGGATCAACTCTAGCCTTGTATTGGATGTTATGGCAGGTCAAACTGATTTGCATTTATCACAGGCTGTTTGTTTAGTAAATACAGAGGCCAAAAGACCGAGCACTTCTGTAAGATGTTGCCACTACCCTACAGCGAAAGCCACAGATAAATGAGAGAAACAATTGGACCTGGCAGACAAGTTAAATTCTGGAGAAGTAATCGAAAGAGTGACATTTTCCTAGGGTGTTAGAGCATAGCCTCATTATTTCTTTTTATTTCTGAACTGAGGTGCTTTTTAGGTGTTAATTATCACCAGATCAGTGAGAGC
Source organism: Cervus canadensis (assembly GCF_019320065.1). Classification (NCBI taxonomy): domain Eukaryota; kingdom Metazoa; phylum Chordata; class Mammalia; order Artiodactyla; family Cervidae; genus Cervus; species Cervus canadensis. The sequence goes on from NC_057391.1 coordinate 34,476,192, forward strand.
GACCACCAGATATGATGATAAACCTATTAAATCCATCTCCTACCTAACATGGTGATTGAATGTTTAAATCTGTTCCCTTGAGAAGCATGTACTGAGCTGTGTTTCTCACAATCAGGGTTTAAATAGAAATTGAAATTTAGTCATTATTTTCCTGATTTAGGAAAGATGTTTGGGCTTAAAATTAAACGATGCTTGTTCGCCTAATGACATAGGAATATTTTCAGTCACCATTAAACTTGAAAATCAATAATGATATTTTTGTTTAAGCGGTGACTGGGTAGAGGAAAAGTAGATGGGTTCAACCATCTCCATGTTATACTAGGAAGAACAGAAATGACAGCTGACTCAATATCAATAACTACAGTTGCCAAGAATATTTTTTTTTTGCCTATATCTAATGACTTTGTGCTAAGTCGCTTCAGTCGTGTCTGACTCTTTGTGATCCTTTGGGCTGTAGCCCACCAGACTCCTCATCCATGGGATTCTCCAGGCAGCAATACTGGAGTGGGTTGCCATGCCTTCTCCAGGGGATCTTCCTGACCTGGGGATCTAACCTGCTTCTCCTATGTCTCCTGCATTGGCAGTTAGGTTCTTTACCACTAGCACCACCTGGGAAAGCCATCTAGTGACTTTGGTGAGACTTAAAAAGAAGTACTGAGCCAACTGTATCCCATGGCTCTGAAGCAATAATTCCCGTGCTTTCTTGTCAAGTCACTCTGGAAAGAACATTTTTCATAAAGGAGCAGTGTGATGGCTTCAAGCTGCTTATTGGTAAACTTTAGTGTGTAGGGGTGTGTGTGTGTGCGTGTGTGAACATGCATGCCACAGGAGGATAGGGTTGCAAAATCAGGATCCCATAGCTATCAGCTCTCCTGTTTGCTTGCCTTAAGTGAAAACCTCTCAGTCAATGAGCTGTCTTTGACAGCAGCAGCAGAACTTCTCTTTTCTAAGGCTAGTTTAGACTATGATGAAGATAGAGCCTGGTTGGGGTAGAGAAGTAGCCACAAACATAAGCATCACAGATTTGTGCTGTCCTTACCTGAAGTTCTGGAATTTTGTGAGTAAATGTTTTTCAGCAGGTTGTATGCCTAGAGTCAATTTCAGAGGGTTGGAATGTTTGTTGCCTTCTTTGGGAGAGGATTTGTTGATCTCCTTGCTCTGTCGTGTTAGAAATTAAGCCCCTCTAGTCATCTTGTTGAATATATGAAGAATATTTCATATTCATTCTTTTTAACTTTACTTCTAGAAATATTTTTACATTCCTGTGGTCCAGTTTATTTTCCTTTCCCAGTGTTTATTATTGAATGATAAATTACTCCAAACTCAGTGGCTTAAAATAACAAATATTGATTAGCTCACAGTTAACAAACATTTATTATCTCACAGTTTATGTGTGTCAGAAATTTCATCATGACTTAGCTAGGTCTTGGGGCTCAGGATTTCTTACAAGGCTTGTAACCAACCTGTGAGCCAGGAGGACTATAGTCATCTCAAGGTCTGACTGGGTGAAGATTCACTTTCAATCTTAAATCATAGGATTGTTGGCAGGCTTCATGACACCACTGGCTATTCCTCAGAGATAAAAGTCCCTTACCACATGGCAGCTCACAACACAGTAACCTATTTCTCATAGACCAAACAAGCAAAAGAGTGGGAGTGGATATCCAAGAAGAAAACCACCATGTCTTTGTAACTTAATCATTGAGGTGAAATCCTTTTACTTTGGCTATATTCTATTTATTAGAAGTGAGTTACAGCCCACACTCAAAGGGAGAAGCTTACACAGGTCATGCATACCAGAAAGAGGGATCATTGGGATTCATTTTAGAAGTTTCCATTTACCACGAATGGGAACTTTAACCAGTAGCTTTAGTTTTTTTTAAAAAATAGTTTACTTAGTCAGTTTTACAAAATCTCAAATAGGAAAACTATTTTACCTTTGTGTTTTCGTGTAGCGGGGTTAAATTTGCATAATTTCATAGAGTATTTGGGAACTCTAGAAAATGGAGAGATAACAGAACAAACACCTAATGTCTACATCCTACTTTAATAACAGAGCAAAGTCAGTGTAGCTAAAATCCCCTATTTACTCCTGTTTTCTTGGGGATAATGGCTGTCCTGTCTTTGGTGTTCTTTTCAATATATATTTTTATAATTTTATAATATATATGCATTATTTAACAATATACTACTGTTGTGCTTGTTTAAAACCCTCATACAAATGGTCCCTCTGTTTTATCTATTCATGTGCTCCCAAGAATATATGTTAAAGGTTGTTGGAAAAAGCAATAATCATAACAGCAGAACAAGAAAAGGGAGAATTCATATTTATTACTGGTAGAATGGAGATGAGCACTTTGGTGTATTCATAAAGCTAAATATTATCTCAATGGAAATAAATGAACTGGAATCACATATTAACATGAATTCATCTCACAAACCTTAAATTGAAGATAGAATATCTTAAATAATACATATGTTCACTCAACTAATTTTTAAGTGGTTTAATGTTATTCTTGGTTACTCGTTTAAAATGTAGTTACAGAACTTTTTTGTTGGATCACTAAAGGCAATGTGCCATCTAATATTCTATTGTTCTTCAGGTCACCAACTAACTAGTTATGTGAGGTAATTAGACAAAATATTTCTGAAAATCCCTGGCATGTGTAAGCATTTTAATGACTAATTTCAAACCTTAAGATTATGCTCATTGTACATGTTAGGTGTTAATAGGATATCTATGGGTCCATTCAGTTTGAAGTTTGGTGTCCTGGAAACAAATCATTCTTTCTTGGTCTTTTTTCATCTTTTATTCTGAATGCTTAGCCAGATGATGTATTTGTGCCCTCATCTCCCCACCTCATTTTTCTGCCTAACAATTGGGAAAATTGCAGCAGCTGTGGCTAACTATTTACATTGAAAATAATAACATGTGTAAACAGGATCTTTCTAACTCCTCATTATTGGCAGCAGAAATAAGTGGGAATATTGGCCCAGCCTCATCATAGAAACAGAGCCACATCCAGAATGAGATAAAACAAATGATTATAAACTCAGAGCAAAACAAGAGAACAAATTAACAAAAGAAGGTGGTAATAATGTAATCAACAATACATGATCATCCCAGAAAAAAATCAAAGTGATCCAGTATACTTCTTTAGAGAGGATTGGGCTCCATCTGTTGATTTACAAATCCAGAGTAATTTGAAAAGGATTGAGTGACTATAGGTCCCAGTGACAGTCAAAAGTCAGCTTGTGTTTAAGGCATATCAAGATTCAGTAGAATATATGGTTAATAGCATGAATTAGACCATGCTATTCAAATCCATGCCTGGATTTGAAAATCAGTTCTGTCACTTAATGGTTATACAATCATGAGAAGTTTCCTAAATACTCTAGTATTTTTTGTTTACTTGTAATCTTCATAACCTCCTAGGATTTTTGTTAGTATTGAGTTAATATTTGTAAAGATTGTAGAACAGGAAATAATCTTTAAGCATTCTATAGATATTAGCTTTTATTAGTTAGACATATAGATTGTATGATTTCCTAATTATTTAAAAATGGTTAATATATTACTTAATGAAAATAATTATGTTTCTAATAATCTTCACCCTACCCATATTAGATATGTATTTACCTATAGTATCTACTAATATTAGAATTAACTTTCTAATTAATAATTATAATTATAAACAATTTCATCAAAATGTATTGCATTGGACTCCCAGCATTGCATGGAATATAAGACAAAATTTTTTTTCTTTCTTATCCAAGTTTTGATAGCTTGCATTTGTTACATGTTTTTGTATGCATATATCATATGTAGTATTTTTGTATTTTAGTAGTTATTAAAATATTATGAAACAGGATGTATTTTCTAGAGCTTAATTTTTTTTTTAATCCACATGAGTTTTTTTGGAGTTATCTAAGTTAATACATGAATGTTTAGCTCATTTATTAAACTATAGTACAGCAATCTCACTGAATAGTGTTACTAAAACTTTAATGTTTTGCTGGGAAACAATTGAATATATGTATAAATGTCTTTACGTGAACATCTGTAATATTTTTCAATGTATATATCTAAAAGTGGAATTACTTGGTCTGAGGGTGCATCTTCAACTGTATTTAATATTGTTAAAATGCTCTTCAAAGTGGTTGTGTTAAAATTCATTCTAATAAGGAATTTATTGGATGTTTTGTTTCCCATGTTCTTGTCAGCAGTTGTTATTTTGCCAACCAAACAGGTCTTAAATGTTATCTTGAAAGTTTTTATTTGATATTTTTAATTACTAGTAAGGACACACACCTTTTGCATATTTATTAACACTAGCTTAGCTTTTCTGTAAGTTAGCCTTCTGTACAATTTCTAAATTATTTTTAGACTGTTTATTTTTATTGTTGTTTTTCATTTTAAGAAAGACCTTAAATTCTTTCTAAATTAATCATTGTAATATGTGTTACAAGTATCCTTTCTCAGACTGTTACTTTATTTTTCTTAAATGGAATCATACAGTATTTGCTCTCATGTGACTAGCTTGTTTCACTTAACATAATACCCCTCGGGGTTAATCTACACTTTTGCGTGTTGCAGAATTTTCTCCTTTTTTAAGGTTGAATAATATTCCATATATGTATAAACCACATTTTCTGTGTTCATTTATCTATTGATGGAAATTTAATTTTGTCCATATCTTGGCTGTTGTAAATAAGGTTGCACTTACTTTGGGGGGTTTTGATATCCTGATTGAAATTCTTTTAGATGAATATCCAGACATTTGGTCACTGGATCTTAAGGTAGTTCTATATTTAATATTTTGAGGAATCTCAATACTATTTCCCATGGTGGTTGCACTGTTAGGCATTTCCACTGATAATTTACAAAGGTTTCCATTTCTCTACATCCTCAGCAATACTGTTGTCTTCTGTTGTTTTGATAATAACCGTCCTAATAGGTGTGAGGTGATACCCCATTGTGGTTTTGATTTGCATTTCCCTGATGATTAGTTGGTGGTATTTAGTTGCTAAGCCAAGTCCCATTGTTTTGATGGTTGGGGTTTCCCTGGTAGCTCAGTTGGTAAAGAATCTACCTGCGATGTGGGAGACCTGGATTGGGAAGATCCCCTGGAGAAGAGAATAGCTACCCACTCCAGTATTCTGGCCTGGAGAATTCCATGGGCTGTAGTCCCACAAAGAGGTAGATATGACTGAGCGACTTTCACTTTCACTCATGTTAAACATTTGTCATATATCTTTTGGCCATTTTAATATCTTCTTTGGAAAAATGTCTGTTCAACTTATTAGTCCATTTCTAAATAGAATTTAGTTTCTTTGCTACTGAGCTGTATGAGATCCTTATGTGTCTTGGAAATTGACTTCTTTATCTATTACATGGTTGCAAATATTTTCTCCCATTTCACAGGTTGCTTTTTCACTTTGTTATTTGCTTCCTTTACTTCAGAAAAATTTTAGTTTGCTGTAGTCACACTTGTTTATTTTTCCTTGTGTTGCCTGTGCTTTTGAGTGATATCAATGAAATTGTCACCAAGGCCAATATCCGGAAGCATTTCCCCCATATGTTCTTCCAGGATCTTTACAGTTTCCAGTCATAAACTTAAGCCTTTAATCCATTTTTGGTCGATTTTTCTGTAAGGTGTAAGATAATGATCCAATTCCATTTATTTGCATGTGGCTATACAGTTTTCTCAGCACCATTTGTTTATCCTTTTTCTGTTGTGTATTCTTGGTACCCTTGTTGATTATTTGACCATGTATTCATGGATTGATTTCCGGCCCCTGTTTTTTGTTCCATTTGCCTATTTGTCTGTTTTTCTGACAGTACCATACTGTTTTACTTACTATGGTTTTAAAATATATTTTCAAATCAGGAATGTGATGTTACCAGTTTTGTTTTTCTTTCTAAAGATTGATCCAGATGTTCACAGTCTTTTGTGATTCCATATTAATTTTAGAATTCTTTTTCTATTTCTATAAAAAATAACCATTGGAATTTTGATAGGGGTTGTATTGAATATGTACATCTTTGAGGTTTATGGTTATTTAACAGTATTAATTCTTCCAATCTATGAATATTGGATATGTTTCCATTTGTTTATATCTTTTAAAATTTCTTCCATTAATATTTTGTACTTTCAGTGTACAGTCTTTCATCTACTTAGTGTATTCCTAAGTATTTTATTATTTTTGGCACTATTGTTTTTGGTACTATAGTAAATGGGATTGTTTTCATAATTTCCTTTTCAGATAATTCATTGTTAGTGTATAGAAATGCAACTGACTTTTGTATGTTGATTTTGTTTCTTGTAGTTTCACTGAATTCCTTTACTGGTCCTAAAAGTATTTTCAATAAGAGCCTTTAGTGTTTTCTATATATATGATCATGTAATCTGTAAACAGGGATGGTTCTACTATTTCTTTTTGAATTGTATTTATTTTATATCCCTTTCTCCACACCTGAGAGTGTTTGCAGATTAATTAGGATAACACATGTAAAAGGTTTAAAATTGCTACCTAGCATATAAATCTTCATTGTCTCTCTGAAAAATAATATTCAAAATTATAAAATAATGACACACTTTATCACTATCAATACTTTTGCCTTGTTTTATTCATATTAATGGAGCTGCCATAATATTATTGTGGTTAATATTTGCCTTTTCTTATGGACCCTTTTCTTTAAAATATTGTATAACATTATGTTAACATTTTGTTTAGGTATGTCTTCTGTAAAACCATATCATTGGATTTTTTGAAAAGAAAATTCTTAACTTTATTATCAACTTACATTAGTATTATTAACATATATTTTACATTTCTAGCGTTATTCATTAATTTCATTTTACAGGGTTTCTTTGCTTTATTTCCTTTATATGTTTTATTTGTTCTAGTTTTACTTATTCTTTTCATGTATTCTAAAATCACACATCTTATTTTAATAGATAAACCTAGCTTTTGGTGTGAGTATTCAACCTATGTTAAACTTTAATCAATATCTCTGCTGTTTTCATAATGCATGTGTTTTAGGTAGCTTTAACTCTGTAGCTCATTCTTTCCTGTGCTACAGCTAACAATTTAAACTATACAAGATATAGTTTTTAAATTTTTATATAGCCTTGTTAGTACTGAGAAGGTGCTAGTGGTAAAGAATCCGCCTGCCAATAAAGAAGACTCAAGAGACATGGGTTTGATCTCTGAATCAGGAAGATCACCTGGAGGAGGAAATGGTACCCCACTCCAGTATTCTTGCCTGGAAAAATCCATGGGCAGTGGAGGCTGGCAGGCTACAGTCCATGGGACCACGAAGAGTTGAACATGACTGAGTGATTGAGTGCACACACACACACACCATATTCTAGTTCATTAAACATATCTTTTACCTTGACTGTTATCTATTTAATGGCATTTTCAAGGAGGGGATGGATAGAATGACATTTATTCTTCAATGCTCAAATTGATTCTGATTAGCTAAACTTTCTTTGAAAATGCAAATTTTGCAAAAAAAAAAGAAAATGCAAATTTTGCTTGTCTTACATGTTAGGAAATATTGCAGCAACTTTGGAGGGAGGGAAAGAGGAAATGACAGAGGGAAATGGAGAGAGAAACTGAATAGAAAGCTGCATCTGGACCACATGGCTATTTTGTAAAGTGATCCAAATTTATACCAGTATCAGTTTATAAAATTTGTCATCATATGGGTTGATTTCTAATTAACTACATGGACAAAAAAATGTTCTAAAATATCCCAATAGAGGTCTAATTTGCAGCTGTTTGATTGTTTTCCCTACTATTATCTGCAAAGCAATTATGCATGAATAAAGACTGCTTGACTAGCTTTCAAGGAAATATTAACCATTAATACATTTTAATTAAGGAATATTGAAGCAGAGAACTTAAATCAACAAAATAAATAATGTTATAGGAGGGTGAATCTTCAACAGTAAGAAATTCTAATACCTATGCATAAATATTTCTGTTTCACATTCAAAATAAGGAGATACATAGGTAGACATCCATGTATTTATTTAGATACACACATATATGTATGTGCATATCATTTAAAATTAATTTATATAAGATATATAATGAATGTATGATAAATATAGTGTCTGTGCTAAATCAAATAAGGGGTTTAAGCTGTTATTTGAGGGGGAAGATCATTATTTTATGTTTGTTCATAGAATTGATATCTGAACCTTAAATATCAAATAAGAGTTAGAGATGCAAAAAAGGGATGGAGATTTTCAGGTAGAGGCAACTATCTAAGGCACAGCGGCAAAAGAATGCAGGGAGGCAGCATAGCCACATACATTTTGGTTTCTGGAAGGCTTGGATTTGAATTCTGATGTTGAACTATTTTGTAGAAGTCATTTAATTTCTAAAACTCTGATGAATTCCAATGATAATATTATGTATATCAAAAGTATGTCCTATAGGTTTGGAATGTTTATGTGTGTATGTGTTTTGTGCAGTTATTAGACCAGAGTAAGTGACCAATAAATATGCTATCAGTTATTATTATTATCTTTGCTGTAATCATTGTTGCCTGTTTAAGACCCTGCAGTTATTTCAACATAACTTGAACACATATAAAAATTGAGTGATATCATGGTAGGAAACAGCAGTCATCTAGAGCAGATTATGACCTGCTTTATAAACCTCACCAAAACATGAACATTATTTTGTGGCATTTGACAGCTATTGAGGTAGGTGTCTAGTTCGAAATATAGAAACTCTCATTTGCTATATTGTAATGAATGGATGTAGGAATATGAGGAGTGAAACTGGAGGGAGAAATACTTAAAATATAAACCAGAGTTGCCTAAATTGTGGTGCATGCCTAAATTGTAGTAGATGCAATAGAGATTGACATGTTGGAACCTAAGATGGACTTAGGGAATAGACCTTACTGGCTTAGAGATTTATTAAATTCAGCTGTTGAATCAGGGTTGATGAAGATATCTTGAACATGGTAAATTTGGTCTATGATGACTCTCTTCCCTGGAATGATAAACACAGAAGGATATAAAGGGAAGATGATGAGTCCAATTTTACACATGTATAGATAACAAATGTTTAGAGATGAACAAAATGTACATGCATAGCAAGTGTTGCTAAACTGAATTTTGGTTCAGAAGAAACTTCAGCTCAACATTCAGGTGAAAATGAAGTCATACTTGGGCTGTCATAGCAGAATACCGTGAACTGGGTGGCTTACATAACAGCAATTTGGTATCTCTTAGTTCTGGAGGCTGGAATTCTAAGATCAAGGTCCTGGCAGAGTTGGATTCTAATGAGGCTTCTCTTCTTGGCTTCCAGATGTTTGCCTTCTCTTTGTCCTCAAGATGGCATTTCTTCTATGCGTGCACTCACGATGTCTCTTCCTCTTTTTTATAAGGACATCAGTCCTTTGGGGTTAGGACCCCACTCTTATAACTTCTTTTAACCTTAGTTAACTCCTTAAAGGTCATATCTCCAAATAGTCATATTGGGCTTCAATATTCACATTTTGGGGTGTACAGATATTTTGGGGTGAACAGTTGATACTCAACAGTATCAATATAAGGTGAAAATTCTGATAAGTTGTGTGATAAAAACTGTCTCAATCAAAAATTTAATCACAAGAAAAATAATCAATCACTTTTAAGACAGCTCTATTCAAAGAGATAAAATAATCTGTGATACTATCCTGATGTCACAGGTAAACAAGAATCAAAGCTTATGGGGAGTGCTCTCCCCTGCTGATATGTTCTTGGTACAATAAGATGTTGAATTATTGTTGTGAATTAATGTTGAATCAAAACATGGCTGATTAGTTCACCAGACAATAAATGTAGACAATGAGAAGTTTATATTAGGGAACTGAAAAATCAGTTACTTTCAATATCTTAGTATAAATATGATGAAATTAAAATTCAGACAGTCTAAATGCCTTTTACAATGTCACACTCTTAATGAATAGAAAAAGTGGGTCTGGAATTAATCCTCCTATTTTATTTCACCTATGATATTTAATGATATATGATGATGGATGTAATGTTATTTGCAAAGCAAAGTATAACAATAAAAATAAGAGAGGAAAGAAAGAGAAAAAGGAAGAGAAAGGGAAGCTATATCCACTTATTAAGTAGGAAAGAAATTAAATCATTGAAAACAGAAAATTTAAATTGTATCAGCTAAAATGGACTGTAACTTATGAATCTAAAATGATAAGCAGTAAGCTATGGTTTTTAAAACTCACCACTCAAGATGATCTTCATATATTTATGATTAATTAGAAAGCAAAAAATAAAATAATTAAAAGAATGAAGAATAGAATAATGCAGTTACATTATGAATAAAAACAGAGGACTACTCCATTAGAATCTAGTAAAACATTAACTGATTAAAGTGTGTCTCTTGATATTGCCATGTTTAAGAAATCCAAATTAAGTTATTAAAAAAAATACTCTTCTGGTTAAGACAGAATATAGAATCACTAACTGCTTGAATTTGTGTGTAACTCCTCCACTAGAATATTTTGAAGAATTTATGAACTAAAGAGCCTCTTGATGAAAGTGAAAGAGGAGAGTGAAAAAGTTGGCTTAGAGCTCAACATTCAGAAAACTAAGACATGGCATCCAATCCTATCACTTCATGGCAAATAGATGGGGAAACAGTGGCTGACTTTATTTTTTTGAGCTCCAAAATCACTGCAGATGGTGATTGCAGCTATGAAATTAAAAGACACTCCTTGGAAGGAAAGTTATAACCAACCTAGACAGCATATTAAAAAGCAGAGACATTACTTTGCCAACAAAGTTCCGTCTAGTCAAGGCTATGGTTTTTCTAGTGGTCATGTATGGATGTGCGAGTTGAACAGTGAAGAAAGCTGAGCGCTGAAGAATTGATGCTTTTGAACTGTGGTGTTGGAGAAGACTCTTGAGAGTCCCTTAGACTGCAGGGAGATCCAACCAGTCCATCCTAAAGGAGATCAGTCCTGGATGATCATTGGAAGGACTGATGTTGAAGCTGAAACTCCAATACTTTGGCCATCTGATGCAAAGAGCTGACTTATTTGAAAAGACCCTGATGCTGGGAAAAATTGAGGGCTGGAGGACAAGGGGACAACAGAGGATGAGATGGTTGGATGGCATCACCTACTCAATGGATGAGTTTGATTAAACTCCAGCAGTTGATAATGAACAGGGAGGCCTGGTGTGCTGCGGTTCATGGGGTCGCAAAGAGTTGGACATGACTAAGTGACTGAACTCTACTTAAGAGTTTAAAATAATGAGGTTTAGCAATTAAATATTTGTCATAACTTAATTTAAAATGTTTACCTCCCTTTGTGTTCCCATAGAACCTACAGGTTTATATTTTATTTCCTTTTTATATTAAAATTCTATATATCAGCAATAATCTATTAGAATATATAGTAAAAATACATCTGATTTTATAAAGAAAGCTCCAAACTTTAATGGTGCATAAATGGACTTGAATTGATTCAGATATGTATTATCAATGTGGCTTAAGAATCTGAATAATAAAAATAAACAGAAAAATAGTTTGAAATTGAAATTCTAACTAAAAATTGACATTTACTTAAAAAATAATTGTGATATATATAGTGGAACTATATGTAACTTTGTTCTGTATTTTTCAAGTCTCCTGTAACTGTATTGTCATATTTTCATAATTTAAAATGTAGGAAAGAAAGAAGAAAAAAAAAGAGTCTGAATAGTGTGGAGATGGTCGCTCTTCATAGATACCCAATAGTTTGTTTGGAATGAAAATCAGATTTAAAAAGACAAAGTAAATGTTATGAAAAATGAGAATAATTGCCCTCAAATGTTATTGTTATACTAAATAGTAAAGAATTGCTTAATACAGATGTAAATAGAGGAAAAACAATATAAATTTCAAGTAATGGTAAACCATAAATGAAAATACAGATTTTTAAAATTACATATTTACACTTGATGACTCATTGATTTTCCCTTCCCATAACATCATATACTTAGAATCGTTACTTACTTATAATTATTTGTTTAATATCCGTCTTCTTGCAGACAGTCACTGTGCTGTGACCACAATTTTTTCTCCATGGCCTAACAAACAGCCAGGCACAGTAGAGTCTCAATTAAAATTGTTTATCAACTTTTAGCTTTGTTTATTTTTGCTATGGTCTCTTTAGTTTCTTTTGCATTTATTTCTGCCCTGATTTTTAAGATTTCTTTCCTTCTGCTAACCCTGGGGTTCTTCATTTCTTCCTTCTCTAGTTGCTTTAGGTGTAGAGTTAGGTTATTTATTTGTTTTTTTTCTTGTTTCTTGATGTAAGCCTGTAATGCTATGAACCTTCCCCTTAGCACTGCTTTTACAGTGTCCCATAGGTTTTGGGTTGTTGTGTTTTCATTTTCATTCATTTCTATACATATTTTGATTTCTTTTTTGATTTCTTCTATGATTTGTTGGTTATTCAGAATCGTGTTATTTAGCCTCCAGGTGTTTGAATTTTAACAATTTTTTTCCTGTAATTGAGATCTAATCTTACTGCACTGTGGTCAGAAAAGATGACTGGAATGATTTCAATTTTTTTGAATTTCCCAAGGCTAGATTTATGGCCCAGGATGTGATCTATTCTGGAGAAGGTTCTGTGTGCACTTGAGAAAAAGGTGAAGTTGATTGTTTTGGGGTGAAATGTCCTATAGATATCAATTAGGTCTAGCTGGTCCATTGTGTCATTTAAGGTTTGTGTTTCCTTGTTAATTTTCTGTTTAGTTGATCCTATCCATAGTTGTGAGTGGGGTATTAAAGTCTCCCACTATTATTGTGTTACTATTAATTTCCTCTTTCATACTCATTAGTGTTTGCCGTACATATTGCGGTGCTCCTATGTTGGGTGCATATATATTTATAATTGTTATATCTTCTTCTTGGATTGATCCTTTGATCATTATGTAGTGTCCTTCTTTGTCTCTTTTCACAGCTTTTATTTTAAAGTCTATTTTATCTGATATGAGTATTGCGACTCCTGCTTTCTTTTGGTCTCCATTTGCATGAAATATTTTTTCCCAGCCCTTCACTTTTAGTCTGTATGTGTCTGTTGTTTTGAGGTGGGTCTCTTGTAGACAGCATATATAGGTGTCTTGTTTTTGTATCCATTCAGCCAATCTTTGTCTTTTGGTTGGGGCATTCAACCCATTTACATTTAGGGTAATTATTGATAGGTGTGGTCCCTTTGCCATTTACTTTGTTGTTTTGGGTTCACGTTTATACAACCTTTCTGTATTTCCTGTCTAGAGGAGATCCTTTAGCATTTGTTGAAGAGCTGGTTTGGTGGTGCTGAATTCTCTCAGCTTTTGCTTATCTGTAAAGCTTTTGAATTCTCCTTCATATCTGAATGAGATCCTTGCTGGATACAGTAATCTAGGTTGTAGGTTATTCTCTTTCATTACTTTCAGTACGTCCTGCCATTCCCTTCTGGCCTGGAGGGTTTCTATTGATAGATCAGCTGTTATCCTTATGGGAATCCCTTTGTGTGTTATTTGTTGTTTTTCCCTTGCTGCTTTTAATATTTGTTCTTTGTGTTTGATCTTTGTTAATTTGATTAATATGTGTCTTGGGGTGTTTCGCCTTGGGTTTATCCTGTTTGGGACTCTCTGGGCTTCTTGGACTTGGGTGGCTATTTCCTTCCCCATTTTAGGGAAGTTTTCAGCTATTATCTCCTCGAGTATTTTCTCATGGCCTTTCTTTTTGTCTTCTTCTTCTGGGACTCCTATGATTCGAATGTTGGGGCGTTTCACATTGTCCCAGAGGTCCCTGAGGTTGTCCTCATTTCTTTTGATCCTTTTTTCTTTTTTCCTCTCTGCTTCATTTATTTCCACCATTTTATCTTCTATTTCACTTATCCTATCTTCTGCTTCCGTTAGTCTACTCTTGGTTCCCTCCAAAGTGTTTTTGATCTCATTCATTGCATTATTCATTTTTAATTGACTCTTTTTTATTTCTTCTAGGTCTTTATTAAACATTTCTTGTATCTTTTCAATCTTTTTCTCCAGGCTATATATCTGTAACTCCATTTTGTTTTCAAGATTTTGGATCATTTTTATTATCATTATTCTAAATTCTTTTTCAGGTAGATTCCCTATCTCCTCCTCTTTTGTTTGACTTGGTGGGCATTTTTCATGTTCCTTTACCTGTTGGGTATTTCTCTGCCTTTTCATCTTGTTTAGATTGCTGTGTCTGGAGTGGGCTTTCTGTATTTTTGATAAAATAAACAAAATTGACAAGCCATTAGCAAGACTCATTAAGAAACAAAGAGAGAAGAACCAAATTAACAAAATTAGAAATGAAAATGGAGAGATCACAACAGACAACACTGAAATACAAAGGATCATAGGAGACTACTACCAGCAGCTCTATGCCAATAAAATGGACAACTTGGATGAAATGGACAAATTCTTAGAAAAGTATAACTTTCCAAAACTGAACCAGGAAGAAATAGAAGATCTTAACAGACCCATCACAAACAAGGAAATCGAAACTGTAATCAGAGATCTTCCAGCAAACAAAAGCCCAGGACCAGATGGCTTCACAGCTGAATTCTACCAAAAATTTAGAGAGGAGCTAACACCTATCTTACTCAAACTCTTCCAGAAAATTGCAGATGAAGGTAAGCTTCCAAACTCATTCTATGAGGCCACCATCACCCTAATTCCAAAACCAGACAAAGATGCCACAAAAAAAGAAAACTACAGGCCAATATCACTGATGAACATAGATGCAAAAATCCTTAACAAAATTCTAGCAAACAGAATCCAACAACATATTAAAAAAATCATACACCATGACCAAGTGGGCTTTATCCCAGGAATGCAAGGATTCTTTAATATCCGCAAATCAATCAATGTAATACACCACATTAACAAATTGAAAGATAAAAACCATATGATTATCTCAATAGATGCAGAGAAAGCCTTTGACAAAATTCAACACTCATTTATGATTAAAACTCTCCAAAAAGCAGGAATAGAAGGAACATACCTCAACATAATAAAAGCTATATATGACAAACCCACAGCAAGCATCACCCTCAATGGTGAAAAATTGAAAGCATTTCCCCTGAAATCAGGAACAAGACAAGGGTGCCCACTCTCACCACTACTATTCAACATAGTGTTGGAAGTTTTGGCCACAGCAATCAGAGCAGAAAAAGAAGTAAAAGGAATCCAGATAGGAAAAGAAGAAGTGAAACTCTCACTGTTTGCAGATGACATGATCCTCTACATAGAAATCCCTAAAGACTCTACCAGAAAATTACTAGAGCTAATCAATGAATATAGTAAAGTTGCAGGATATAAAATTAACACACAGAAATCCCTTGCATTCCTATATACTAACAATGAAGAAACAGAAAGAGAAATTAAGGAAACAATACCATTCACCATTGCAACAAAAAGAATAAAATACTTAGGAGTATATCTACCTAAAGAAACAAAGGACCTATACATAGAAAACTATAAAACACTGATGGAAGAAATCAAAGAGGACACAAACAGATGGAGAAACATACCGTGTTCATGGATTGGAAGAATCAATATTGTCAAAATGGCTATTCTACCTAAAGCAATCTATAGATTCAATGCAATCCCTATCAAGTTACCAATGGTATTTTTCACAGAACTAGACCAAAGAATTTCACAATTTGTATGGAAATACAACAAACCTCAAATAGCCAAAGTAATCTTGAGAAAGAAGAATGGAACTGGAGGAATCAACCTGCCTGACTTCAGACTCTACTACAAAGCCACAGTCATCAAGACAGTATGGTACTGGCACAAAGACAGAAATATAGATCAGTGGAACAGAATAGAAAGCCCAGAGATAAATCCACGAACCTACTGACACCTTATCTTTGACAAAGGAGGCAAGGATATACAATGGAAAAAAGACAACCTCTTTAACAAGTGGTGCTGGGAAAACTGGTCAACCACTTGTAAAAGAATGAAACTAGAACACTTTCTAACACCATACACAAAAATAAACTCAAAATGGATTAAAGATCTAAATGTAAGACCAGAAACTATAAAACTCCTAGAGGAGAACATAGGCAAAACACTCTCTGACATAAATCACAGCAAGATCCTCTATGACCCACCTCCCAGAATATTGGAAATAAAAGCAAAAATAAACAAATGGGACCTAATGAAACTTAAAAGCTTTTGCACTACAAAGGAAACTATAAGTAGGGTGAAAAGACAGCCCTCAGATTGGGAGAAAATAATAGCAAATGAAGAAACAGACAAAGGATTAATCTCAAAAATATACAAGCAACTCCTGAAGCTCAATTCCAGAAAAATAAATGACCCAATCAAAAAATGGGCCAAAGAACTAAACAGACATTTCTCCAAAGAAGACATACAGATGGCTAACAAACACATGAAAAGATGCTCAACATCACTCATTATTAGAGAAATGCAAATCAAAACCACAATGAGGTACCATTACACGCCAGTCAGGATGGCTGCTATCCATAAGTCTACAAGCAATAAATGCTGGAGAGGGTGTGGAGAAAAGGGAACCCTCTTACACTGTTGGTGGGAATGCAAACTAGTACAGCCGCTATGGAAAACAGTGTGGAGATTTCTTAAAAAACTGGAAATAGAACTGCCATATGACCCAGCAATCCCACTTCTGGGCATACACACTGAGGAAACCAGATCTGAAAGAGACACGTGCACCCCAATGTTCATCGCAGCACTGTTTATAATAGCCAGGACATGGAAGCAACCTAGATGCCCATCAGCAGATGAATGGATAAGGAAGCTGTGGTACATATACACCATGGAATATTACTTAGCCATTAAAAAGAATTCATTTGAACCAGTCCTAATGAGATGGATGAAGCTGGAGCCCCTTATACAGAGTGAAGTAAGCCAGAAAGATAAAGAACATTACAGCATACTAACACATATATATGGAATTTAGAAAGAAGGTAATGATAACCCTATATGCAAAACGGAAAAAGAGACACAGAAATACAGAACAGACTTTTGAACTCTGTGGGAGAATGTGAGGGTTGGATATTTCAAAAGAACAGCATGTATACTATTTATGGTGAAACAGATCACCAGCCCAGGTGGGATTTACGAGACAAGTGCTCGGGCCTGGTGCACTGGGAAGACCCAGAGGAATCGGGTGGAGAGGGAGGTGGGAGGGGGGATCGGGATGGGGAATATGTGTAAATCTATGGCTGATTCATAAAAAGCAAAACAAAACAAAACAAAAACAAAAAAAAAATAAAAAATAAAAAAATAAATAAAAAAAATAAACCAAACAGATATGGCAACATTAGGAAAGGAAGAAAAAAAGACTTCCAAACTTGAATTCTGTTTTCCCCAGATAAATAACATAAAATACTAAATAAAAAAAAAAAATTGTTTATCAAGCAAGTTAACATTCTAATATATAGTTGTTTTCATCATCTCCCAAAAGTTTCTGGTGATCTTCGTTGCTCATAAGAATACAAATATGTAGAATACAACTATGTACTGCTCTAACAACTTTGAGGGGCTTCCCCGTGGGCTCAGTGTTAAGGTACCTGCCTACCACACAGGATATGTGGGTTCAGTCCCTGGATCAGAAAGATTACATGAAATAGGAAATGGCTACCCACTCCAGTGTTCTTGCCTGAGAAACCCCATGGTCAGAGGAGCCTGGTGGGCTACAGTCCATGGGGTTGCAAAGAGTCGAACCTGACTTAGAGGCTGAGCACGAACACACACAACAGATTCAAACTCCTTGCAGTTGCCTGTGTATGCCATGTTCTTGTATACCTCCAAGTGCTTGCTCATCCCTCTGCTAGAAAAACATTAGCCTCTTCATGTTTCCATCCTCAGCTCAAGTGTCCTCTGTATTCCACCATCAGGCAAAATCTGTTGCTATTTCTGCCTTGGATCTCTGTAAAATTTTGGATATGTTATATAATTGCATATCTATAATATAAATGTCTTCCATCGTTACCATAGCACCTTCCACCTGAGGATGTTTGTTTTTCTGTATTTTCTGCTTCACTGAGTTGTGAGATCTTCCTAGGTAATAACTTCCTTTAGTTATTTTTCTATTTTTATACTAGCTGAATGCCTGATACACAAATGGTAGACATGAAAGACTTTTATAGAGTAAATGAATTAACTGATTAATGCATTTTGTAAAATTTCTAAATAGACTAGGGAGAAGATATTTTAAATACCTGCAAAATACCAAAGTTAGAGACTAAAGACAAAATAGTCAAAGGTTTACTAACATAGTACCAGGTTTAAATACCCACTTATGAATAGTGAAAAAAGGTCAAAGTCAGCCTGGTGGTTTTTGACCTGGTAGAGATGCTTCTGAATGCTTTTTATTTATGAAAGGAAATAATCGCTCTAAAGAAGGCCTGGGGTTCAGACTTGCCAAATGTGCATTTTCTTTGTTAAAGCAGAAAATGACACCATTTCATTTACTTTGAAACACCATAGTATTTAGTTATGAATTTTAATACTATTTAATGCCTTTTAAAAAGTTTCTTTTAAAAAATGGAGCTATTCTGGACTAAGTATTTTAGATTTCAGAATCATCACCTACTTCCCTCAACATGTATTTTATAAGTCATCCATTCCCTGGGATGCATTCAAAGGGAAATCTTTGTAACACTGTTAGCCACAGAGCAGAACTGGTTATGATGAAATTTAATATACATATTTATAGTTAATCTGCTAAGCATCTCTGTTCATCTTTGGCCTTAAACAGTTCACAAATGGAAAACTGGTAAAGAAATACATGCATATATATAATAAATTGGCATAAAATTTTATATAGATGCTAAAATGATTACACCACCTATCTAAAATGGATGTTGTCACTGATGAAATAATCTGCCTTTGAACCATGAGATATCACCTACTTTGCTTTGTGTCATGTGTCAATAAGAAACAATAGAGGAGAATTCTAGAAAAGTAGTACCATTTTTCTATGAAATCTGACCTTTGCCCAGGCCAAGAATATAAGATTTCAGTTTAATTTTTATTAATTTTTAGGTTTTATTTTTTTATTCTAGTTAATCATAAGGATTTCCAAATTATTTCAGTGAAAGCAATATGTTGATATATTGATACTGATATATCTTATTATTTTTATTTTTTTTCTAGTATATGAATTAAAAGTGTTTATAACATTCATTGGGCTTCCCTGGTCACTCAGATGGTAAAGACTCTGCCTGCAATGTGGGAGATCGAACCCAGTTCCATCCCTGGATCAGGAAGACCCACTGGAGAAGACAATGGCTACCCACCCCAGTATTCTTGCCTGGAGAATTCCATGGACAGAGGTCTAGTGGGCTACAGCCCATGGGGTCACAAAGAGTCGGACACGACTAAGTGACTGACACTTTCACTTTTTTCCATAATGTTCATTAAGCTTTGGGCCATAATATTATTAAAGAAAACTGTCAACCTTTTAAATACTATTTCTTATTGCTGTCGCCAGTTTTCCTCTTCCATTCTCCTTTTGGTTAACTGAGAATTTAGTAATTAAACCAGGAAGCAATTTATTATTGTATCTGAAAGCTTGGATTGGAGGCCAGAGAAAAGTGCTGGGTCCTATCAGTAAAGGATATGGACATTTTGTACCTTCAGAAGTCTCTTGTATTTATGGATAAATGGGAGGATTGGTTCTGGGTGATGACCAATATAGATAAATGAAGTCAGGATGATTGAACTATTTTTCTATTTATCTATGGATCTTCTGAACCCAGGGACTGAACCCAGGTCTCCTGCATTGCAGGTGGATTCCTTACTGTCTGAGCCACCAGGGTCCCCAATATAGACAAATGAAGTCAGAATAATTGAACTATTATTCTATTTATCTACCAGTTGATATTTATTTAATAATACCTTGTATTTCTTTGCCTGACTGGAACAGCATGAATGTGGAAAAGGGGAGAGGGAGATTCCGTAACAATATACTTAATTTTTTCAATTTCTACATGATTAGTACTTTATGAAAATCATCATTCAAAAGTCATAAATTTTATTCATATATTTTAGTCATACTTCATTTCCTTGTCAACAATATTTGGAAATTCTTAGCAAAAATTGTTGATTTCTGATAAATATGAATCTTTTTCTTAGCATTTGTAAGTTATTGGAGGCAGCATAATAATTTTTTAAATTGTATATGCATTTTGATTGTAGTGTACAAATATCTTCGGGTATTTTTCAGAGCAAAGAATGGCAGAAAATATTCTGAAAAGGAACCAGTTGTTAAAGCTGTCATATATTATTGTTGGTCATATTGTTGAATTCCTAAACTGAATTTCAGTGTGCTCAGCGTGCCTATTTTGAAATATTCAAATTAAGCAAAGTGGCTTTTAAGTTGTTTCTTATCACCCTACTATGTCTCTTTGGAAGGGAAATTTTAATGCCCAGGAAAGACTGATTAAATAAACACATACCATGAATTAATTAGTTAAATTTCCTTCAATGTGCATTCGAAAGAGCCAAAATTAGACCAACTAGTTTTATAACTAATGAGACAATAAAATACTAGTGTTTCAGTCTTTAAGCCAGTCTCATATGACTCATATTCGTAAACATCAGTCAGGTGTAATTGTTGCTAAGGTTCAACAGATGAAATACTTTAGGTCAATCATTTCCCAAAGGGAGACTCTTCTGAGGAACATATGACTTTCATTGAGTTAGTGTCTCAAAGGCAAAATTTCTTCCATTAGCTTTATTAACATTTTATTACTTTGCTGTGAAATTTCTGCTTTTTAAGTTTAATGTATAAATATAATTTAAGGTGCATTAACTTGAGTTTGTGGCAGTGCCTTGGAATTGAACTTGGTTGATAGCTTAATATCAGACTATAAAAATCAGCACACATTTATTAAATTTGCCTCCTTTTCTATAACTCAGTTTATGTTATTTAGTTGCATTTGATTCGGGATTATGTAATATATGTTTTTTTTAAAATACTTTTTAGTATCGTTTTTAGTTAACATTTAGTATGGAAAGATCCCACCCAGCTTACTAATTTATCAAGAATTTTGACTGATAGCCTCTAGTTCTGCTGAAACAGTATGTCTGACCAAAGTCAATTATTTGATTTCTCATAGTCCCAAATCTTAGATTCTTCTATCATTCTCAACAGCAGAACACTAGTCCCTAACTTCCTTCATTCACCCCCATGCTGATCCCATCTCTGTGATGCTTATGATATTCTTGCGAAAATTCTCATTATTTTGATGGAAATTGCTGTATCTCTTTTGTGAAAGTGGCAAAGGGTTGCTATTTGGCTATTAAAAGAAAAAAAATTCTTAGAAATCCCATAAAAGAAAAACAAACTGAAATGGTAGAGAAGGGGAGACAATTGTCAGAGATGTAGACCTAACCCCTTAGCATCCTGGCAAGTTACTATTCACATGTGTGCATGTGCTTATGCATGCTAAGTCACTTCAGTTGTCCAACTCTTTGCAACCCCATGGGCTACAGCCTGTGAGGCTCGTCTGTCTGTGGGATTCTCCAGGCAAGAGAACTGGAGTGGGTTGTTATGCCCTCCTCCAGGGAGCTGTGCATTTTGTGTAATTAAAATATACACTAAAAATTGTCAGTCATGTTGGAAATGCAATTAAATTATTTGCTTGGGACATTATAGAAGCAGCAGTACACCCATCATTCTGAAACCGGTTTACAAAGATTCTCAGATTTTACAAGATTTTGAATATAAAATGAAACAGTTGTGTTTAAAGTAAAATGCCATTCTGGTCACCTGTATCACTCATTTGTTAAGGATATCTAAATCTTTTTGTAGGATTGGTCTTCCCAAGTATTTCCAGTAACTCCCTGAGATGCTTGCATGTATGATTCAAAGATGTTTTAGCCCCTTTAAATCTGATGTCCCAGAAGGAAAGACTGACTTAATCAGACCACCTCCTATAGCTTGGAAATTGCTCAGTTCTGCTGCTGTTGCCTCCTTTCTGCTCCTTTGGCCTCTGATATTTGTCTCTTGTGAGAAGGTTGCTCACTGATACTGATTTTCTCTTCCTGGTTAATCTCCAGTATTCTGTTCCCTCTCTACTCAATCAGAAAGTCGTTTCTGCTTTTCACGATCAGCTGGTTCAGTGGTGCTTCCCTCAGCAGAGCTTATATAAAGAGAAGACATAGGAACAGAAGAGGTTAAGTAAGTTGCCTTAAATTGCAGTGTTAGTAAAGACTAGAGCAGAGATCTGGGAGATTACCTGTTCTCTTTGTCAGCAGCAAGTTAAATTGACTCCTATTCACCTTTAATTAGAATTAGTTTCACTCTGTTACTTTTTAAACAGGTATCAACTTCAGTAATAAAGGTGGGTGGACTCTCACAAGTGGAGCTTGCCTCTAGTGACTGCGCAGAGTCTACATTTGGCAGTATTGCTAATTTCCTCCGATTTTCAGAGAGCTAAATCCAGACCATTAGGAGATGGCAGCTGAAAGCAGAATCCTATATGCTGGATACTTGGCTAGACTGCCTGATACATTCTAGCTGACACAAATTGTCTTGTCTGCCTGTGTGGAGTCCCTGTTGATTAGTTTTTAAATTAATAATTAGAATGAGGAGCATTTGGTAATCAGTGGGAGGTGCAAAGCCAGTTATTTTCTTTGTCCCATCAGGCCAGCACTGGAGTCTTATGTAAAACTCTCTCTTTATCTCAGGTGAGGTTTTTGCTGAGCTGATTCATGTTTGCCCTTTTTTCAAAAATAATAAGCTGCTTCCACTTTTGTTCTTTCAGACTTTTTAGTCTTCACCTAGGATTCCTCTGGGTTGTGTCTCATTTTGAGGTATTTTAATTTGACTCTAAAGACCCATTCTTACATAATGTGTTACCGACGATACTTTTCCCGATACAAGAAAGGTGCTGAAGCATGTATTATGGATGAATAACCAGAGTTGTTAAAAGCAGGAAGATATATGTTGCATTTCTTTTGAGAAAATAGAAAAGGTAATTAATTGCATAGAAATATGTATTTTTGGACTGATGAAATAAGTAGTATGTATGTATTCACTATTAAACGTTTTAAAAATTTCTAAAGATGAATTAAAGTAATGGATTAAAGCAGTAAACAGGGCTCACTTAGAAAGCTGAAGAAATCAAAATGTAGAGCAGGTGTATCTTGACCTACAAAAATTGAACTATCTTGGTAATCAGCCACTGATGCTATTCTTGGGTATGAAATAAAGTAGGAAGTAGGACAAAAAATGTGTGTCTTTATCCTGCCTATCAATAAATGAGTGAAGTTTAAGATAAAAAAGCTTATTAGAAGTTCAAAAAACTCTTTTGTCAGGACTCATAGCTGCAAGAGTAACAGAACACATTGCCTTGAGTCTCTCTGTATCTCAGTTTTGGCAGAGAACGTGAAGGCTGAGATCAATTTCATTTCGGTTCACTTCGGTCACTCAGTCGTGTCCAACTAGATGCAACCCCATGGACTACAGCACGCCAGGCTTCCCTGTCCATCACCAACTCCTGGAGTTTACTCAAACTCAAGTCCTTTGAGTCAGTGATGCCATCCAACCATCTCATCCTCTGTAGTCCCCTTCTCCTCCTACCTTCAATCATTCCCAGCATCAGGGTCTTTTCAAATGAGTCAGTTCTTCGCATCAGGTGGCCAAAGTATTGGAGTTTCCGCTTCAGCATCAGTCCTTCAATGAATATTCAGGACTGATTTCTTTTAGGATGGACTGATTGGATCTCCTTGCAGTCTAAGGGACTCTCAAGAGTCTTTGCCAACACCACAGTTACAAGCATCAATTATTTGGCACTCAGCTTTCTTCATAGTCCAACTCTCACATCCATACATGACTACTGGAAAAACCACAGCTTTGACTAGACAGACCTTTGTTGGCAAAGTAATGTCTCTGCTTTTTAATATGCTGTCTAGGTTGGTTGGTCATAACTTTTATTCCAAGGAGCTTCCCTGGTGGCTAAGACGGTAAAGAGTCTGCTTGCAGTGTGGGAGAACCAGGTTTGATCCCTGGGTCAGGAAGATTTCCTGGAAAAGGAAATGGCAACCCACTCCAGTATTCCTGCCTGGAAAAATACCATGGACGGAGGATCCTGGAAGGCTACAGTCCATGGGATCGCAAAGAGTTGGGCATGACTAAGCGACTTCACTTTCGCTTTCTAGGTTGGTCATAACTTTTCTTCTAAGGAGCAAGCGTCTTTTAATTTCATGATGCAGTCACCATCTGCAGTGATTTTGGAGCCCCCCAAAATAAAGAAAATTAGAGATACCAAGGGGAACATCTCATGCAAAGATGAGCACAATAAAGGACAGAAATGGTATGTACCTAACAGAAGCAGAAGTTATTAAGAAGAGATGGCAGGAATACACAGAAGAACTATACAAAAAAGATCTTCATGACCCAGATAATCATGATGGTGTGATTACTCACCTAGAGCCAGACATCTTGGAATGTGAAGTCAAGTGGGCCTTAGGCAGCATCACTACGAACAAAGCCTAGTGGAGGTGATGGAATTCCAGTTGAGCTATTTCAAATCCTAAAATGATGCTGTGGAAATGCTGCACTCAATATGCCAGCAAATTTGGGAAACTCAACAGTGGCCACAGGACTGGGAAAATTCAGTTTTCATTCCGATCCCAAAGAAAGGCAATGCCAAAGAATGTTCAAACTACCACACAATTGCACTCATCTCACACATTAGCAAAGTAATGCTCAAAATTATCCAAGCCAGGCTTCAACAGTATGTGAACCATGAACTTCCAGATGTTTAAGTTGGATTTAGAAAAGGCAGAGGAACCAGAGATGAAACTGACAGTATCTGTTGGATCATTGAAAAAGCGAGAGAGTTCCAGAAAAACATCTATTTCTGTTTTATTGACTGTGCCAAAGCCTTTGACTGTGTGGATCACAACAAATAGTGGAAAATTCTTAAAGAGATGGGAATATCAAACCACCTCATCTGCCTCCTGAGAAATCTGTATGCAGGTCAAGAATCAACAGTTAGAACTGGACATGGGACAACAGACTGGTTCTGAATCAGGAAAGGAGTACATCAAGGCTATATATTGTCACCCTGCTTATTTAACTTTTATGCAGAGTATGCCATGAGAAATGCTGGACTGGATGAAGCACAAGCTAGAATCAAGATTGCCAGGAGAAATATTAATAACCTCAGATATGCAGATGACACCACACTTATGGCAGAAAGAGAAGTAAAGAGCCTCTTGATGAAAGTGAAAGAGGAGAGTGAAAAAGTTGGCTTAAAACTCAACATTCAGAAAACTAAGATCATGGCATCTGGTCCCATCATTTTATGGCAAATAGATGAAGATCAATTTAAAAGTTGCCCTGTACCTCTTGCAAAGTGAATTGCTAGACCCTCCATGTCAGCATCTGTGACTCCCCATTTCAGTTTTATAAACAATTGAGATTAGGACCTAGGGATGGAGGACAAGGAATTTTTCGTTGAGAGTGCTTCATTGAACACTCTTAAGGTGGATTAAGATGGTAATGCTTCCTCCAGCCAAATGAGAGGAATTTCAAGAGTTTCACCTTAAGATTCTGCAGACTTTTTCATTTACAAAAGACAGGGCTCCATAGTTCCTCCTCCTTCTCCTTCAGTCATCACGTGTACAGTCCTGGAGGAGTTTACCCGCTGTGGCTAGTGAGAGTAGGAGGGAGGAGTCAAACAACAAATGTTGGCCAGGGGAAAATCAGGAGCTAAGTAACCCCCCCACACTCTCCATGTGTTGCTCTCAGACTTTTAGGATATCAAGCTTAATTTAGTATACAGCAGGAGGCAATGGAGAAAGTCTTAATTGGAAAGTTCACAGGTCTTCTTTTTAAGTTATTGAACTGGACATTTTAATTATAAAAAATTTTTGGACTGTTCCTGTGACTGACTACAGGGAACTCAGAAAGCTGTGAAATATGCCCCCCAATTTTATCCAGTAGCAGGAAAAGAAGTAGCCTATCTAATGACAAGTGGCAGAAGGAATAAAGTTGATTTACTGCTATTAAATACTGCTAATTCAGTAGACCGCCGCATGTAAGCAGGATACTTTGACTCTGGCAGATTTAAACTGGATGAATGAATGAATGAACCTAAATTTTGTAGACTTGCTTTCAGGCTTCAGAATGAAGTTTAGAAAACAATCAGGGACAAATGAGGGTAAATGACATGGGTGGCACAAACCTAATTCCTCCACAAACCAATGAGGTCAGGAAAACCACTTTTGCAGGCAAAGTGCACAGAATTTCCAAAGTGCCCTGTGTGACTCCTACCAAACACTGGCTTCTGTCGCCAGCACAGTTCTCCCTGCTCCCCAGGATACTCAGTATTGTTGCTGCCACCTCCACCACATGCTCTAAGAATAGATCTTTTCTTTGCATCAATAGCTCCCGATTCAAAGTTTATGGTGGATGTATCCAATTGTGTTTGCAGTAATACCATGGGTTATCATATAGCCATTTGAACACAATTACTCCATTTCTATTAACACCACTCTGGCCCCTTAGACAGCCAAATGAATAGGTCTCCTCACATTCATCTTTGCCACTTGCTATTCAATATTTTCTTGGGGTTGCAGCTCGAGCAACTTTATTAAGTCAAATTTGCTTGCAGAACACCTTTATTAAACCCTTCAAAGGCTTCCTACTGCCTAATATGCTATATGACTTGGTTCCACTGAGCCCTGCCTCACTCTCAAGCTTCACCCCAGGTTTCCCTCCATTTGTCTGCCTTTGCTTCAGTCATTCCACTTTTATCTCAGTTTCTGGAATCCACAAAGCTTCCGCCCATTCCAGGGGCTCTGAATACTCCACACTTCGTCTGAAATTCCCTTCAACCAGCCCTTAACAATTCCTCCCGCGATGCTAGATTGATGTGTTCCCTTTTTACATATACCTTCCTCCTAGCCCTTATCATAATTATAATTCAGAATTTTTACTATCACTTATTTTGGTAATTACTTAGTGCTTTAGACTTCCTTTCTTTTTCTCCCTCCCTTCCTCCTTTCTCTCTCTTTCTTCTTTCCTTCCTTCCTTCCTTTCTTTCCTGCTGAAAACTTAGTGCTTAGACTACTGCCTGGAAAATGAGAGGAGGAATATGGTGAATGCTTATGAAAAATACATGACATCATAATATATATGATATAAGCAAGAAATATATTTTAAATGTATGCAATCTGATTTTTGGACCGAGAGATATATACCCAAATTGTACTTTCATCTAGATTATGTTTTTTTTTTAACATCCTTCCACCTTTCCATATTTTTCTATTATTTTGCTAGATAGCAGATAAAAACAAAAAACATGTTTAAAGAAACAGTTCATAATATCTCATGAATGTTCATTATTACTTCAATATATATATATGTATATATATATTCTCTCTTTTTTTTTTTACCAAAACGTACACGATTTTTATTTGGATACACTGTCCCCTTTATCTACATTGGATAACTTGAGACATTTCCTCATTGATATTGCTTTTAAACATGTATCTCTGGGAACAAGAATGCTATCTACTCTCTTTACTTTCTAGTTAATTTATGCAATGTATATGGTCATATGGTCATACAGAAGGTACTTTTTTGAAGTTTATGCTACAGAGTTCACTAAATTATAATAAAAATTTAATTTATTATTGATATGTATATTTTCAAACTCAATTCTTTAAATAAATAATGGAGAAAAAGAAGAGTTACAAAGTGCTATACATTATGATTTTGTTTTCTGTGGATATTAGGCTTATATTAGGAATAATGATTTTGTTAGCACATATAATATGCCTTGCTGAAAAGTATGCTTAGAACACAAAGTCATATTTATCAACCATAGATATTTTCTTATTTTCATGAAATTAAATTAGTCACTTCAGATTAAGAATGATGAACAAAAGAGAGAATTATAGATGAATTTTTATGGCAGTGATAGAAAAAAAAATAAGTAAAATTTAGTACATTAACCAGTAGAATTATAAGTGCAATAAATATTATCAAAAAAGGTCTATTCAAGGAGTACAAAAATTTTCCCACTATGTGAAAAGGTATACATCCATTACCAATAGGTGTTTTAAAAGCATTTAATACAATTTTGCAGCCATCTTAACTTTAAAACAAATCTCTAAATAAATTAGAAGTAGAAAGAAAAAGAAAACCCTACTTAAGTCAAGACTATTCAATTTAGAAATCCTAAATGACAAAAGAGAAAACTAAAATAATTTCAGGTGAAATTAGGATCCAGTGTGGATGCTTGTTTGCACTCTTATTTTTTATATTGTCTTAGATTTCTAGTAAGCGTTCTAAGAAAGGAATATAAAATTATTGATGAAATTATTTTAAAAATTAAATTTTGCTGTTAAATTATAAAATAACCTTTTTTAAAATATGTGTATTTACTATATATGTATATATGTGTATAGAATATATATATATAAATTGTATATATATATAAGATCAAGAGATGGAAATCTTCATGAGAGTAAAGACTTCATGGGCAATCAAGGAGAAAATGAGGCAGACTTTACCTTATGTTACCAACCAAAGCTATACAAGAAAAAATTATCATACTTCATTATATTCATATGTATATAGACAATTGCTTCCATATCATGGCTATTGTAAATAATGCTACTATACAGTGGAGCACATGTATATTTTCAAATTAGTATTTTCCTTTTCTTTGGATGTATGCTGAGGAGTGGAATGGGTGGAATTGCTGGAAAACATGGTAACTATTTTTGGTTTTTTGAGGAACCTCCTTACTGTTTTCCACAGTAAATAGCACCAATTTACATTCCCATCTACAGTGTGTAAGGGTTCCTTTTTCTCCAAATGTTGATTGATCCTCATCAACATTTATGTGTGATGTTTTTGATGATAGCCATTCTGACAGGTGTGAGGTGGTATCTCATTGTGGTTTTGATTTCCATTTCCCTTACAGTTAGCAATGTTGAGCACCTTTTCATGTACCTATTGGTCATCTGTATACCTTCTTGTGAAAAATGCCTATTCAGGTCTTCTGCCAATTTTTTAATTGAGTTGTTTGATTTTTTATATTGAGTAATGTGAGGTGTTTGTGTATCTGGGATATTAACCCCTTATTGGATATAGCCTTTGTAAATATTTTCTCCCATTCATTAGGTTGTCTTTTTTTTGTTGGTAATAATTTCCTTTGCTAGCAAAAGCTTTTACATTTAATTAGTCCCCATTTAAAACATTTGGCTGCATTTTTAAATTACAGAATGTACAGTGTATTCTAACCAGTGTGAGTAGATATGAACAAAATTTCAAAGAAGGAATCTGAATCTTACTGATAGCTTCTCTCTTATAAATGTCCCATGTTACGAACTTGGCTATAAATACTCATTGTGTCTGATTTCTTTTATAGATGGTTAGATAAAATTAGTCATTGTTCAAAAATCACTATGCAGGAAAAGATATGAAACAATTCTTGTTTTCAGTATTTATACAGAATTTTAGATAAATTTCTCATTTATCTAAAAGATGGTGCTTTTGTATTTGTTATCTGCAGAGTGTACTACAAACTATTGACATAGAAGCTTTGTTTATAATAAAGTGCCTTGTTCTTGATTATTGATATATCTAACAATTAGTTAATTAGTTTTTTAATAACTTCAAAGCAACTTAATTTTATTCAAGTTAGTCTGTCAGCATTATCTATTGTTATGTACATCCATCCTGTAGTTATAATAGTAGCATAAATTTTTACCCATAAAATGAAAAAGTAATATTCTTGATTAGCTTTAGTGCCTACAAGTTTATTGTATGGTTATTTTCCTTAAGAAAGCACATCTGGATTTCTTTTGCATAAGATTTTTGGAACTTCCCGGAGGAAAGGCAGCATCCAATACAGTATTTAGCGGGTCTTTGCCATCTGGGTCTTCAGATTCATTTGGTTTAATTCAGAGATTAAAGACAGAAAAATTGGACCAAATTGTGGAATAAACCCCTGTGGAAAACAGGCTTCTGCTGTGATTATTCTTGAGATTAATTGATTCTTTAACTTGTAACTACACCCATGACTTCAGTTGCAGTTAATAACTGATTAACCATAAGCACATAGATTAATTGTGCCAGTGCATACTGGGAAATGAGAGTTAGCTCCTCATGTCACTAGGGTATTCAAGTTTAAGTGGAGAATAGACTACACAAATGCTTCCACAACTTAGTTAACTTTATCTCAAACAAGACTATCTAATGTATATAAGAACTAATTTTGGATTTTTTAAGGTAAACTATCTTGCATATATATAAAGAGAGGGAAGGATTAATAATAATTCCAAGTTTTCTAGCATAAAAGACTGAAAGCTTGAATGAAGACATCTAAAAACAGACAGACTACTGGTAAAGGAAATCTTAAATAATGTTGAGTTGTAAAAATTCATTTCAAAATTATACCATATAAATGATCGTTATTTATTAAGACAGCTAATTCAAGCATCTACCATTTTCCTAGAGCTCCCCACCATTTTATTTTTCCTTGTAAACTACTGACTCTTCCCTACTTGTCTTTAAATATATGTCTCTCAACTTAGAAAAAAACAAAACAGTGGAAACAAAGCAAGACTCGTGATTGCATGTTGTCTTCTAGCTACTTCCCAAACTCTTTCTTGTCATAGCCAAGTTACCTGAAATAATTATATCTATTAATTGTTTCATGTTTTTATCTGTCTTTCAAAGGGCTTCCCTGGTGGCTCAGATGGTAAAGAATTGACCTGCAACATGGGAGACCTGGGTTCAATCCCTAGGTTGAGAAGTTGCCCTGGAGAAGGGAATGGCTGCCCACTCCAGTATTCTGGCCTGTAGAATTCCATGGACAGAGGAGCCTGGTGGGCTACAGTCCGTGGGGTTGTAAAGAGTCGAACATGACTGAGTGACTTTCACTTTCACTTTTCTTTCACTTTCAAAAATACAGAAAAATGACTACTGGTTCCACAACTCCACTGGCACAGCTCTGATGAAGCTTACCAGTAGTATATGTCTTGCCAATTTTAAAATCCATTTCCAGTTCTGTTCTCACCTTGATTTTGTTTCACCGTTTATTCTGTTCTCTAATCCCTGTAAGGGCATTTTAAAATAATTTTAAAATCTATTTTCTACCCCAGTGATTTGTTTTGTCTCCACCGCTCTCATCACTTTTTTCCCTCTGTCTTTTTCAGATATTTCCCTTATTTTATTTTATTTATTTATTTATTTTGCCTCCACTAGTTGTGGACCAGAGACCAGAGCTCTCTTCTTAACACTTTCCTCTTTTCATTCTGCACACTTCTGGAGTTGTTTCACTGCCACACACAGAATATTGGTGTCTCTTGTTCAACATCTGTAGGCCAGACTTCTCATTCTGGTTCTATTTTAAAACATTATGATTAAGACAGCAATAGGTACTTGACATTGAGCATGATCTAAACAGAAATAGCTCCTTTCTCTAATCATGTCTTCCTTCACTCCATCCTCTGGTCAGGTATAGGTCTATCGTTACATTTCCTATTTCAGTTAATACACTGTCTGCTGCCAAGCCAGGTCCTTCCTAAATTCTCACCTTTTCTTTAGCCATATATCTTACCAGTTACCCAGTACAGTTCATGTAAGCTTCTAAGCTTAAAAAAGGTAGTTTTCATTATATATATATATATATATACATATATATATATACTGACAAATTAAAGCCATATATATGTGTATATATATACACATATATATGTGTGTGTGTGTGTGTGTGTGTTAGTTCATGTAACTAATATATTCATGTAAGTCTTATATATGTAACTTATATACGTAAGCTTCTAAGCTTACATGAACTGCCTTGGGTAACTGGTAAGATTATATATATATATATAAATGGCCTTAATTTTGTCAGTTTCTGGCATATTTAATCAATCAAAGAAAAAGTTTCCAGAAAATTATTTCAATTAGAAAGGGATAGGTAGCATTTGTTAGAAAGGGATAGGTAGCATTTGTTAGAAAGAAAAATGAATTTTCCTTAGGCTTCTCATTATAGTACATATGTATAGCATTGTTGAAAATTGACAATGAGCATATAGTTAAAGATTTATCTTCAAGTTAATTTATTAGATCATTATTTAGTACTTTTATCCCTTGTGTTAGTTCTAAGAATAAAACAAGACTAAGATATAGATCTTATGCACATTGGGCTATGTTTTATAGAAAACTATATTAGGTTTGTTATGTAAAAATATATAAAATATTCATGCATCAAATATTACATTCAATGGTTTATTTGATAAATATGAAGAGTTTGACCTCCATTAAATTATATAAAATCAATCTCTTGGTTTCGAAAAGCACTTTGCATTTGTTGATGAATATCATCTCTAGATGTTTGAATTTTACCTACTTAGCTTACAAAACTGGAAGAAATTTAAAGAGAAGAAATAAATGCCAGTAAAATATCATCAATAATGTAAGATAGCCCAACATGGTTTGGTAAGAGTATCTAAGCTGCTAGTGTGAAAATTGATGATGAATAAATGTAGAAAGTTATCTTATGGTGAAACAAGATAGCAGGTACTCTCTATATCCTGGGAGTGTTGGAGGATTGTGACTCTCAAGTGAATCCCTCTCATGAAACTTCCTCAGCTGGAAAGAGCTGCCTAACCCAAGTTCAAGCCTCATCCCTACCAGGCCTAATCTAGTGACTGATTGTTATCCTTTGTAGGACAACTCTGAAAGACCATCTCAACTCTGGAGCACCTCTGGATCATAAGGAGACTTTGTAATGATGTATCACAGTTTAACTCCCCTCACTACCTAATGCTATCTTCCCCCCTTTTTTTCTTTTCTGCACATAATCACAAAAATTGATCATGAGAGCACTGCCCTATAAATTTCCTAAAAGCATATCTTCATCAGATAATCATGTTTTCAAGAAATAATTCTAGATGGTCTGAGGAAGTAGAGTCTAAAATAGGATGTTAGATCACTCATTAGCCCACTAACCAGCTGGCGGTGAGAATCCCACTGCTGGTGGTAGGTAGACCGTGGATAGCCTTTGAATGCTTTGGAGGTGAGATTGTTAAAACCTTCACAGATGGTGAACAAGGATGGGTACCAATGGAAGGTAATGCTCTGTGAATTCAATATCTTGGGCTTTTGAGGAATTCAATGGAAAGTAATAAGTACAATATAATCCATTTCTGCTGAATTCTATTTATATAGTGAAGAGAAAGAATAAAAGACTGAGTGTGATTAATCATGAGTTGAAGGTGATATGTGAGGATAAGAGAGTCTCTTTACAGAATATAAAGAAAGTCTTATCTTCTTTAGCCAGAGGTTATAAAAGCTGCTAATAAGGCTTAGAACTTATTTAAAAGTATAGCAGAATTCCAGAGAAGTGTGAATCCTCAGCCTCAGCAAATCGGCCAAGCCAGGATCTGAACCCCAGCTGGGAATAAGTAGAACCCTGACTAGGAGAGGTAGGCTGTATCTGGGTTTATGGTCTCAAAGATGTTGAAAACCTAGATTTTCTTAAACATTGTGGACCTACATAAATGTACCGTTTCTTCTAATTGGAGGGTATAACTTCCATCCCGCTTAAGGATGTTGCAGAATCTTCTTCCTTTTGTGGTAATACATACCCTTCTTAGGGTTTCTTACCTTCATTTCTTACCAGCAAATTAGTATGTAGGGTCAACAGATGACAAGATCTGGCATGGAAATGCTTGGTTTCTAAGCGAGAGGAAGAGCCTATGCTATGCTTCAAATGAGCTGCAGACCCTATCCAATATTTGCTAGTAAGAATCAAGAGAGTACTCAGGGAGTAGGATCCTGAGGCTGCTGGTCCAAGTGGGACTGACAGTAAGACTGACTAAGATTAGAGATGGAGAATAAGGTCAAGTAGAGAGAAAGAATACGGGTTTATTGATATGGGAGCATTCTCCCATGATATAAGATGCAGACCCTAGCCAGGATCGCAGGAGATAGTTGCTGCTGTTAGGATGGTGTTTGGAAGCTTGGGGAAAGCAGTGAGCCCCACAAAAAGAAGTATATGTGCCACAACTACTGTGTATATAGAATAAAATGAGATCAAAAGACCCATATGTAAGCTTGCTAGAGTGAATTTACCAGTTAGAGCCTAAAAATGTCGTCAACTCAGTATATTTTATGTAAAGGCTCAAAAGACACCACATTTATTAAATCAATAGGAATGTGCTGATGACTGAGATGCAGGCATCACTGAGACTTAGGGGTGAATGTTCTTTGCAGACAGATGTTCATAGTAGGAGATGCTGTTACAGAATTGGTCTTCCTGATGCCAATGGGATGCTGGGATTACAGAATAATAGAGGGGAGGTGACAGCTCAAATGCATCCAGTGCACTAGACTCACAGAGAGCTGTGGGTGTGTGTGTGCACGTGCGTTCATGTGCCCGGTTGCTTAATGGTGTTCAACTCTTTGCATCCCTTTCATTGAACTTTCCAAAATACTGGAGCTGGTTGCCATATCCTACTCCAGGGGATCTTCCTGACCCAGGGATCTAACTTGCATCTCTTAGTTTCCTTCATTGACAGGTGGATTCTTTACCACTAGCACATGTGGGGGGCCCACAGAGAGCTCTAGAGATGGTCGATAGAACATAGCATCCCTTGGGGCAAAATAAGTGGATAGTCAACAAGGGTATTGCCCCATATACACAGTTAAAACAGGTGGACAATCAGGAGTCTGAATATGGTGATATAATAAAAAGTCAAGACTCCTTGTTCAGTTGTTGAACATGGTAATTTTCAGACCAGTGTCCTGAAGTGCCAGTCATGCATTGGGTTTTGTTGTATCTACCCAGCACTCAGTCATAAAATAGGGCAGGCTATCAGTAGTCCATCATCATATGGAAGTGGTACATCTAAGATGAGGCATGACCAGGGCAAGAGTGTCCAGGTAAGCAGTACAAGCAAGTGCCCAGACCCCCATGACAGCTATCAGTCTTTTGCCAGTTTCTCTCTCTAAAATCATAATGACTATATAGAGGGTCTCTTTTGAAATAATAGTAGGGCAAAAAGGCTAAGCTTATTTCATAATGAGTCAGCTCAGTACATGTATGCAGGCTGGAAACTGGATTGTTATTTCAGGAGAACCCCACTCTGTGATGTCCTTGATAGACAGGTAATAACGGACAATTATCTCAGTGGATAGAACTTTGACTTAGGCACTGTACCCGGTCAGTCGTTTTGAGTGAACAGGGGAGATATGTTCAAGCATTTGGATGGACCTGTGGGTGTGCCATGAAGTATTGAACATTTGTATTTCATGTTAATGAGCACCAAAAATTATCTACCTTAGAAGCAGCACAAAATAATGAAGTTGACAGAGTAATGCAGACAGTTGATACCAACCAGTTTCTGTCATTGGCTGCCCATAGTTGGGATAACGGACTCATGAAAAGAATAGCTATAATGATAGGGAGAGAGGCTATGCATAAGTTTTAAATTTCGGTTATCATTCATGAAGTTTGACCTGTCTAATGTCACTGCTGCTGCTGCTAAGTCACTTCAGTCGTGTCCGACTCTGTGCAACCTCATAGACGGCAGCCCACCAGGCTCCCGTCCCTGGGATTCTCCAGGCAAGAACACTGGAGTGGGTTGCCATTTCCTTCTCCAGTGCATGAAAGTGAAAGTAAAGTCAAGTCACTCAGTCGTGTCTGACTCTTCACGACCCCATGGACTGTAGCCTACCAGGCTCCTCCATCCATGGGATTTCCCAGGCCAGAGCACTGGAGTGGGTTGCCATTGCCTTCTCCTGTAATGTCACTACTGAATATCTAATCTGGCAACAATAGACACCACTTCTTCATGATAAAGCGTTATCATACATCAAGAATGCCAAGCAGTAGATTATATTAGAATTTTTTTTTTTTTACCCTGAAAATAACAGTGTATCATTTTGATTGAATTTGATACATGCTCTGAGTATGAACTTTTCTTCTGACCTTAGCCAACATCAGTCCTATCCAAAGACTTTTAGAATGTTTTATTCTCAATACATGATCCTACCTAAACGCCCACGGGACCAGAAGCAAATTTTATAGCAGTTAAGATGTAGCAGTGGGAACATTGCTGTGGGAATCTCTAGTCATATCATATTCAATACCACCTAAAAAATTAACTTACTAGAGTTATAGAATAGCTTTTGGAGGAGGCATCTAAGTCTTGGAGAGACAATATCCAGTAAGGAATGGGTGCCATCTTCCGAGATGCAGTATACATCCTAAATCAATGACCGTCATTACATGATGCTTTTATTTCCATTTCTTTCTTTCTTTTTGGGGGGGTGGGGAGTGTTGGTGGAATACATAGGTTCCAGAATTAAGTAGAAACCCTACTTACTACCATCATGTTCGGTGATCCTCTTGGGGAATCTATCTTTCCCGCCCCACAACGCTGGTTTCTGCCAGTTTAGATGTTCTAGTTCTCAAAAAGGGAAAAAGCTTTTCTTAAAGGATACTGAAAGAGTCCCGTTAATCTTCAAGAGTTGGCTGCTGTTACTTTAGGCTTCCTGTGTCAGGAAACAGCAGATGCAAGGAATCACCATTCTGGAAGGAGTAACTGGCCCGTATGGTCAGCTTGAAGGTAAGATTGCTGTTATACAACAAGGCAGTAAGAATATATTCCTTACCCAGTTGATTCACTGAGTCATTTCTTGCTATTCTGTTGTCCAAATTTGGTGGTAAACAGACAAATCACTAATGGGTTGAGAAGAGCATGCTTACCAGGGGCTCAGCATCCCCCGTGACAAAGATCTGGTGGTCTCAGTAGGTAAACTGCTTATATCAAAAGATGTACCAGCCCAGGATGAGAGCGATCTAGAATGGTAATAGTAGAAGGAGATGATAACTATCATCCCACCATGATTTCTTTTAAAAAGATTCCCCAGGACAGGTGACTCTCGAGAATCCTGGAATAGCTTTTCTCAGATACAGTGACTTTTCGTATCTGGCAGGTAGATCTGAGTGGGTGCTCAAGTGCACCCCCAGATCCTTTCCTCAGGGCTGAAGCACTTAGTCCGACAGCCACTAAAACTTTTAACACTGATGACTGTCAGCCAACTCCTTCTCTAGAAATTATCCCAAGCCAGACAGAACTGCCCCTTCCAAAGTTGAGGAGAACAGGACACTTGCCAGGACTGGTTGATGAGGGAAAGAGTTGAAGTATAAAGGTTTAGCTTCCTTGTCTTAAGGCGGTACAGCCCCTCCAGTTTGGGAGGACCTCAGGGCCCCAAATCTTCTCTAGAGCTACTGCAAAACTTAGATGCAACTGCTGTATTGTTCCACTGTCCTTAAGCAGTCTACTTCCTTCACTCCCCCACGAGTGTTGAAGATAATTTCCACTGCACTTTCTGAACACATATCTCTGTCTTAGAGTTTCTCTTCCAAGAAACCTGACCTAAAGCAAGGACACACATTTAGTCTATATTCAGTAATAATAAAGAATATATATTAAACATATTTTTAAAGGATATATATTCCTGTGTCACTTAAACTATCCTGTATGTATATGTGTATGTGTACATAAACATATAATCGTACTTGAAATATTTTTTTTAGCCATGCTATTATTTGACTTGTCTAACAGAAATCTTGTTTTTGACTTGCTTGGTTTTATTTGTTTGCTACTTTCACTATTACATGTCTTTAGATTCTTAAAATAGTGATAAAAATAGCAGACAGAAATGTCTTATACTGTACAGGAAGGTAACCCTGAATGGCAAATTTGTTTTTAAGTGTAAAAAAAAAAAAATCATCCTGGAGTTTTCTGAAATAGAAATTCCTAAACATGGGTGAATCTAACAGGTAATTCTGCCAATACAATGTTCTGTAAACCATTGTCATAGGATTGGATTCTCACCTGAAACTCATCAAGTCAGGGAAGAGCACGTTTAAAGGATTGTTCAGCTTTGGTCTCTTCTGACTGCAATTATGGACAGCACTACCTAATGTGAAAAGAGCTAGGGATGCATCAATGAATGGAAGTTGAAAAGTCCAGTACTATTAACTATTTAGAACCCAAAGAGAGTTACCATTGTTACCCTGTTTCCCATTCAAATCTGTTTTGTTCCACAACTTTCCAGCTTCAGATTTTTTTTAACAATATAACACAGTTCATATCTCTAAAAAGAAACTGTAACTAATGGAAATTATGTTTTGAACAAGAGAAAATAAGTTGTTTACCACGGATTCATAGTACCTTTTTTTCAAGCCCCTAAGATGGAATTCAGCTCATCCGTCTCCTGTAGGATTTGATTTATATGTAAAAAGCCTAATCATCAAATAAGAGGCCATTTGATGGAATTTAAAGACCTTTAAACATGTCATGGTAATGATGCTGGGATCCCTGAATACTCCAGCTTATTAAAACCAGGCATATATTCCTCTACTGCTAATAGAATCAATATAAACTGAAAGTTCCTACAGCTTTTCCAAAAAACCAGCAGTTGTTCTCTAAATATTCACTACTAAAATTAGAGGCCATTGAGGTAGCTGTGAAAATATTCTAATGTTGGAAAAAAAATAAGAATATTGCAAAACTAGAGATCTAAGTAGGGCTGTCAAGCAATTCATATTGGAAAATGCTTTTTAAAAACTGGGTAAATTTGGAATTTTGTTCTTTACTTTGATTCCTTAAGGAAGCACTTAGTTTTCCATTTTAGTTGCCTTTTTATTATTTTAACACATAATTATAAACTTTTTGTGTGTGTTTATTTTAGTTGAAGTATAATTGACATATAGCATTATATTATTTCCAAGTATACAATATAATGATTCCAATTTGCATACATTGTAAAATGATTGCACAATAATTCTAGTTACCATCTGTCACCATACAAAGTTACAAATTTGTTTTCTAGAACTTTTAAGATTTACGCTCTTAGAAAGTTTCAAACACGCAATAAAATTGTTTTAAAGCTAATATACTCCTTGATTTCTTTTTCTCTTAAGAACCTGTGATATGCTGTATCAGAGGTTGGTAATCCATGCAGACTATGGCCCATGAGCCAAATCTGGCTGTGGTGCATGCATTTGTAAATGAAATTTTATGAAACTCAGCAACCTTCATCTTTCATTCATTTACCTGTTGTCTTTGGATGCTTTCCCATTATAATGATAGAGTTTATCGCAGTTGAGATAAAGACTGTGTGAACCACAAAGTGCAAGATATTCATAAATTGTTTCCAGAAAGTATAGGTTAAACCCTGTCGTGGATACTGGAGAAGGAAATGGCAACCCACTCCAGTATTCTTGCCTGGAGAATCCCATGGACAGAGGAGCCTGGCAGGCCATGGTCCGTAGGGTCACAGAGAGTTGGATACGACTGAAGTGACTAAGCATGCACGTCATGGATACCCCTTTTTTAAAATTAATTTTTATTGGAGTATAGTTCCTTTACAATATTGTGTTAGTTTCTGCTGTAAAACAAAGTAAATCACATATATATCCCCTCAATTTTAGATCCCCTTCTCACAGAGCATCTAATAGAATTCCCTGTGCTATACAGTAGGTTCTCATTGATTTTATACATATTAGTGCATATGTGTCAATTCCAGTCTCCCAATTCATCCCACCCCCTCTCCCCCTTTTGGTATCCATGCATTTGTTCTCTCCCTCTGTTTTTATTTCTGCTTTGCAAATAGTTCATCTGTATCATTTTTTCTAGACTACACATATAAGTGATATTATATTTGTTTTTTTCTTTCTGACTCACTTCAAATAGTATGACATTCTCTGGGTACATCCATGTTGCTGTGAGTGGTATTATTTAATTCTTTTTAATGTCTGATTAATATTCCATTGTATATATGTACACACATCTTCTTTATCCGTTCCTCTGTTGATAGACATTTAGGTTGTCTCCATGTCCTGGCTACTGTAAATAGCTCTGCAATGAACATTGGAGTGCGTGTATTTAATATCTCTTTGAATTATGGTTTTCTCTAGGTATATGCCCAGGAACGGGTCATCTAGTAGTTCTATTTTTGTTTTTTGAGGAACCTCTATAGATTTCTCCACAGTGAGTGTATCAATTTACATTCCCACCAAAAATATAGGAGGATTCTTTTTTCTTCACACCCTCTCCAGAATTTATTGTTTGTAGATATTTTGATGATAGCCATTCTCACTGATGTTAGGTGATACTTTATTGTAGTTTTGATTTGCATTTCTCTAATAATTAGGGATGTTAAGAATCTTTTTATGTGTTTGTTGGCCATCTAGATGTCTTCTTTGGAGAAGTGTCCATCTTTTTGGTAGATCTTCCCCTCATTTTTTGACTGAGCTATTTATTTTTTTGATACTAAATTGCATGAGCCGTTTTTATATTTTGGAGATTAATCCTTTGTTGGTTGTTTTGTTTGCAAATATTTTCACTAATTTGAGGGCTGTCTTTTTGTTTTGTCTATGGTTTTCTTTGCTGTGCAAAAGCTTTTAAGTTCAATTGCATCCCATTTGTTTACTTTTGTTTTTATTTTCTAGGAGGTGGCTCAAATTTATATCAAGAGTGTTCTGCCTCTGTTTTCCTCTAAGAGTTTTATAGGGTCTAGCCTTACATTTAGATCTTTAATCCATTTTGAGCTTATTTTTGTGTATTATATTAGGGAGTGTTCTAATTTTATTCTTTTACTTATAGCTATCCAGTTTTCCCAGCATCATTTATTGAAGAGACTGTGTTTTATCCATTGTGTATTCTTGCCTCTTGTTGTCATAGATTAGATTACCTCTTGTTGTCATAGATTACCATAGGTGTGTGGGGTTATCTTTGGGCTTTTTATCTTGTTCCATTGATCTGTATTTTTGTTTTTATGCCAGTACCAAACTGTCTTGATTGCTGTAGCTTTGTAGTATAGTCTAAAATCAAGGAGTCTAATTCCTGTGTACCCTTCTTTAGGATGTATGTAAAACAGCAAAATTTTAGTTCCAATATTCAGTAATAGAAATAATGCATTTTAAGAGTACCTTCTGCTAATACATTTTAAATCAGCCAAAGTGGAATATAAAATCTGAGATGAAGGAAAATTTAATCTGGCACAAGTTCATATTTTCTTACTACAAAGGTTATAATAATTTATAAACATAAATTATTTTATTTTTAAAATATATGTTATGAACAAAAAGAAGTATGATAAAGTTGTCAACTGAGATGCTTGGAAATTTTTTCTATGACTATAATTCATTGGCTAACCTCCTGAATTTTCTGATCTCTCTCTTGGAACTCTGTTTTATGTGGCTGTTGACAATGTATTAGAAATATGTAGTCATTTGTACTATTTTAGCAAATAGAGATCTTAAGAAGCAATTATTATTTGTCTTTACCTTCTGTCACTGGAAATTTCTCTGCAAATGAGTTCAGTGAACTCAATGAAAAAGAGTCTAGTTAAAAGTAATACATTCAATTAAGAAAATTAACCTTTGGTTAAGTTTTATATGTTCAGTACTTTAAAGCCATATAACTCATAACACTATTTTTATGTTTTCTAGATTTGGATGATCCAG
Source organism: Cervus canadensis (assembly GCF_019320065.1). Taxonomy (NCBI): domain Eukaryota; kingdom Metazoa; phylum Chordata; class Mammalia; order Artiodactyla; family Cervidae; genus Cervus; species Cervus canadensis. The sequence continues at coordinate 34,517,752 of NC_057391.1, forward strand.
TAGTAACTGTTCATCAAAGTATAGGTGAAGCTAAAGAACAGTTTTATTATGAGAGAACAGTGTTCCTCCGGTGTGTTGCCAATTCCAATCCACCTGTGCGGTACAGCTGGAGACGTGGCCAGGAGGTATTACTACAAGGATCTGATAAAGGCGTTGAGATTTATGAACCCTTCTTTACCCAGGTAGGAACTGAGGTAATAATATTTCCACCCCACTCTGCTGGATACTTTCCTAACTCTGGCAGCATTGCAATACTTCAAATATTTTTCTATTTGAAAAGATAGTTTTATAAAAATAGCAATATATATTTAGTTGAAAGATCAGAGAACTCAAATAATGAAAAACAATTTGTTTGTTTTTCATGTAGTAGTTACATGTATCAAGTTACCTCTTGAAAACAAGTTAAATGAATGTATCCTAAATATTTTTTTGTCCATAGATTTATTTGGTTTGGTTTTAGGGGAAAAAAATCTATCAAATTTTTTTTGTTCTTTCTCAATTTTGGCTTAGTTTAAGAATAGAATCATAATTATGTAAAAGTTAATATATCTTAGTCATTAAAAACTTATTTAGTAAAAAGAACATTTGAATTAATTTTATGTAGAGCACATGTAATATGGAACATTCTTCTGTAATGCATTTTTTAAAAATTTTATTGAAGTGTAGTTGATTGAATTAATGATTCTTGAGGAAGACACGGAAGTTGTGGAAATTTTTGAATGCTGTAATTATAAAGATATTTTTTGACATTTAGAAAAGAACACAAACCTAACTAACAAAGAAAAGATTTTAAATTAAAAAACATGTACTTGGAAAAAGTTTCAAAATAATTGTGACTATTATTTTTTTAATTATATAGGTAACAAGAATCAGACTACACTGTTAAAAGTTTGAGGCATCAAATATCCATAAGGAGAGAAATATATAACTAAATTTAAAATATTATAAATATTCTAACTTCAGAATGTTAAAGAGTTTTACATTTCACATCGCAGCTCTCTAAAGATTATCCTGAGATTATAAATTTTCCATCATCCCATTTTTTATCAAATGCAGCATTGAATCCATATTGCAGTTCATTATGCAATTTTTACTAAAATTCATTGTTTTTAGTTAGCAAAATAACTTAAAAATTTGTTAACACTATTTAGTAGCTTGATATCCCTAAGGTTAAAAAATCTGAATAAATGATCACCTATCATCTATTTGCTTCTTCTATTGTCAACTTCTTTTAAAATACAGATGTTGTTAAAATTCAGAAAACATAACTGTCTGTTCATATGATATTACCATACTAAGCAATTCTAAACACATATTCACTAAGTACTGAAGCACTGTTGGCAGCTTCTTACTTGCAGAAGGGTCTTGTCACTTAAAAATAAACACGTGCGTCTTGCCCAAATTTGGGGGAAACTTTTATGTTTTCCAAGTAATTAATAATTTGTTTTAAAGTTATTAAATAAGCACAATCAAATTTTTCTTTCATTCCTTTAAATTTGTTGCTGTTTGTGTGTTAGCACTCAAAAAATGTATCTTAAGGAAGCTCTCAGACTAGTAACTGTTGATTCTGCCTTTTAAAAGTTACTTATTTTCTCTTCCTTCTTTATTTTTCTCCCACCCTTTATGAGAAAAGAAACTTTTTAGTTTGAACATTTCAATCCTGATACTTTGTTTGATATGAATATTATACTGTGCTGCATAACAGATGCTTTTTCTGCTTTTTACTGTACTTGGAACTCTGCTGTTTGGACCCTCTGAATCAATTATCTTAAAAAAGTGTTTAAGAAACAAATTGTTCTTAAAATTTTGTGCTCTGGATTCACCAGCTTAGCTGATAATTGCCAATAGCATATAATTTTAGCTCCCATTTTAAAATGTCTTTCCTGCCTTTGGTTACTTGATTATTTTATCTCACCTCCTAAAATGGCTATGTATTTATATCTGTCTTAAAAATTATGTAGAAGCAAGAAATGCTTCAATATTTTTATGTTATATATGTACTTAATTTGTTAATACTAAGTGTATTTTTTGTAGGCAAGATTGATAAAGCTCTCAAACAACAGCACATGGAAGGTACTCATGACCACAGAGAATGTTGGGTTTCTCATGGACAAATGTTATTAATTGTCTTTCTTCATACGGCATAAGCTGATATGTTGCACACAAGTCCATTTTTGTTAACACTATAAGTCCATTTTTGAATTGCTCCACCTTGTTCTTGCTTATCTAAGCTCCTAACAGTGAACCTCTTTCACTGTTCTAGTCACACCCTCTATAGACTTGCCCAGGGTCTGCATGTTCTTAATTCCCCCAATTAGAATGCTATTTAGATAACATGGCAGGGATCTTCTTTTTTTTTTTTTTTTAATTGATCCACAACTCATTTAATTAGGTTTAGTGTCCACTATTTGTTTTTGTTTTTTTTTTTCTTTTTTTTTGGGGGGGGGGTTTTGTCATACATTGATATGAATCAGCCATAGATTTACACGTATTCACCATCCCGATCCCCCCTCCCACCTCCCTCTCCACCCGATTCCTCTGGGTCTTCCCAGTGCACCAGGCCCGAGCACTTGTCTCATGCATCCCACCTGGGCTGGTGATCTGTCTCACCATAGATAGTATACATGCTGTTCTTTTGAAACATCCCACCCTCACATTCTCCCACAGAGTTCAAAAGTCTGTTCTGTATTTGTGTCTCTTGTTCTCTTTTGCATATAGGGTTATCGTTACCATCTTTCTAAATTCCATATATATGCGTTAGTATGCTGTAATGTTCTTTATCTTTCTGGCTTACTTCACTCTGTATAAGGGGCTCCAGCTTCATCCATCTCATTAGGACTGGTTCAAATGAATTCTTTTTAATGGCTGAGTAATATTCCATGGTGTATATGTACCAGAGCTTCCTTATCCATTCATCTGCTGATGGGCATCTAGGTTGCTTCCATGTCCTGGCTATTATAAACAGTGCTGCGATGAACATTGGGGTGCACGTGTCTCTTTCAGATCTGGTTTCCTCAGTGTGTATGCCCAGAAGTGGGATTGCTGGGTCATATGGCAGTTCTATTTCCAGGTTTTTAAGAAATCTCCACACTGTTCTCCATAGCGGCTGTACTAGTTTGCATTCCCACCAACAGTGTAAGAGGGTTCCCTTTTCTCCACACCCTCTCCAGCATTGATTGCTTGTAGACTTTTGGATAGCAGCCATCCTGACTGGCGTGTAATGGTACCTCATTGTGGTTTTGATTTGCATTTCTCTGATAATGAGTGATGTTGAGCATCTTTTCATGTGTTTGTTAGCCATCTATATGTCTTCTTTGGAGAAATGTCTGTTTAGTTCTTTGGCCCATTTTTTGATTGGGTCATTTATTTTTCTGGAATTGAGGTGCAGGAGTTGCTTGTATATTTTTGAGATTAATCCTTTGTCTGTTTCTTCATTTGCTATTATTTTCTCCCAATCTGAGGGCTGTCTTTTCACCTTACTTATAGTTTCCTTTGTAGTGCAAAAGCTTTTAAGTTTCATTAGGTCCCATTTGTTTAACACTGAGAACTCATCACCTGAGAAAAGCTTTCCCTGACAGATCTATCTGAAGTAACATCTCTCCCCTTTCAGTTACTCCTCCTTAAAACTCAGTTTTTTGTTTTTTTGGTTTTATTTTTTTCTACAGCACTAAAATTATAAAATTATCTTATTTGTGTATCTGGGCATAAACTCAATAATTATAGTGACTTTGTCTTTTCAATAACTCACATGGTACCTGACACATGGAAGAATCTCAATGAACATATTGAGCCAATATTCCCATGAAGATGTCTGGATTTTTAACCAAGGAATGTGTGCTTAGTCACTCAGTTGTGTCCTACTCTTTGTGACCCCATGGACTACAGCCTGCCAGGCTCCTCTCTCCATATAATTCTCCAGGCATGAATACTGGAGTGGGCTACCATGTCCTCCTTCAGGGGATCTTCCCAACCCAGGGATCAAACCCAGGTCTCCTGCATTGCAAGTGGATTCTTTACCATCTGAGCCACCGGGGAAGCCCAACGAATAGTTAGATTTATTAGTAAATCCTGAAACACTCTTTGTGACTCTACTTCTTTTTCCCCACTAAAGAAAGCTTAGTGAAATGTGAATCAGAATGATATTAAAATTAAATCAATTTTAGTGTATTTAATATCTGAACTGTTGATGATTTTCTTGTTGTAATTTTTAATTGATTTCTAGTCTAATTTCACTGGGTGGGAAAGTTTCAGTCCTTAGAAGTTGAGACTTGCCTCTAATGTACCTCCATGAATGACCCTTATGCAACCACAAATTGTGATTCCAAAATTGTTCAGTTTCAGTTGGGTCATATTTGTTAATTTTGTTGTTCAGGTATTCCACATATTTCCTGATTTTTTTGTGTCTGCTCTTCTAAAAGTTGTTGAGAGTATTTAGTTAATGTCTATGACTATGACTGTGGATTTGTCTCTTTCATCTTCATTTTTATCAATTTATGCTTTATATATTTTGAAAATATATTGCTAGAACTTGTAGAATTAGAATTTTTATATCTTCTTAGTGGATTATCTGGAGAAGGAAATGGCAACCCACTCCAGTATTCTTGCCTAGAGAATCCCGTGGACAGAGGAGCCTGTTGGGTTGCTGTCCATTGGGTTGCACAGAGTCGGACATGACTGAAGCGACTTAGCATGCATGCACGCATTGGAGAAGGAAATGGCAACCCACTCCAGTGTTCTTGCCTGGAGAGTCCCAGGGACGGAGGAGCCTGCTGGGCTGCCGCCTATGGGGTCACAGAGTGGGGCACAACTGAAGCGACTTAGCAGCAGCAGCAGTGGATTATCTGAGCATATTATCTTTCTGATATTGTATCTTCCTGGTAAGTTATCACTCAGAAATGTACTACTGGCAGTGCTTCTTGCCTTATGTCTGTTTTGTCTGTCATTAATTTAACTATACACACTTTCCTTTGGTTGGTGGTCCTCTTTAAGGGGTGGGGAAGAGTAGTAAATATTCATCTCTTTACTTTCAAACTTCATTTTTGCAACACATTGCTTATAACCAGAATATAGATTTTTGTTGTTGTTTTAAGCCAGTGGAACTATCTTAATTTTTAGTACATTTAATCCAATGACTAATATTGATTTCTTTTTTTTTTCTTACCATGTTAGGCTCTTCTTTTATTAACTTCTCTCTCTTTTTGCCTTCTGAGTTTATCAGATATTTTAATTATTCCACTTTATCATCTATTTAACTAAAATTTAAAATTATCTTAATAGCTTTTATTGGTTACCTTATAAAATTACACCATGCATGCTTAATTATTACTTTGGCACTTCTTCAAGAGTGATAGAACTTTAGAATAACTTAGCAATATTTGCCCTTTTAATATTTTATGCTATTTTTTGTCTAGTACTTTAATTCTACATATATTTTAAAATCAACAAGATTTTTTTTTGTTCTTTGAAATAACCATTATTCATTTAAATTTACCAATATATGTCCTTTTTTCCATTTTGCGTTGATTTATGTGTAAGAAAACCTTTGGGCTTCAGTTTTTGCAGTTGTATATACATGTGTTCTAGTAACATTTATTGAAAAGGTCTTTGTTTCATCACTGAGTTTCCTTGTCACTTATATTGAAAATCAATTGCCCCTAGGTATTAGAATGTTTCTGAGCTATTTATTCTGTCCCATTGATTTATATGTCTGTCTTTATTTAAATACCACACTGTTAATTCCTATAACTTTATAACAAGTCTTAAAATGAGAAAGAATAAGTCCCTTAACCATGTTCATCTTTTTCAACTTTGTTTTAGATGTTTTCACTTCTTTGTATTCCCACTTAAATTTTAGAATCATCTTGATTTCTGCAGAAAGTGTGATAAGATTTTGAGTGAAGTTTTGTTGAATCTGTAGATCAATCTGAGAACAATCTGAGATATTAAAGTTATGGAACTGAGGATGATTGATATTGGCAATGTATTAATACCAAGCAAGAAAAATCTGATCTGCTCCATTTCAGTTTTACCTCTCTATCATGTGTAGTATTGTTCTATGAAAATTCCAGAGCATATGTAAGATTTTCCAATACCATTTTTTTTAATTTTTTAGATACTTCTTTGAGTATGTTCATGTATATATGGATATTTATCATAAATGCATAGGAAGCTAATCATTTATTTAAGAAATTCTCAAGGGTTTCTTTAAAACAAATGCCTCTTGGGTTAAGGCGTGCGTGCATGCTCGGTGACTCTGTTGCATCTGACTCTTTGTGACCTCATGGACTGTAGCCCACCAGGCTTCTCTCTCCATGGGGTTATTCCAACCAGGACACTGGAGTAGGTTGTGATTTCCTACTCCAAGGGATCTTCCCGACCCAGACATCCAACCTGAGTCTCTTGAGTCTCCTGTATTGGCAGGCCAATTCTTTACCACTGCACCACCTGGGAAGCCAGTTATTGTTTTGTTTCTCCAGTGGTCCATAGTGTGTTTACATTTGTGTAGGAAACACACATGCAGAGGCCCACTGAGCTATCTGGTACTGTAAATATGTGATCTGTGGGGCCTAGTATGAAAATAATAACTGGTTAGGCTTGCTGTGTATGCCTGCTCTTTAGAAAACAATATACGACCTGCTGTTGCCAGAGTTTTATATCTGACCATCAGGGCTGCCATTTTGAAGTTCTGCTTGAGTCCACAGTTTCTTTAGGAGGAGAAGACACATATGATAACATTAATACTTTTGTATAATTGTGAATATAGGGAAATATAGAATAAGCAGGATTTCTCTAAAAGTTATCTTATATGAAAAAAAAAAAAACTAGAATCAACACATTGAGAATTCCAGGGCTCATTCCAGCCTCTAGGGCACATTTTTATAATACAGACACATAAGATGTAAAAAACATTTATTTACAGGGAAAGAACATTTATTAACCCATGAATTTATTTGATAACAAACAGCATTCTCTTTAGTACCTTCTAGCTGCACTGGAAATTTGGAAGCATGGTGAACTGTGATCATCCAGGAGAAGAAAGGAACACCATAGATACAGCTTGTGGTCTTTATTTTTACAATGATAAAACAAACATTTTATGTAGATTCTAATTTACAAAGTTAATCATATCTAGTTGTTTTCCCCTACATTGAAAGGTAACCCAAACATTTCTGAGTAACTATTCAGAATTATGTAACTGAAAGGAAAGCATCAATTATTTGGGGTATATATCATAGTTGCTTTAGATTTAAAATTAACTTTGCTTTGTATCCTTAAAATGCTTCCCAATATTGAGGGTTTTTTTTTTTTTTTTTGCCTTCCTGTAATGGCTTTGTAGTTCTTAATGAGATAGGAATGGTATTTAGCAATACTTTTCTTTTTACTTATCAGGCTACTGTGTATGTATATATATTCTTATGTGTTAATGATTTCTTAGACTGTTGTTTCCCAAAAACTGCTATGTGTACTTTATTAGGAAAAAAATTTTCCATTTTAGTTTTGTTTGTATTGGAGCACTGCAGTGATATTTTAATTTATTTTCGTAGACCCTAAGGCCTCTGTGGCTACATAGTGTAAATAAGATCCAGTTAAAAATGATTGAGATCTGTTTCGTACAAGATTCAGGCAACTCTCTATCAGAGATACAGAGGTTACTAGGCAAGGCTCCTCCTAACTTTGATATTACAGGGATAAATCAAAGAGAACATTCAAGATGGAAAGCAATAGCTTGTATAATATACAGAACGATGATAACATCTTCAAAGATTGGCCACCCCTCTGGTTGGCTGGAATAATGATTGGTATATGGGGGCAATAGTGGACCGCAAAGCTGGAAAGATATATTGGGACTGTATATACTGTGGATGGATTCAAATGACAGATAATAATCTGCTTATTTTTAATATTAGAGAATTACATTTGTTTTAAAGATATTATGTTTTGCTGTTCAATAACAATTTCTTGTTTTTAATAAAATAGAATTTCTAAGATAATGAGATACATCTGCCTCACACACACATTCATACTAAGTTAATAACTGTATCAATTTGAATTGAATATTTATTTTACCATACAGTAGAAATACAGAAACTTGACTGCACCTTTTTATAGATCATGCTTCCAGAATGAAATTGATCTGTGTTCCTGAGGTGGATATGAATAAGTCTAAGAGGAATAATTATGCTTTTCATACTTCCACTCACTTAATACGGGGTATGCTGGATAGCATATATTGTTATCTATTTAGAAGTAAATAAATAAATTAACTTTTAGAGCTAAAAAATGAGTGTGAATTGATCTTTTTTTCTTTTTATTGATATATGAAAGTAAATATTAAAAGAAAGTTCAAATTCCTTTTCTAAGTAAAATAGCATTACTGTTTCAGGTTATGGGTATTATTTCATTAGGCAATAATCACCTTTGGTAAGGGCCTTCCTTTTATTTATTTTAAAAGTTTCAAAAGTTTAAATCTAAGTATTTCAAATAATCTTGTGAATGTTAAAGAAACTTGTACTTCAATTTTATAAAATACATGTATTCTTGCTATTTCTTCAGAGGTTTTGTAAAGATGTTCATGACATCATCTTGTGCATTGTAATTACACCAACTAATTGCAAGACTGAACATATTTACATCAATTATGTAATTAGTTATAATTAGACTAATTAGGCTAATTATACAATTAGACCATGATTAACTGAAAATTCCTTTTTACAAATCATAGAAATTCACATGAAAATATAAATCATTTTAGTTCAACCCAAATGATTCTCCAGTCATATGATAGCTTAACCTTGGGAGATGGTGGACCTGGAAGTCACAGTGAGTTATTTCTCCATTCCATCTGTTCTTCTCATGTGTTCACTTTGCTGCTCTGATCTGCATAAGAGTTAACTAGGATATGCCATACACAAACCATTATATTTATCAGACCATACTGTTGGTCTATAAAGGGTAGGAATCATCTCAAAAGTAAAGTTAGGTCTTAAAAACTCACTATTACTATCACTACCTAGTTTATAGTCTTTGTTTTTAGATAACATAAACACTAGCAGCATTTCTAACCACAAGAACTTAGGTATATACAACATTTCAAGAATGCATTTGCTATAAGAATGACCTCTTTATTTTAATGGCCAGAGCTTCATTGCTGTTGGTTTGAATGTATTTGATTGTTTCATCAGTCCCTTGGGGCTTGCTTCCAATTTACCTTTGCTTGCTAATAGTGGACTGTTCAGTTCTTCTGTGGATGGTCCCTAACTCAGCTTCTTAAATCTATCATTCATCTTACCCTAATATTAATTTTTTTTCATTCTTACTATTAAAATTAGAGTCAACATGGTTCAAAAATTTTTACTGAACACATTATGTTCAGAACAATGAGTTGGATCTATTCTTTTAATTTTAATTTTTATTGGAGTATTATTGATTTACAGTGTTACACTAGTTTTTGCTGTATGTGTGTGCTCAGTCATATCTGACTCTTTGCAATCCCATGGACTATAGCCCTCCAGGTTCCTCTGTCCATGGAAATTTCCATGCAAGAATACTGGAGCGGGTTGCCATTTCCTACTTCTGGAGTTCTTCCTAGCTCAGGGATTGAACCTGAAGTAAACCATTTTTATGTATACATGTATCTTCTCCCCTTTGGACACCCCTCCCACCTCCCATCCCATCCATCTAATTCATCACAGAGCACCGAGCTGAGTTCCTTGTACTTCACAGCAGATTCCCACTGGCTATCTATTTTACACATGGTAGTGTATATATATCATTATTGCAAGGAAGAGTTTTCAAACTAAAAATCTCTTACCTCTGAGACAGTCTCTAAAAGTATATTTTTCCTACATGCTTTCTATTTTCCGAGTTAATATCTTTGATCTAGTTATACCAGTTGTGTTTGTTTACATGTTTATGTATGTTTCTTGTAGTTTGCATTGTATATTTATAGCAATACTACCTTTTCCACTACATAAGATAAGGTCACGTTAAATTCCGCCCTAATTGTGCAGTGTTTTGCTGTGTGCTGTGCTTAGTCGCTCAGTCGTGTCCGACTCTCTGTGACCCTGTGAACTGTAGCCTGCCTGGCTCTATGTCCATGGGGATTCTCCAGGCAAGAATATTGGAGTGGGTTGCCATGACCTCATGAAACATAAGTGTACAACTTGATGTGTTTTTTCACAGAAGTCATATTTCTCTTAGTAGCATGAAGATAAAGAAACAGAACTTTTGAGCATCTTCTCTATGGTTGTAGTTAATTTTAAGTCAAAAGCTGGTTATCTCTCAAAATGTCATAGACAGGAAGTTTGGCATAACATTTGAAAGAATTTGAAAGAATTTACTTTCTCTGATACAATTTTTCTTTTTTAACAAAGATTAAGGAGAAGCAAGAGAGTTACCATGTATTTATTCTAGTAGAGCAAATGAAAACATCTAATTTTAAAAAAATTACAAAGAAAGAATTAATTTCCAATTGATTATTAATGTTGGCAAGTGTTATAGAAAGGGCAGAGAAAGTCAGGAGAATGTTATAAGAAATACAGCATCATAAGCAAAGGGCAGAATATGTGGTGGGAAAATGTGGTCTAATTTTTGTAGATTTTATGTTTTTGTACATTTTATTTTTGAGTCATTATAATTATACACTATGACTACCTTACTTCTTGTAGAATACAAACAGTGGGAAGACCAATTTTAAGTACATCCTGTCAATCAACATATATTTATTAAGCAATGATACAGAAGGCTCCCCATTCAGTATTCTGAGTGATATAAGATGACTCTGCCCCTAGGGGTCTCATGATTCAGTTAAGGAACATGTCAGCACATTGAGTAATAACTTAACAACCAAATACTAGTGAGTTATAAATAGATATTTTGGTATAAAAGTGTAATAAAAAAGAAAAAAAAAGTGTAATAGAAGTTACAAAGAAAGAGAATTTACTTCTGAGAAGGTCAGAAAAGACTTTGCTTGTTTGACTTCGTATGAATAGAATGCTAGATTTCTAATTAAAAAAAAATAGATATGAAACAAGCAACAAAGGTTTACTGTCTAGCACAGGGAACTATAATCAATATCTTGTAACAACCTATGATGCTGCTGTGCATCTGAAACATTGTAAGTCAACTCTACTTCAATAATATATATATTTACAAAAAAATAGACTTTACAGAGTAGATACAACTTTTTTTTGAACTGCACTTCAGTTTGTGGCCACGTAAAAAGATTCATATCAAGGAGCAGTTTTCTTTAAAAAAAAAAAAACAGAGTTTAAAAGTATGAAAAGTCATCTTAAAATAGAGATGAAACTAACTTGGTGTGAATAGATATTAAATAAAAATAATAAATGAATACATAATAAATAAATTTGTGTGAGGAATAAGGGAAAAAAGTAAGAATTTTCTTGGACTGCATGGAGTCTCAAATGAGCCATTGAAGGTTTTCGAAATAAGCTTTCAGAGTAGGAGAACTATTTAGGGTTTTCTAGCATGACAGTGACATGATGATGGAGGGAGCATGCAGAGTGATTAGAATAAAGTAGAACAGCAGTTCTCAATAGTAGACAGTACATTCTTTAGCCAAAAAGAGACTCAAACTGAGTTTGTTAAATCCATGTTTGGTGAGGGACTACAGAAAATATCATGCCTACAGATTGGAAAGGAAAGGCCATTTATAAAAGAAAAACTAAAAAATAATCTAAGGCATTTGATGCCATTTATGTGAAGTAATGAGAGACAGTGAAGAGTGAATTATGACAAGAGTCTTGAGTCTGGAATAGGGGGAAATGATGGTGGTGATCATTAAAAAGTAGCCGAATATCAGAAGAGAAAATTTATATGAAGTGAGGCAGTCTAAGTAGAGTGCAATGGTGAGCTCATTGACTTTGGTATGACCTTTTATGTCTTGCTGATGAAAATCTTTGTCAGGCAATTATCAAAATACATAGATGAGGTCAGAGGTCAGAGTTAGAAATGGTGGGAGAGAACATTCATAGAGAGGTCAAGGGGAATCCAAGAGAGAACAAATTTGATCTGAAAATGAGAGACAAGTCTAACTTATTTGTTGGCAAAATATGAAGTGGCTTTTGAGGGGGGGGCGGGTAGAAGCTCTGCAGTGCAGAAAGAATAGAAGTCAGTAAATGAAAATAACAATAAAAAGAAGAGTCAGAAAGAATTAGAAAACCAAGATAGAATATCTTTAGAGATCCAGATGGAATGTGGAGACACTCAAGTGCAAGAGTGTAATGGCTAGCAAACATTGCAACTAAAAAGAAAGGAAAATTTTGGAAAAGCAGGATTTCATTAATTGCAATACTATTGGCTATTTTTCCAAAAGTGTGTGTGTTTTGGCTTAGAAATTTGTTAGGTATCTATACATAAATGCTAACTGAAACCATGATAATGCGTCAGATTGCTCTAGAAAAATAGTAGAAGTTTTCAGACTAAAATTTGTATAATAGAAAATGAAATAAATGTAACCAAAAAGTGTCTAAATTATTTTATTTATAATTTTTTGCCTACACACAAGTTGCTGTCAAAATAGCAAAGGTAATCTAAAGTATTAGAAGGAAGTGGGGAAGTATACACACATAAAAAGGAAATGAAGATGTATTAAGATTTATTGAATTTTAACAAGAGATTATTAGTGACATTGGAAGTTTCAGTGAAGTGTTAAAAAAATATCTGGAAAATATGGATCAAATATAATTTGCCAGTGGAAACAGAAACAAAGAACACTGGCAGAATATCATCAATTCTATGTAAATAAAGAGGCTTTATCATTAAATATACATCTAAATGACACCATTTATCCTTTGTATATATTTAAGAATTATTATCACTGCCTGGTTCATTTTAGAATATTGACTATATTTATTAATGTCTGTTGAATTCATATCAGGCGTCAAGCAGAAATAAAGTCTGGGGAAATAAATATGTATAAGCAAAACGTTGAGTGGTGAAATATAAGTATTCATAGTACTTTTAATTGCAAAAGAATTTGTTTAAAAAGTATCTCACCTATGACAAATCCTCTGCTAGCTGCTTAGGACATACTGCTGAGAACAAGACAGATATCATCTCTGCCCTCTTGGTACTTACTAGCAAGGGGGGAGTATGGCAGAAAATAAATCCATTACCAAAATAAGTGGAAAAAAGAAACTGCGTTATAACACGATATAAGCAGACCTCACAAAGAGGGATTTCTCCTTTTCCAGAAAGTAAGGAAAGACTTACATGAGGAAGTGAGGAGTGTTGGGATTGAAGAATGAGATAAAATTGGTTAGGCGTAGAGAAGTAAGGAATCGGGCATGTGCAGAGGGTCTATGGCCACCGGAAGCTGAATGTGTGGAAGGCATTAGGAAAATGAGAGGAGACGGGAGAGGAGGAAAATGCAGGTCACAAAGAAAGGGTTGACTGTCATGTTAAGAATTTTTATGTTTATTTTTAAGAACAATAACATGTTATTCCTTTGATTTAAACAGAGAGAGGGCATAATCAGATTTCCATATTTAAAAAAAAGTCCTGATTCTAGATTAGATGATCATATTTGCTTGGATTCTTAAGCTATACTAAGAACAATCAGAAATTTCTCAGCTGAATGTTGGGCTTAGAGCATCATGTTTAAATATAAATAAAAGAATGTTCAAGATTGGATGTGTTGCAAGGTCAAAATCCATGGCTGATTCATATCAATGTATGACAAAACCCACTGGAAAAAAAAATAATAAAAAAAAAAAATAAATTAAAAAAAAATAAAAAAATAAATCTCACTTTATGTCAAAAAAAAAAAAAAAGAATCTGAGATGGAGACACTGATTATGTGAATATGAAATAATAATTGAAAATCTAAGATTCCTTTTGCCAAAAAAGAGAGAGTAGATTTAGAGGAAAAGATTTGAAGTCTATTTTGGGATATGTTGAGGTTTACGTATCTATGAGACATAAAAATGGACAAAATTGACCTAAAAATTTTGCTGTATACATCTGAAATTGAGACAAAGGGATAAAGACTTGAAGAAAAAGGCAGGAATATAGGGCTTGCAGTATAAATTCGTCAGCAAGGATAAAATCATTTAAGGAAATTTTATAAAGTATGATTAACTGTGGAACAAATAGAATTCCAGAGAATGCGGACAGTCAAGTGTTAAGGGGAGAAAGAAAAGTAAAGAAATCTAAGCAATGACATTCAGAGTTACGAGGAGGAAGATATAGTATCTTGTTCGAAAAATTATCTGAGCCAACTGGTTCTAGTATAACATATTCTTTCTCTATGCTTTCTAACTAAGCACACTTTTATATACATTGTATATAGATAATATGAAAGCTCAGTAATATATTGAGAACATGTTTTAAATATAAATTCTAGAACCACACACACTGACTCTTTGTATATTCTGTGGAGTGTATTTGCATTTGCTTATACAGAAAAAATGCAATGTCTTTCATACAAAAAATTTAAAAGATATGATTATTATTTATCCTAGTGAGGAAAATACTGTTTTAAGGTGTGACTGTTTTAAGACTGAAGTTTGCCAGTGAATGAAAGGAGTTAGCCAAATGCTTTTTTTTGGGTGGGGAGGTGGTTTTTTCTTTTCTTTTCTTTTTTGCAAATGAACAGGCCATGTCTTATGTATTAAATCACTAAGTATTCTGATTCTTTTGAATAGTGTATGAAAGTATTTCAATTTTTAGGACTTGAATGAAGTTCCTTAAGTAAAATAAAAGAAACACATGGCTCTGTACAGATGCTATCTGGAAAAATTAACATTTTGAAAATTGCTGTACCAAATAAGATGTCATTGGGAGACATTTTTACCATCTCCATAATTAAGTTACTTGTGAGAGGAACCATTTTGAGAGAACCATTTCTTTAGCCGGTAAAGAAAAAAATCCCAGGAGACTGTATTTGAATCGGGCAAGTTTTTTTCATCATCTTATTGTTATTGGTGGTTCTTTTTATCTTTTGAATAATTTCAATGTTTCTGTTTGGGCTTTTTGGTTCATCAAGAGTGGATAAGACATTTTTGGCAACTTGCCTAATTTGAGTCTATCTGCAATTCTGCAGATTTACCCAGGAGGTTTAGACTTTAAATTCCTGAATGTAAAGTAACAGAACAAAAATAATATAAAAACACAATGAATACTCTTTAAATGCAGTTTTAGATCTATCATCTGCCATTGCTGCATATACACAAAATATTTATGTATATAAATTTAATTATCTATCATTAGATAGACTTCATTAACTTTGTTCTACCAACAGTGTTTCATTTATTGTCTCATCTTCAGAATCCTTTTCTTTCATAACATTTCATGTTGAAGTCTGCATAGATTACACTGTTTGTTGAATAGACTCCATTATTAAGTACACTGTTCTAATCTTTGCATAATAATTTGCATAACTACCACCAGAAATAGATCCCCCCCTCTTAGGAAGCTGGTTTGCAAAGAAATTGTTATGAATTTTCATTGCTGTTTGTTAGTTTTTATCTCCAAGCACATTGCAGTACAATTTTTAAATGCAATACATTTTTAAAATTTAGGGCATTTTTCTTAAATAAATGACAATTTGCCATATTCTGATAATATGATTTAAAATATAATGTCATCATTCATCCATTTATTAATTCGGTTACCACTGACTTTTTCTAATGACTTTTTCTACATTTTCAGGGTGAAACGAAGATCTTAAAACTAAAGAATCTTCGACCACAGGACTATGCTAATTATAGCTGCATTGCTTCAGTGAGGAATGTATGTAATATCCCTGATAAGATGGTGTCATTTAGACTTTCCAATAAAACAGGTATGGAACTACAATCTGAATGTTTTATGTTTGTTATCCACAACAAATGTTTTAAAAGTCTCTATAACTTTTTAACAGACCAAATGATTTCTGTAGTATATGTAAGAACAATGTCTTTTCTTTCCAGAAAATTCTGTGATACATGAAAATTTTTTTTAAATTAGAAACTATAAAATTGAATTGCAATAGGCTCCCATGTAGGGCATTTGTTTATATAGCAAATCAAATTATAATTCCTTAAAATAATGCTTTTGTAGATATCACAAATCAGCCTATATTTTGTTCAAAGAAATTTCAGACAAATAGTAGATTTTTCATATGAAAATTTATGCTCCAAGTTGCTAAAAGTATTTTGTGATTCCAAAGCTGAGTAAAAGAGCCTTTCCCTTATTTCATTTCATGTCAAGAAAGCTAATTGGTAATTTCAGGTAGGTATTTTTAGGAAATTATTTTTGTAGAAAATGTCAAAACATTAACAAGATTTCCACTTAAGTTAGCCTGTGTTTAGTAATATAGACCTCAGAATAATTGCAAACATGTTGAGAAGAAATGCTTGAATGAAAGAGCAAAGAGAGAGCATGTGAATGAGCTACTTTTGTAAGTTTGTGTATAAAAAATCACCATAATAAATTAGAATTTGAATGGATTTTGAGAAATTTTCAGTGACAATGAATGAGTTTTTGCTCTTGGGTTATTATATTAAAAGTATAGAACTTTGAAAAGTGCTTTACCCATTAACAAAAACTTTGAAAAATGTAGGTTTTGGTGTTCTTCAGTTTAGGTTCTGGTTCTGCAGCTTATGAGCTCTTATTAGATCTTGCTGAGCAAGATACTTTACTCTTCTTTGCCCCAGTTTCCTCATAAACTCATAAAGTTATAGGAAGGGATTTATGAGTTAATGTATAAAGAATGTGGAACACACTTATTTGTTCCTCTGACAGTGAGCTAGTAGTCAGCAATTTCATCTACCCATTTGGTAGAAATATTAAATCTAGGGCTTTTTGGAAAGATGAAAAAACTGTGTGCTCATACTTTGACCTGTAAAAGATCAGTTTTCATTCCAATCCCAAAGAAGGGATGCCAAAATGCCAAAGAATGTTCAAACTATTATACAATTGTGCTCACTTCACATGCTAGCAACGTTATGCTCAAAATCCTTCAAGCTAGGGTTCAGCAGTATGTGAACTGAGAACTTCCAGATACACAGCTGGGTTTCGAAGAGTTGGAGGAACCAGAGATCAAATTGCCAATATCCATTGGATCATGGAGAAAGCATGGAGTTCCAGAAAAAACATCTACTTCTGTTTCATTGGCTATGCTCATGCCTTTGACTGTGTGGATCACAACAAACTATGGAAAATTCTTAAAGGGATGGGAACACCAGACCATTGTATGTGTCTCCTAAGAAACCTTATGCAGGTCAAGAAGCAACAGTTACAGCCAGACATGGAACAACCAACTTGTTCAAAATTGGGAAAGAAGTACAACAAGGCTGTGTATTGTCACTCTGCTTATTTAATTCTATGCAGAGTACATCTCCTTTTTTAACTTCCATGCTGGGCTGGAGCAAACTCAAACTGGAATCAAGACTGTAGGGAGAAATACCAGCAACCTCAAATATGCAGATGATGCCACTTAAATGGCAGAAAATGAGGAGACCTCTCGGCTCCATCCTGGATGCCTGAACCATAGTTACTCCATTTTGATTTTTAAATGCATCCTTTTTATTAATGATTAAAGCAAGTGTACAGTGCATGTTGACAGACGATAAGACAGGCTGTTCTAGTTCAAGCTAGATCATGTGTAAGCCAAGCTGACTTCACCATATCTCAATGCGTGTGAATATTTTTCCACTTAGTGAACTGAGGAATAGCATAATAGTGGATATATTATTACTTATGTTACAACCTTGCATTTGAGAAGTGCTTTATTAATTTTAAAAGTATTTAATGTTTATTATTTCAGTTTATCTTTATAACTACTGAGGTAAACATGTGGATTTTTTTTAGTCACATGTTTTCCCATCACCTGACACATAACAAACTGGCCTACAGCAATTAAAGTATTTTCATTTGGAAATATATTTTCATTTTGGAAATATATTCATTTTGGAAAAATATTTTGATTTGCTACTGTATAGCACAAGGCACTCTGCTCAGAAATGTATAATAACATCTAAAGGGGAGAATAATTTGAAAAGAATAGATATATATGTATAACTGAATCACTCTGCTCTACACCTGAAACTAACAGAACCTTGTTCATAAACTATACTCCAAAATAAAATGAAAATTAAAAAAAAATTGTTTTGATTTAAAATGTATCCTCATTGGGTTGTTTTGAGGATGAACTGAAGTAAGACAAACAAAAATTCTTAAAGACTAAAGTACAATGAAGTTGCATTTATTTTTTTATGCTGAACATATGTATGATTTTATTACTTTCCAATTTCCACAGCTAAGAAGGGATGGAGACAGTATTGGTCCCAATGTTTGAAGGGTTATTTTAAAATAGGAGACTGATTAGCTATTCAGATCTCTTTGTGGATCTGAGAAAATGAACTTAAATCTCAGCCATAGTGTTTTATTAGAAATAAATGATTTATCCTAAAGTGGAAAGGAGAAGATTATCACAAGAAGTAATAGGCTTCTCAACTCCTGAAGTCTTGTAAAGCAGCTGGGTGACTATTTCCAAGATAATTTTTAACAATCATTAGCTCAGAAAGCAGAGATTTGACTACCTGTCCCATGAAGAACACAAGATCACTTTCAGCTTTCTGGTCCATTATTTTTTAAGCAAAAATGCTATATGTCTAGACTGAACAAGCAAACTATTATTCTCTTTTATGAATAATTTGAATATTCCCTTTTATAAATATTTCATAACATTTAGATTGACAGTCATTACAAAATGAGCTTCAGAGTTATGGTAAGTAATTGAATTGAAAAATATAAATTAGTACCTTGTTTGATTCTTTGTTGACTATAATCAGGTATGTCGTGTGCCTGGTGTTTTTCATATTCAAACCAGGTTTGCTTAAGCACATTTCCCCTCTGGTTGTGCTCAAAGTTAGAAGAGTCCATGAATTTCAAATAGGTGAAATCACAGAGGTAGCTTTTCACAGTACACCAGGAATAAGTTAAGTTTTCATCATCTCCATGCAAATAGGTCTGTAAACTAACAAATAAGTTCATAGTTTTACTAAATCAGGAGATCCTAAGTCACTACTGCCATAACCAATATGAGAGTCAGGTATTTTTAAATTTTCCTTCTTGTGACTCTCTAAATAAAAAGTTCTCATACTTCTAGCTCTTAGTATACACAATGTCAAGGAAAATGTGTAACTTATTAAGGGAAAAGATATTCTATTATAAATATCATAATGTTTGATTAATCTCCTTTGTAACACACTTAGGAAAGTATAACTTTGGAAATATTAGTAATTTTTGTATAGAGATCAAATAATTTACTAAAAATGTATATTTTGTACAGACAAAGTTTCATTTTAACATTTTTATAGTCAAATAAACTTTTAAATTTCAATCACTCTATTGACGGGACTTGCACAATGCCCAAATAATACATCATGTGAAGACGGAAATAATGTCTACTGTGGATGAGGTTTCTAAAAGGTTTTGCAGCAGAACAATTGTATCGTGTACCATAGATTCTTAAGCCTATTCCCCACCTACTGAATTAGAATTTCTAGGGAATGACCTGGCAATGTATACATTTTAAACATATATAAATGCTTTGGAAAACAAATGTCTTTATTGTCAGAATGTTTTCCATGAGCCTCTTACATTTTGTGAATAGAAACTTCCATTGATAAAAATCAATTTTCTAGACCTGCTTAAAAAAGCAACTGCTAGGTGTCATTTTAAAAGTCAGTGTTATCTATAGATTTACCAATAATGTGTTTTCTTAACTTTCTTACTATGAATTAGCATCATAGTAGAGCTTGAAATTATGTATCTGTCACGGAGTATCCAATCATTTGTTGGTCTCTGTTGACTACTTGCCATGCTATGAAAAATTTTCTTACATAAATATTATTATTTATCATACTAGTCTAGCTGTCTTAGACCTCATCATGAACAATTCTTAGAATTTTATAAAATATAAGATAGCATGTTTGTTGATTTTCAGTTGTCATAATCTTATAGCAGGGTCTAAAAATCATTTTGATAGTTTTTCAACTCCCTTTTGGAAGAAAATGAATATTTCCTTTTGATTGGTAAATTCTTAATGTACTTGTATTTTTCATAGTTTATTAAAATAAACCTGTTCAAACTTAAAAATTTGGAATATTAATAAATGAAAGTATATTTTAGCTTATCATAATTATGGTAACTATAAACTGAAATTTCTCAGATTATGCTTATTTCTAACATGAGGACACCTATAAATTATAATAAAACAGATTTAATTTATTTTAATATATTTCAAGCACTTATATGTTGATGACATGATTTCAAAGGCAAATAAGAATTAAGCATGTTATTTTAGGATGAAATACATATTTTGTACCTACTTGGGAGGTTATGATGAATTCCATAAAGAAATGAGACAGGTGGGGCTAATTTTACTAAATTATATAGGTCTTCTGATTCAGTCTGCTCAAATTTGGCATTTATAAAATTATCCAATTAGGATGCTCTCCATAAATTTGTATTACATCTAGGAACCAAGTCATCCCAAAAATATTGCTGTACATAGAAATACGGGAAATATCTACATCCTCCTTCTCTTCTGCTTTCTCTCTTTCTTCTTTCTCCTTTTTTTCCCTCTCTAATCTGTCCCAGTAAATTTTACTATGGAAAAAGAGGTTAGGAAACATCTGTTCCCTTCATTATATAACCATTATCTGTTCTTGTTACTTTATATAACCTGTAGAAATGTTGTAATGCTCAGCAATTTCTGTGAGACCTAATATAAAATGTGTATGCTGTGATCTATTCATGGTGTTTCTCTTCTATGTTTAGAGGAATTTAAATTATCTAAGTGTCATGATAAATAAATAATACTTCAGTTATAGGAATTTTATAGAATTGTCTGTAATAGGAATAGTGTGGACATAAGCACCTTCTCTTGTAAAATAGTATATCCCATTGTCATAGAAAACCAGTATAATGACGAAAGGAAATGACTGGGGAATCTTTGCTGTCATCTGTACCTGAGTACTAACCTCATAAATATTTCTTAGCCGTGTGTATATTCGAATTTCTTTCCTTTAGGTGACCTCCACAGCATCTAGCCAAACAGGTTATTAGCACCACTTATTAAAAGAAAAAGGAGAAACAGAAGGAAGAAAAAGGAAAAGAAATAGAAAAAATGTTGTATTTTTTATATACTAAAGTATTGGGAATATGAATGCCTTAGCAGATTTTTTTTAATTATACATAATGCAGGTTTTCTAAACAACAGTATTTACTACTAAAGACACCAAAAGAATACAAGCAATACTATTACAATCTTATTGATAGGCCATATAATTAGAGAATGAGATGTTTCCTACAACTCTCTTGCATGAATTTTGAAGTTCAAAAACCTAAGGTTCATATTTGTTTTTCTCAAACTGGAGATTTTATTTAGCTTCTCTAAACTTGTTTTTCCCCTCTTTAAAATAGAGATGACCCAGAGATCCGTATTATTTTGTTTTATAGGCTGTAAATGCCCTTAAACCAAAAGCTTTTAGAGATTCTAGCACATAACAAATCCAATAAATAGTAGTTATCATTGGGCTGTTAACCTTGATGATGGAGAGCAAGAATAAAATTGGTATCATCAGTAATCATGGTGAGATGAGGACAAGAATCTTAGATTTTTGCTAGGATATGGTATATAGCTTCAGTCATTGATTACTAATCTTCAAATAAGTTCTCTATCATTTTTAAATTACTTTTATTCAGTGGATAAGTTAAGTACTACTATTTTCCAGAAAAATTATGTAAGAATGAATACTTCTTTTGTCATATTTCTATCAAACTATAATTGACAGGATGCTTAACAGAAATATAAAATACTATTCAGTGAAAATGATAAGGAATTAAATAAACTTGCACTTTTGTTGATATGTAACAGATTCTTCAGCTGAGTGCGCCATCATTTCCTAAGGTAATTGAACCTATATATGCCCTATCCTCATTAATGTAGCTTCATAATATGAGCATACAGATCTTGAGTATGCAGTGAATCTGGGGACAGAAGCAATGGCCCTTATGGGGCTTCAACTTTGCTCTTTCTGAGACTATTTTCTGAACAACAATTTGACTCGAATTTTCCAAAATTCTATTATCATAGTAACAGGAAGTATGCATATTTCTGGGCTCTCTCTACACCTGCAAATTTTATTGTCCTAGTAATGAATTTTTCATGGGTTCACTATATCCAAGGTGAACTTAGACTGTGAACTCTTGTATACAATATTCCTCATAAACTATTAACTTGCCCAGAAGACATTATAACTCAGATATAGTAGATAGCTAAGCAAAGAAGATTAAAAAAAAACAACTGTTAATCGAATGAAAGGCAACACTATCATAAAAAGGGTATAAATTTTTGAAATCCTATCTTTAAAAGTGAAAGTGTTAGTTACTCAGTCATGTCTGATTCTTTGCAATCCCATGGTCTATAGCCCACCAGGCTCCTCTGTCCATGGAATTCTCCAGACTACTGGAGTGGGTCGCCATTCACTTTTCCAGTTGATCTTCTCTACCCAGAAATCAAACCCAGGTCTCCTGCATTGCAGGTAGATTATTTACCATCTGAGCCACTAAAGAAATGTTGTCTTACAACTTAACCAAATACTTTGAAGTATGTCAGATAGTCTGTATTTTAACAAACATCTAGAACAACTCACTGATGATATTTCCCAGCTTTACACAGTTATTCTTCAAATGCTATTAAACTATAATTATAATTAAACAATTTAAAAATTATTTACAAGAATAAAGGAGTTCAAACCATGTGATATTTCTTTCAGCAAGTTGGGTGAGATCATGCTAAAATAAAGCAATAGAATTTTTACACCTGAGGGCAATTAATTTTTAATTTTAGATTGCAGACTTGTAGACCTTGGCTTAGTACTTAATAAGGTTCTATTGTTCTAGTGAAACTGCTGAGAAATGTGTAATTATAGATAAAATTCAGTTGCTGGAAATGCACTTTAAGGCTCTTATATGGTTTTGAACTTATGTACAACTTGTAGTTTAGAATATCTTTATGATCATTCACTGACAAAGTTGATTTAATACATTACTGGATCTCATGATGATATACAATAATTTCCATAAGTGCATGTAGCTAATCCCATATTTTTTCTACCCCAAATCCTAGAATTGATTATATCAGTGAATTGTCTTGAGGGTTTGCAACCATCCCAGTTTGTCCTGGACTCAGTGAAAGTATCACATCCTATAATCTCAAGCAAGCTAGTATAATTGGTCACTTAATGATCTAATTCACACGCAGCCTTCCCTCATATGAAATATGAGTCTCAATGTCAGTTGTTAACACTGGTTCACATGCAGCCTTAGGCAGCTCTACATAAAGAAGCATTTGTGAGAAAAACCAAGGTGTAGATCCTGACTCTCCCCAGTTGTGTGACCAAGTTCTTTGACTCTTTGAACCTGCTTTTTGCTCAGCCATGTTGATAGCGTGCTATAGGTGGATAATCGATTGATAGAAAGAGAATATTTACTCTCAGATTTCATTTTTATTTGCATGATAACACTAACATCAATGGAAAATTAGTTGAAATGAGATGGCTACAAGAAGTAGATACAGCCTATATGTACACAGCTACTCTTAAACTCCAAAATTCATGCAGGCAAGTTTCAGGCTTGCAGAATATAAGATTAATACCTCATTGTGCTGTTGTACTTTTATACATAAGGCTTACCTTACCATTTGAGAAAAATAGCAAACAAATAACCTGTGGAACTCATGAACCTACTTGATGAAATCTTTGCAAATCTTGAGCCCTCAGTATTTTGTTTACAAAAAGTCACTGGCAGGGAGGTTTTCATCACATTCAAGAGAAGATATATTCTTGGTCACTGTCCTGCCTCCAGCTCTAAGACATTTCAATTCAGTTCAGTTCATTAGCTCAGTCATGTCTGACTCTTTGTGACCCCATGAACTGCAGCACTCCAGGCCCCCCTCTCCATCAACAACTCCTGGAGTTCACCAAAACCCATGTTCATCGAGACGGTGATGCCATACAGCCATCTCATCCTCTGTTGTCCCCTTCTCCTTCTGCCCTCAATCTTTCCCAGGATCAGGGTCTTTTCAAATAAGTTAGCTCTTCGTATCAGGTGGCCAAAGTATTGGAGTTTCAGCTTCAACATCAGTCCTGCCAATGAACACCCAGGACTGATCTCCTTTAGGATGGACTGGTTGGATCTCCTTGCAGTCCAAGGGACTCTCAAGAGTCTTGTCCAACACCTCAGTTCAAAAGCACCAATTCTTTAGCACTCAGCTCTCTTTATAGTCCAACTCTCACATCCATACATGACCACTGGAAAAACCATAGCCTTGACTAGATGGACATTTGTGGACAAAGTAATGTCTCTGCTTTTTAATAGGCTGTCTAGGTTGGTCATAACTTTCCTTCCAAGGAGTAAGCGTATTTTAATTTCATGGCTGCAATCACCATCTGCAGTGATTTTGGAGCCCCCCAATATAAAGTCAGCCACTATTTCCCCATCTATTTGCCATGAAGTGATGGGATCAGATGCCATGATCTTAATTTTCTGAATGTTAAGCTTTAAGCCAACTTTTTCACTCTCCTCTTTCACTTTCATCAAGAGGCTTTTTAGTTCCTCTTCACTTTCTGCCATAAGGGTGGTGTCATCTGCATATCTGAGGTTATTGATATTTCTCCCAGCAATCTTGATTCCAGCTTGTGCTTCTTCCAGACCAGTGTTTCTCATGATGTACTCTGCATATAAGTTGAATAAGCACGGTGACAATATACAGCCTTGACGTACTCCTTTTCCTATTTGGAACCAGTCTATTGTTCCATGTCCAGTTCTGACTGTTGCTTCCTGACCTGCATACAGGTTTCTCAAGAGGCAGGTCAGGTGGTCTGGTATTCCCATCTCTTTCAGAATTTTCCACAGTTTATTGTGATCCACTCAGTCAAAGGCTTTTGCATAGTCCCTAAAACAGAAATAGATGTTTTTCTGGAACTCTCTTGCTTTTTTGATGATCCAGCGGATGTTGGCAGTTTGATCTCTGGTTCCTCTGCCTTTCTAAAACCAGCTTGAACATCTGAAAGCTCACTGTTCATGTATTGCTAAAGCCTGGCTTGGAGAATTCTGAGCATTACTTTGCTAGCATGTGAGATGAGTGCAATTGTGTGGTAGTTTGAGCACTCTTTGGCATTGCCTTTCTTAGGGATTGGAATGAAAACTGACCTTTTCCAGTCCTGTGGCCACTGCTGAGTTTTCCAAGTTTGCTGGCATATTGAGTGCAGCACTTTCACAGCATCATCTTCCAGGATTTGGAATAACTCAACTGGAATTCCATCATCTCCACTAGCTTTGTTCATAGAGATGCTTCCTAAGGTGCACTTGATTTCACATTGCAGGATGTCTGGCTCTAGGTGAGTGATCACACCATCGTGATTATCTGGGTCATGAAGATCTTTTTTGTACAGTTCTTCTGTGTACTCTTGCCACCTCTTCTTAATATCTTCTGCTTCTATTAGGTCCCTACCATTTCTGTCCTTTATTGAGCCCATCTTTGCATGTAATGTTCCCTTGGTAGCTCTAATTATCTTGAAGACATGTCTAGTCTTTTCCATCCTATTGTTTTCCTCTATTTCTTTGCATTGATCACTGAGGAAGGCTTTCTTATCTCTCCTTGCTATTCTCTGGAACTCTGCATTCAAATCGGAATATCTTTCCTTTTCTCCTTTGCTTTTTGCTTCTCTTCTTTTCACAGCTATTTGTAAGGCCTCCTCAGACAACCATTTTGCCTTTTTGCATTTCTCTTCCATGGGGATGGTCTTGATCCCTGTCTCCTGTACAGTGTCATGAACCTCCGTCCATAGTTCATCAGGCTCTCTGTCTATCAGATCTAGTCCCTTAAATCTATTTCTCACTTCCACTGTATAGTCATAAGGGATTTGATTTAGGTCATACCTGAATGGTCTAGTGGTTTTTCCTACTTTCTTCGGTTTAAGTCTGAATTTGGCAATAAGGAGTTCATGATCTGAGCTACAGTCAGCTCCTGGTCTTGTTTTTGCTGACTGTATAGAGCTTCTCCATCTGTGGCTGCAAAGAAGATAATCAATCTGATTTTGGTGTTGACCATCTGGTGATGTCCATGTGTAGAGTCTTCTCTTGTGTTGTTTGAAGAGTGTGTTTACTATGACCAGTGTGTTCTCTTGATAGAACTCTATTAGCCTTTGCTCTGCTTCATTCTGTACTCCAAGGCCAAATCTGCCTGTTACTCCAGGTGTTTCTTGACTTCCTACTTCTGCATTCCAGTCCCCTATAATGAAAAGGACATCGTTTTTGGGTGTTAGTTCTAGAAGGTCTTGTAGGTCCTCATAGAACTGTTCAACTTCAGCTTCTTCAGCATTACTGGTCAGGCCATATACTTGGATTACTATGATATTGAATGGTTTGCCATGGAAACGAACAGAGATCATTCTGTCATTTTTGAGATTGCATCCAAGTACTGCATTTACACATGGTCATCACCAGATGGTCAACACCAAACAGATTGATTATTTTCTTTGCAGCCAGAGATGGAGAAGCTCTATACAGTCAGCAAAAACAAGACCAGGAGCTGACTGTGGCTCAGATCATGAACTCCTTATTGCCAAATTCAGACTTAAACTGAAGAAAGTAGGCAAAACCACTAGACCAATCAGGTATGACCTAAATCAAATCCCTTATGACTATACAGTGGAAGTGAGAAATAGATTTAAGGGACTAGATCTGATAGACAGAGAGCCTGATGAACTATGGACGGAGGTTCGTGACATTGTACAGGAGACAGGGATCAAGACCATCCCCATGGAAGAGAAATGCAAAAAGGCAAAATGGTTGTCTGAGGAGGCCTTACAAATAGCTGTGAAAAGAAGAGAAGCAAAAAGCAAAGGAGAAAAGGAAAGATATTCCGATTTGAATGCAGAGTTCCAGAGAATAGCAAGGAGAGATAAGAAAGCCTTCCTCAGTGATCAATGCAAAGAAATAGAGGAAAACAACAGAATGGGAAAGACTAGAGATCTCTTCAAGAAAATTAGAGATATCAAGGGAACATTTCAGGCAAAGATGGGTTCGAAAAAGGACAGAAATGGTATGGACCTAGCAGAAGCAGAAGCTATTAAGAAGAGGTGGCAAGGGTACACAGAAGAACTGTACAAAAAAGATCTTCATGACCCAGATAATCACAATGGTGTGATCACTCACCTATGGCCAGACATCCTGGAATGTGAAGTCAAGTGGGCTTTAGAAAGTATCACTACGAACAAAGCTAGTGGATGTGATGGAATTCCAGTTAAGCTATTTCAAATCGTAAAAGACGATGCTGTGAAAGTGCTGCACTCAGTATGCCAGCAAACTTGGAAAACTCAGCAGTGGCTACAGGACTGGAAAAGGTCAGTTTTCATTCCAATCCCTAAGAAAGGCAATCTGCATGAATGCTCAATCTACTGCACAATTGCACTCACCTCACACGCTAGTAAAGTAATGCCCAAAATACTCCAAGCCAGGCTTCAGCAATACATGAACTGTGAAATTCCAGATGTTCAAGCTGGTTTTAGAAAAGGCAGAGGAACCAGAGTTCAAATTGCCAACATCTGCTGGATCATTGAAAAAGCAAGAGAGTTCCGGAAAAACATCTATTTCTGCTTTATTGACTAAGCCAATGCCTTCGACTGAGTGGATCACAATAAACTGGAAAATTCTGAAAGAGATGGGAATATCAGACCACCTGACCTGCCTCTTCAGAAACCTATATGCAGGTCTGGAAGCAACAGTTAGAACTGGACATGGAACAACAGACTGGTCCAAATAGGAAAAGGAGTACGTCAAGGCTGTATATTGTCACCGTGCTTATTCAACTTATATGCAGAGTACATCATGAGAAACACTGGTCTGGAAGAAGCACAAGCTGGAATCAAGATTGCTGGGAGAAATATCAATAACCTCAGATATGCAGATGACACCACCCTTATGGCAGAAAGTGAAGAGGAACTAAAAAGCCTCTTGATGAAAGTGAAAGAGGAGAGTGAAAAAGTTGGCTTAAAGCTTAACATTCAGAAAACTAAGATCAATGCATCTGGTCCCATCACCTCATGGGAAATAGATGGGGAGACAGTGGAAACAGTGTCTCCACTTATTTTTTGGGGCTCCAAAATCACTGCAGATGGTGACAGCAGCTATGAAGTTAAAAGACGCTTACTCCTTCAAAGGAAAGTTATGACCAACCTAGACAGCATATTAAAAAGCAGAGACATTACTTTGCCAACAAAGGTCCATCTGGTCAAGGCTATGGTTTTTCCAGTGGTCATGTATGGATGTGAGAATTGGACTGTGAAGAAAGCTGACTGCCGAAAAATTGATGTTTTTGAACTGTGGTGTTGGACAAGACTCTTGAGAGTCCCTTGGACTGCAAGGAGATCCAACCAGTCCATCCTAGGGGAGATCAGTCCTGGGTGTTCATTGGAAGGACTGATGTTGAAGCTGAAACTCCAGTACTTTGGCCACCTCATGCGAAGAGTTGACTCATTGGAAAAGACCCTGATGCTGGGAGGGATTGGGGGCAGGAGGAGAAGGGGACGACAGAGGATGAGATGGCTGGGTGGCATCACTGACTGGATGGGCCTGTGTTTGAGTAAACTCCAGGAGTTTGTGATGAACAGGGAGGCCTGGCGTGCTGCGATTCATGGGATCGCAAAGAGTCAGACACCAATGAGTGACTGGACTGAACTGAAATGAACTGAACTGCATTTCAGACTCTTTTGTTGATCATGATGGCTAATCCATTTCTTCCAAGGGATTCCTGCCCACAGTAGTAGATGTAATGGTCATTTTAGTTAAATTCACCCATTCCAGTCCATCTTAGTTCACTGATTCCTAGAATGTCGATGTTCACTCTTGCCATCTCCTGTTTGACCACTTCCAGTTTGCCTTGATTCATGAACCTAACATTCCAGGTTCCTATGCAATATTGCTCTTCACAGCATTGAACCTTGCTTCTATCACCAGTCCGACCCACAACTGGGTGTTGTTTTTGCTTTGGCTCCATCCCTTCATTCTTTCTGGAGTTATTTCTCCACTGATCACCAGTAGCATATTGGACACCTACTGACTTGGGGAGTTTATCTTTCAGTGTCCTATCTTTTTGCCTTTTCATGCTCTAAGACGTTTAAAGTACACATTTCCCCATAGAACTTTGCCTTATTACTCAAGGTGAGGCTTAAATGAGATTGTATTTAAATTGCCTGGAAAATGGTGGGCTCTAAGTATTATGGTATTATGGTTGTTAGATTTAAAAAAATTACCATTGTGAAGTAATCAATGAGGAGTTCCAAAATCTCATTTAGCCCTTTGGTTGTTCTTTTTTACTTATTGAAAGTATCAGTGTTACAATAGACTACTTTGTACTCTTCAGCAGAAATATTCAATCACAATTTCCAATTTTTTCATGGTTACAGAAATAAGTGAATATCAAATATTGTATACTCATTAAATGCGAATTATCATATTTAACCATGCTGTGCTAAGTTCCTTCAGTTGTAACCTACTCTTTGCAACCCTGTGGACTGTAGCCCACCAGGCTCCTCTGTCCATGGGATCCTCCAGGCGAGAATACTGGAGTGGGTTGCCGTGCCTTTCTCTAGGGGATCTTCCTGACCCAGGGATCAAACCTGTGTCTCATGTTTCCTACACAGAAGTGAAGTCACTCCATTGTATCTGACTCTTTGCAACCCCATGGACTGTAGCCTACAAGGCTCCTCTATTCATGGAATTCTCCAGGCAAGAGTACTGGAGTGGGTTGCCATTTCCTTCTCCAGGGGATCTTCCTGACTCAGGGATCGAACCCGGGTCTCCCACATTGCAGGCAGATGCTTTACCGTCTGAGCCACCAGGGAAGCCCCTCCTACATAGGCAGGTGGGTTCTTTACCACTAGTGCCACCTGGAAAGCCCCAACATTTCATATCACTAATATGTATATTAGTAATGAGTAAGTTTTTACATTAGTTCTGCTAGATTTTTACAAAACCTTTTGGTAATGTACTTACTTTCATAATGAAGAAATCAATACAGTTTATATTCCTACTCTTTCTTAAAATCAAGTATACTAATCAGTACCAAGTAAATGTAAATTAAAAAAAAAAGTAGGGATTGATTATTATCTCACCAGGGAACACTTCTAGAATAAATTTTCTAGTTTACAGGACAGGAAAAATGCAAACAACTTTTGTTGTTTGTGGCATATATATCTGACATTTTTTTCCACTGATACTCTGGTATGATGAGATACACATATTATTGTTAAAACATCATGCTAAAACATTTGTGTTTTCAAGGAGTTCTGACCTTAACCACACTTCTCATAGGATTTAACCTCCTGTGGTGTGGCTAAGATTAGCCTTGCGGCCACTGTTAATGTAAATTCATAAGAGTCATTTGAGCAACATCTAGACATAATTTAAAAGATCCACATTGGTTCATAAAGGATTTGAATTAAATTTTATAATTAAGAAAGTCCATACAGAAGTCCATATCCTGGGAGTAGAGTATCTCATGTATTGTTACAGGGACTAAAATGAGTGAGATGAACTGGATCATAATAGATAGTTGATCAGAAATTTGACTCCAAGTCTAGACTTTGACTGTAAGTCTAGATGAAGCTTGTACTTTTGGTTTGCTTTTGGGGCAGTTATTTCCAGAGCATCACAAAGATTTTGGATTTTCCCTCCATTTTCTTTTTTTTTGCAACATCTGTTCTATAGGATACACATTCTTTTTTTCTGATAACAACATACTCTTCTTTCTTTTCTTGCTATTGTTCTATTGCTATAGAAAATAAGTATGTCCAATTGTTTAGTAATATGGTTTAGTTCATGTTTTGAGCAGTATTTCTTTCTTTCAACTCCTTTTAGTCACTCTTCCTTACTTGGTATATTCTACTACTTGACCATTTTTTTAGATTTTACCCTTCAATCACATATTATCGAGTGACTGTGTGGTAAAGTCAACATTATTGATTTCCGATAGACACACTGTGTAATAGAAATTTATGGATGGTAGCCTTGTCCTCTGTTCAGTTCAGTTCAGTTCAGTTCAGTCGCTCAGTCATGTCCGACTCTTTGCGACCCCATGAACCGCAGCACGCCAGGCCTCCCTGTCCATCACCAACTCCCAGAGTTTACCCAAACTCATGTCCATTGAGTCGGTGATGCCATCCAACCATCTCATCCTCTGTCATCCCCTTCTTCTCCTGCCTTCAATCTTTCCCAACATCAGGGTCTTTTCAAATGAGTCAGCTGTTCGCATCAGGTGGCCAAAATATTGGGAGTTTCAGCTTCGACATCAGTCCTTCCAGTGAACACCCAGGGCTGATTTCCTCAGTTAATGGTACCTATTTCCCTGCTTTGACAAAAATGAAAATTATCAAGAAATTGGGTGTACAGTTTTTTGGCATTAATAGGTGTGACACTTGTATGAAGCTACTCTTAAGTTGCATTTTGATTTTGCATTGCAACATTGTGCACAGCCAAGCAAGAGGCAGAATTTTTAGTCAAGTAAAATACTACCAGGTAGTGGTCTGTCTTTAGTAGAATCTGGCAAGACAAGTTTGCTTTGTTTTACCAAAAATAGTTTATTGTTCTAAAATGGTAAAATATAGGCAATTTCTTTTTTTTTTTTTTTTTTTTAGTTCTACCACTTTATTGCTACCAACCCATTTCCCTCCACCCTCGTGCACACATGCTCAGCCAGACTCCTCTGTCCATGGACTTTTCCAGGAAAGAATACTATATAGGCAATTTCATATAGTTTGACTTAATAGGTAACCATAAGTAAGAAATTTCTTCAAAATGATTATCACATATTGAGTACAAATTAAAATATATATTTTCAAAGTTGAAAGAAAAAGACACAAAAATAAGTAAATGAACAAGCTGTTAGGAAAACAAATAGTGTGATAGAGGTTCTTCTAAATTTCCCTGGGATTGAACCCACTAAGATAACTGCCTGAGAGGTACGAAATGGGTGAAAAGAAGCAAAACTCCTTCTATTCTTAACTGTATCTTTCTTTTTCTCTTGGTGTTGATTATGAATACTTAATAACTAAAGTCCTGCCTCACTGCATTTTGTCTTTCAGGCTTAGAATTGGCTCAACCTGTTGAAAATTGTAATGTTTATGTCTTTTTAATTTTGGAACTATAAGGAAATAGCAATCAGATATGATATCCATATAGAGTTATGGCAGTGGGGACTACACAGCAAAATGATAACTAGATTTCAGAGAACCTGAAAATTCAGTGACTATGTAACAATCTGCGTACTAAGCATTGTTTTGTGTGTTTAAGTCAAATGTTAAATATGAACAGGTTTAGAAAAGCATTGTTATATGTATACAGATCCACAGTCAAAGAATATGTAATATGGATTTAATTCTCAAGTCACTAGAGAGTTTAATAGGCAATTCAATACATATCAATATTAAGATGAAGAAAAATAAACATAATTCGACATTGCAAACAAATGGTAAGTATTTGTTTCCTCTGCAAAGATATTTCATTAGTGCATATTAATCATGCAGAATGGGAAATATGGGTTCAACAAAATCTATGTTGAAAGCATCAGAACTAGAGAGGGAAAGTTATATTTTCAATAGCTTTGAGAAATAAAATATTGGCAGGACATTTTTTGTACATGGATTTCTCATGTATCGAGAGGAATTGAATTTCGATGTGATTCGGTCAATGTTTTATCTTTTATATTAAAATCGTATTTTAAAAGTTTTATTGGCTTTTAGTCTTTCCTTAAGCAACATTTTATTTTGTGCAGCTTTTTTAGTTCCTTCACATATGTTACACTACAGTATTATCTTACTCAAAAAAAGAAATACCTCCCTTATAATATAGCTGCATTGTCCCAGAATATGGCAACAGTATATTTAAAGGTATTCTGAATGTCTGAAATCCCAAGATAAGAAACATAGCTATTTTAATAGGCTTAGATTAACTCATGTTGGAATTAGGTCTCTAATAAAATTCTTAAACAGCAGGTAGTATTTACCATGTGTCAACATGATACCGTACTGACACCTATTACAAGGTCTAGAGTTTAAAATTGTCATTTTTCTGAAGTGCAAACCACAATTTTGTGGTTTTGCAATTTAGTCCAATAAATTGGCTTCTAACCACACATAAAACTTGGAATCAAATCCCTCTTCTTTGGCACATTCATTTTTAACAAACTATGCTCTGATTCAGCCTCTCTTTTCCTTTCTTTTTCATTTAATTAACCATGGGGAAAGAATATCAATGTAAGCACAAAGTAAATAATAGTTATTGCTATGTACTTGAAAGGAGAACATCTCCTAAAAACATATTTAGCCCTTTATAAATGAAAATGTACACATTGCTCATGTTTCCCAGAGCAGGCCTTGATTTATTAAAGCACCTCTCATCTCCTAGAATTAGATTCCTCACTCCAACATTTTCAGGCTGCAGCAGAAATTCCAGCTAGAAAGTTGTAATAGATACTTGGTAAGGGCCGAGGTACCCATGATGCAAGCGCCATGAGTCTTTGAGTTGTGACCCAATTCAGCAATCAAGATATGATATTCTATTTTATGAAACTACTTCTAGACGCTAATATAAATAATCATTTTAATGCTTAAATGTGTTAAGTATGAATGTATGCATGATTCATATATTTTGATTTCTTTAATCTGACCTTTGGTCCAGTATTGTATTTAGCAAAATATGACCACTTCTGTCATTTGCAGAGTAGTATTTGATAGTTTACTTTAGAAGCACCAGCAAAAGTCTCTCTCTCTTTCTCCCTTTTTCTCTCTCTTTATCCCATGATTAATACCTGAAGATATGGCTGTATTTCTTCTTTTCTTGCCTTTTAAAATTGTACCTGACTAATCTGATATTTTAAGATTAGCAGTTGAAATAGAAGAAGACGTGGTTAATAAGTTTATCTTTGTTGTTTAATTTGCTTGCTATTCCTTGTAATAATACACTTGTTTTTCTTAATCTTTTCTTAGTGGCATGTTGTCACCTACCACTGTTGTTCTCCATTTTCCTGTCCTAGGAATCCTTTCCTTGTTGAAATTTCTCCTCCTTACTCTGTGAAGTCTGAGAACTTAAACAACTGAGGCCATTATCGTTTTGTATAAGTTAGAAGTGAAAACGCTGAACAATGGCCTAAGAGCCTCTTTTACAATCACTTCAGAATTTAGGCTTTTAAATCATGCCTTAGGGGGTTCACAAGACCTTTTTGTCTTCTATTATAAATGGTAGAGATTTCTATAAGCCTGACTAGCAAACTATGTCTATTTTTTCCTTCCTTAGGCTTTATTATAATGGATGATATTAATGTTATCCCTTCTATTAGAGCAGCAGAATTAATTCTTCCTCTGGCATAAATATCACCAGGAATTTAATTAGAACTTGAAAATTATTAACTTTATTTCACTCTGGAGTTTATTTACTGTGTTTATCCATCTGAAGTGAAACTGCCTAGGTTAGAATCTCAGTTCCGGAGCCATTCACTATGTATGTTGCCATGGCAAACTTATCTACACTGTTTCTCAGATTGGCAATAAGTAAAAGAGGTAATAATACTAGTCGTCTCATAAAATTACATAAGAAATATGTGTAAACTGATTGAAGAGTGCCTGGAACATATTAAGGTCTGTGATCGTCTCCATTTAATTGCAAACACCTCAAGGGCAGGATTTTTGTCTGTCTTGCCCTGTTATTTCCAGTGCCTAGAACAGTCTGACACATAGTTGGCTCTTAATAGATATATGTTGAATTAACAGTTTTTATTTAAATAAAACATAGGTTACTCCTTTGTTTGCCATCAATTTATTTAGTTGCTATCAATGACCTGGCTAATTAAGCTCATGATGTGATTTCTAATCTTTGCTGTCTCTTGGAACCAGTTTAGATATTTGAGTAACCTGAGTACAGATATATCATAAGGTTAGGAAACTATATGCTAAGGTGTTTTCCTAATCAAGGTAGAAATTTGGCTGGGGCAGTCCTTTGGAAACTAATACCTTCCCTTGGAGAGGCAAACAGAGTCCCAGCCCAGTTAAATCTGTTCAGCATTATTCTTTAAGATTAGCTATGAGTCACACTAGCCAAATTACTCTAAAGTGAAACTTCCATGGTGGTCCAGTGGTTAAGACTCTGTACTTCCAATTCAGGTGGCACGGGTTCAATCCCTGGTATGGGAACTAAGATCCCACATGCCATGGGGTGCAAGTGAAGTCACTTAGTCCTGTCTGACTCTTTACGACCCCATGGACCATAACCTACCAGGCTCCTCTGTCCATGGGATTTTCCAGGCAAGAGTACTGGAGTGGGTTGCCATTTTTTTCTCCAGGGGATCTCAACCCAGGGATCGAACCTGGGTCTCTCGCATTGCAGTCAGATGCTTCACCGTCTGAGCCATCAGCGAAGCCTATGCAGTGCACGTGCAGCCTAAAAAAGAAAAAGGTACAAGAATTAATTTAAAAATATTTTAAAAATCTAAACTTTATCAGACCAATCAGATGGAGTAAGAGACTGACTAATAAGAGACTACCTTTTTGCACAATCCCTCTATGTTATAACACTGGTTGTAGAAATGCCAGCTGCCTCCATTTCAGCAGCTGTGATGGCCAAAGCAGAATTTTATTGTCTTGTTTTCTTTGCTGCTCTAATGAGGCCTCAAGAAGTATAGCTGGGAGACCAACACCAGATGGTCTTAGAGGTGATGTTTTTATCTGTTCCGCTGCTATATCATTCCTAAGGAAGAACCTTAAATCTTAACTGATTTTTTAAAATTCTATATTGAATTACCCACATGCTGTCCTCTTATGACAAATAGCGTATGCCTCTAGTTTTGGTATCAGGGACATAATTTGATTTAATCAGAAAGTTTATTAATAGTGATATGTGTGCTGAAACTGAGCAAAAAATTAAATACAAAGAAGTATAAATATTATGCTGTAATTATTTTCATGAGTGGTGCTCTAAATTTTGATAGAGAAATTCTTTGCTATCATCTTGTTAGTGACATA
This sequence comes from Cervus canadensis, assembly GCF_019320065.1. NCBI lineage: Eukaryota > Metazoa > Chordata > Mammalia > Artiodactyla > Cervidae > Cervus > Cervus canadensis. The sequence goes on from NC_057391.1 coordinate 34,553,841, forward strand.
AAGCATGGTTAGGTTTAGATGGGTTGAACAATAAAAAACCTGAAAGGTCTTCATAACTAGTACTTTTTAATGAAAGATTCATGAAATCCTGAGTTTTTCATGTTGATTTTTTTGGGGGGGTTTAAGTTTATGACAAATAGGTCTTATGTGGACTTCCTGTTCTCTAATTTTTAAATTCAGCATTTTTTTTTTCAATAAGAATTTATTGAGTTCACAGTTCTTTGCAAACAATTTTATGAGTGCTCTTGTTACAAATATGAAAACCATCACCCTTTTCACAGATAATTCAATTCTTAAATATTTCAGAGTGAAAGGGGAAGGTAAAATTCTAATGGTGGCTTGGGTATGTGGCTAGAATGTTCAAACTACCGCACAGTTGCACTTATTTCACATGCTAGCAAAGTAATGTACAAAATTCTCCAAGCTAGGCTTCAACAGTGTGTGAACTGAGACCTTCCAGATGTTCAAGTTGGATTTAGAAAAGCAGAGGGACCAGAGATCAAATTACCAACATCTGTGGGATCATAAAAAAAGCAAGAGAATTTCAGAAAAATATGTCTACTTCTGCTTCATTGACTATGCTAAAGCCTTTGACTGTGTGAATCACAACGAACTGTGGAAAATTATCAAAGAGATCCAAATACCACACTGCCTTACATGCCTCCTGTGAAACCTGTATGCAGGTCAAGAAGCAACATTTCAAAATGGACATAGAACAATGGACTTGTTCAAATTGTGAAAGGAGTCTGTCGGGGCTGTATATTGTCACTGTGCTTATTTAACCAATATGCAGAATACATATGAGAAATGCCAGGCTGGATGAAGCACAAGCGGGAATCAAGATTGCTGAGAGAAACATCAATAACCTCAGATATGCAGATGACACCATCATATAGCAGAAAGCAAAGAGGAACTAAAGAGCCTCTTGATGAAGGTGAAAGAGGAGAGTGAAAAAGTTGGCTTCAAACTCAGCATTCAAAAAGCAAAGACCTTGGCATCTGGTCCATCACTTCATGGCAAATAGATGGGGAAACAATAGAAACAGTGACAGACTTTATTTTCTTGGGCTTCAAAATCACTGCAGATGGTGACTGCAGCCATGAAATTAAAAGACACTTGCTCCTTGGAAGAAAAGCTAACCAACCTAGACAGCATAAAAAGCAGAGACACTGCTTTGCTGACAGATTTCCATAGAGTCAAAGCTATGGTTTTTCCTGTAGTCATGTATGCATGTGAGAGTTGGACCATAAAGAAGGCTGAACACTGAAGAATTGATGCTTTTGAACTGTGGTTTGGAGAAGACTCTTGAGAGTCTCTTGAAATGCAAGGAAATCAAGCCAATTAATTCTAAAGAAAATAATCCTGAATATTCATTGGAAGGACAGATGCTGAAGTTGAAGCTCCAATACTTTGGCCACCTGATGCAAAGAACTGCAAAGAACTGACTCATTGGAAAAGACCCTGATACTAGGAAAGAGGAGAAGGGGACAACAGAGGACAAGATGGTTTGATGGTATCACTGACTCAGTGGACATGAGTTTGAGCAAGCTCTGGGAGATGGTGAAGGACAGGGAAACCTGGCATGCTACAGACCATGAGGTGGCTGAGTTGGACACAACTGAGCAACTAAACAAGGGTATGTTGTGAGGAGAGCTATTATAAGCTGCTATATTTATATAATTCAAAGCAGGAAGGAATTCAATTGCTTTGGGAAAAATCTAGGAATTTGGTAAAGAAATTTTATTGACATTTGAACATGATAAAGTGGTTTACCTGGTGAATAAGCAGTTGAAGAAACTCCCAGGCAACAGTAATAGCAAGTTCACATTATGCTGATTTTGTGAGGAGGGCATCTTTACAAACTGGCCCTATCCCTAAAAAGCCAGTGTCTTCTAGAACTGGAAATTCCCTGGAAAACAGATACCTTGGTTGGAAGTGTTTTTTAGCTTGGATTTTCCTTCCATGAGTCATGACCCTCAAGGATTCTGCTGCAAATGCAGATGACACTCAGCTTCTGATAAAATTGAATGAGACCATGTTTTGCCAATTTCACCTGTTGGAAGGAACAATAAGGGATTGTTGAACAAAGGATGGAGATATGTGTGGTGATGATGTTTTTCACCATCATGTTTTAAAAATATTATAAAGACTTTTCAGGCCATTAAGTATCAGTACCCCAGCTATTAACAGAACTTATTGACTAAAATAAGCTTTGACTTAATCTTTTGTATCTTTTGCTCACCTTGGAACACAAGTTGTAGTTCTATTTTTTTCTGTTTGTCTTTGTTTAATGACTGGATTCAAATATATATAACACGTTATAATTTATAAAGTCTGATATCATTGAAGAATACCTTTTGGCAAATTTCTTTACTCATTGTTCTGTGATGGCATAAATATTCTGGTCAAGAATAACAAATGCATACAAAATCAGAGAACAGGAGGTGATTTAAATATGTGAAGTCACCCAAGACAATGGGAGAGAACAGGTTTTTGTCCTATTAGGATGTTAAACTGAGTTCAGGAGTTCTGGCTGTTTTGTTCACTGTTATATTCCAGGTGCCTATCACAGGCCCTGATACACAGTATGTTCTCAATAAATACTTTTTAAATGACTATGTTGAAAAGTGTTATACTGGGCAGAACAAACAATATCTAAAAACATTTATTCCTAGTAAAAATATAAATAAACAATAAATAATATTTTGTCAATCAAACAAAGCCTATCTAGTGAAACTCTTTTTGGAACTGATGTTATTATGCAGTATGTCTCTTTTAGGAAACTTTTATGTTCCATGAAGCAACATATTTACTCTGCTTTCTCAATCATTTGCAGGACTATCTGTCCTATGGATATTCAAAAAAAGCAAAGTGAAAAATGCTTGTTAGCTTCTATATCTGTAGCAAAGGCTCTCTCTTGCTTTAGAGACTATTTATGATTACTATTTAAATATTGTCATATCCTGGAGCATTGTTTTGTAGAATTTCCTAGTAATACGCCATTCCTGGACTTCATGAGAATCAATCAACTTGTCAATAATGATAATATTAGAATAATAATTTCAATTACATAGGTGGATTATTTTGAATTTTCAAATCAACTTCTAATATATTCTCTCATTTTTTATTATATGAAATGTTCATTGAAATGTCTGTTGAAAATGAATTTCAATGAAATGCACAAAAATATAGTGATTCTTGTATCTCAGTTAAATGACTTCTTTTTGCAAGAAATTTTATTCCTCAAATCTGCAAATATAGCATGTCTCTCCATATAGAAACTGGGCTTGGTTTGTCTATTGTGTGAATATTCTTTCAGTTTGAAAAATGTAGATCCTTGGAAAAGAAGTAGAAAGTTAATTGTGTATATTTTCACTTCCTCTTCCTTTTATTCATGCTGTGCTGTTACACATTTTATTTTGTGCTTATATCCTGATGAGTAAATGTGCCCCAACTCACCACTGATTTCTTCCTTATTTTTTCTGTATACTTTTCACATTGTCTCCATGTGGCCAAATATTGATCATTGAACTGACATGGAAAGGGTGCCCTAGGAGACTCTGTGACTGCCTTACTCTGGAGGTCATTGTTTCTTTTGACGATTTCTTTTCCCATGTCCTTCTGTCTGAAGACTCTGTCTGGGCTGATCGTTGTGTTCAGACAATGGAGAAGGTTGGGAAGTTAAAACCTATAGAATAGTCCTTAACTAATGTGGGACAGGGGTTGGAAGATCAGCACCCCGGTCAGCCTCCTCACTTTTCAGAGGGAAAGTTCTAGGATGTGTTCTTTCTAATTTCCCAGAGGGTTCTCAACAGCAGGGAGTCAGGTTTCCCTCAGTGACCACCACTCACTCCTGTTCCATCGCTGGATGTTTTCCTTTTCTTTGTCTCTTCTCCACTCCTTCAATATGTTTCCTGGGATCTGCACCCTAATGATCTCCTTATATCAGGACTGGCTTTTGGGAGGATTCAAGCTAAAAGAAATACCATCCTAGCTGTGAATTTTTTATTGGAGTTCATTCCTGTGAGTTTTGGTGGTGGTGGTGTTTTTGTGTTTTTTTTTTTTTTCTTTTGGTTTGGTTTTTATATTCTTCCTTCCTTGTGATTTTTCTCTGTGACTCAATAGTCAATTTCCTTTCAATCAAGGAATTATGTGTCTTAGGGTGTTTCTAACTCAAGCCAAATAGTTTACTATTTGAAGTAATATGAAGTAATATATGAAGTAGTTAACTACTTCACATCCATTTAATCAGAGTCAGGGGTAGAAATCTAAGTTCCTTTTTTAAAAATTGCCCAGATCTGTGGAGGGCTAAATCTCTAAAAATATAAGATGATTATCACTGCATTGCTTTCATTTTTTAAAGAAATGTTTATCTTCAGCAAGCTACTATGTTAGTTAATAGCCAAACAAAGCACCAAAAGAAGTCATTGACCTTGGCTAAAATAGTATTTTCTTCCTACAGAATGTATTCTTAATTAACCCCAAGCTAAACCTTTGTATTGCCCATCCAGAGGACCTCATGAGGAACTGACTCACTAAAATTAATGGGTATGAATCCCAGCCTACAAACTCAGGTTTGAAAGAAATATATCTTTATTATTTTATAATTTAACTTCATTTTTATTTCAACTATCTATTCTGCCATAATTTCAGAAATTGGTAACATGGAGTTCCCATTTCCAGCAAATTTTGTTTAAATTCTAGGGGTTTCTTTTATTTCCCCATGGTGTGGGACATGAGACTTGGGTCTCTGATGGGCATGGATCCCCTCCTCATTCCAATTGACTTGTCACATTCCGATCTGACCTGTCTCTCCGCTTCTTCCATTCCATCATCTGGGGCCGGGGCTGTTCCCCTGAGGCATGGAGCCTGCCCCATGGACTCACTGTGTCTGTCTAACCAGCCACTCTTAGGGACCTCAACCAAGAAGGGACACAGAGATCCCCTTTGCTCTTGAATATCCAAATGTTTGGGATTTGGTGTGGGTGTCAAGAAGCCAGTCCTCTTTCTGTCACAGATCCACTGAAGTAACCGTTGTTCAGCCCCCAAAGCTTTTCTTTTTGTTTGCCAGGAGGGGAGAAGCTGAAGAGAACTTGGGAAGAGTTCTCTTCCTCGGAGAGATTCCCTAAACTATACTTTCCATGTTATAGTTTTGAAAGGGTTTAGAATTTTGGAAAAGAAAAACCACAGACTGTTTGGTCTCTCCTCTCTTTCTTTTCCCTTCCTTTTTTTTTTCCCTTTCTTTCCCTTTTTTTGTCTGTCATTATACTTCATTGCATCCCTCCCAGGACCAATATTTTATAGATCTATCTATCTACTGTATTTGCACCACAGAGCATATCAAACATGCTAGAATGTTGATATACTGACCTTAAGGAAAGAGTCAAGTCTCTGAGACAATTGCTATGCTGACCCATGCCTTCCATCATTGAGCGCTGGCAAGGTTCTCATTCTGAAAGTCAGATGGGCACTTATTTATGAGCACTGTGTACATAGAGAATGTTTATGGCTGGTAGTGTGTGTCATGTGAAAAACGGACTTCATTGGAATAATTTTTATGTAATTTGAGCCATTTGGTGATAATTATAAACATGTTTAAAATAATATGTGATGTTTATTTTATTTTTTAATTGGGGTACAGTTGCTTTACAATGTGTGTTAGTTTCTGCTGTATAATGAGGTGAATCAGCAATATGTAAACATATATTCCCTCCCTTTTGGACCTCCCGCCCACTCCTTCCCCTAGTTTCATCCATCATCCATTCAATGCTTCTTCACTTAACTTGATAAACTGCCTCTGTTTACTTTATGTAGTTCACCTTTTTCTACTTTTTGCATTGGCTTGATGAACATTCCAAATAAAAACTAACATACAGTCCACTCTGTTTTTCTCTTGTCCCTTTTTAATTTCTGTGTTTCATTTCTTTATTAACTTAAAAATGAACTTCAAATAGTAATTCGTCTCTCACATGTTGCTGTGAAGAATGACTGGATGTCTAGATCCTGCAATATGGTTTTGACCAATACTCTTGTCTCATGGTTATAAGGAAGCTGATGATCTCAATGGCTTTGTACATTTGTTCTTTTGTATTGATGGAGTAGTTCAAGCAAGCATGCAATAGACGTTTAAAGAACACTTAGCCAAGTACATGATTTAATGCAATGAGATCAATCTTTCTTAGTTTCCTAATTACCTATGTAAGTACAAATTGGAAACAGTGCATGGAATCAATGTAGTTGAGAAGTTTAAAAACAGTGTTTAAAATAATACCATTCACTTGCAATTCACTTTTGCCTGAGATTTTAAAGGCTTTAAAAAAATGTTGACTCTTGAAAAAACAATAGTTCCTTTGTAAAATTATACTGTTTACCTCAAACTGGGCTGTAAGAATTTCTATTGCTGTTTAATAATGCTGTGTCAATAATTAAGTATACTATTTTTTAAAAATTTCATTAGTAGTATCTTTTTATCAGTTTAGCAATATTAAATAGCATTTTGAAATACTTTCTTTTCTACCAAACTCTGCAGTGCCTTTTGTCTCTTATTTTCATTTTGTGACTTTCCCAACAGATTTTTTAATCATAGATTTTTATAATTTAAAGTCAGCACCTCAGAAGGGCAATTAAAATACTTTGAAAACTTGTATATAACTTACAATGATGTTAGAAAGGTCAACAATGTTTAAAAAGGTCACCCAGGCATTCTATGCCCATTACACAGAACCATAATTGTAACATGGAATTGTTTTCTTATTCTCCCCTGGCATCTTTTCACATTTGATTTTATTGAGGCAGCACTAATCTATAATAGTCTATAAGTTTCATATGTACAATACTGTATTTCTACTTCTATATACCCTACAGCAAGCTCACCACCCAAAATTTTGTTTCTGTCTATCATCATACAGCTGATACCATTTACTTACTTCACCCCATTCTCCTTTCCCTTTCACCCTTCACCCTTCCCCCACTCCTTTCCCTGTGGTAATCACCACTCTGTTCTCTATATCTACATTTTTTTTTTTTTTTTGGTTTGGCTCGTACATTTCTTTTGCTTTTTGTTTATTTTTTTATACTCCACATATGAGTGAGATCATATGGGATCTGTTTCTGACTTGTCTCACTTAGTATAACACCCTCAAGGCACACCTATGTCCCAAAAGGCAAGATATATATACAGTGGAATATATATATACATATATATATTCATTTGAACATTTATATATTCCATCAAGGCAGAATACTGAACCACGTAGCGAGTTACCTTTCCTTCTGAGAAAAGCTCTCTCCAACTCTAAGCTGAAATTAATATCTAAAAACAGTTACACAGTACAGTTGAACACTTTGTATTCCCAATATGGATAGATTTCAGTTTTAAATTTGGCCTCAAATATTTCTGAATGTATGAACTCAAATATTAGCATAATGCACTTCCTCTGTTCTTACTTAATAATGTGCTGCATAGACTGACACTCTGATATAAGCAAAAAAGAAAGTACTGTGTCTGAACAGATTTTTGTGCAGTTTCTACTTTGTTTGATGAGAAGTCTGCAATGAAGCATTTTTTATTGAATGGATATTTATCTACATTTTTTTTTACCTGAAAGTTTTCAAACAACTTACTTTCACTGGGGAGATCAGTATAACCCAAACGTTGGAGCGGTGGCCATCATAGTTTGGTGACTATTTTTGAAAAGCAGTTTATTTGCATCTAAGTTTTAAAACAGTGGTTATGAGAACTCACATTGCCTAAACTTTCTGAACAGAGGTTAGAGGTGAAATATTGGAGATGCTTTAAATTACATGATTTTGTTATTCCTTTCAAGATGAAAAACCAGACCCACTGCCTGGTAAAAACCTCTCGCTATCTTTTTCCTTACTTGATTGTGTTCAGTTTGCAAAATATGTATCATTTGACCTGAGGATGATCCAAAAATTAAATAAATGATGATCTTGACCATGAAAATACAAGAACTAAGCAGCTTCAATATTTATACCTGGAAGGACAAAAACAAATGGTGATTGTCAACATTAAAAGATAAAGGCATTTTTGTTTTAAAACTTTAATTCTTCTCATCATTCTACTTGTGGAACAATAATTCAAGAATACATAAAATTTAATTCCCCTCTCCATATGTAAGATTCTTAGTAAAATTCCACAGATTTATGCCACATAATTAAAATAAATAACCATTCTATATGGTTTAAATTTGATCGGTACAATAAGATTTTGGCACAAGAGAACAGCATTTCATTTTAATTGTTTGTGTAAATATAAAGCGTATTGTTGAAGTCTGGCCACAGTAGATCTAAATAGGTGCATGTTCTTTTGTTTGTCTTTTAGCGTCTCCGTCAATTAAACTCTTGGTGGATGACCCTATTGTTGTAAATCCTGGAGAGGCCATAACATTAGTATGTGTCACGACTGGAGGAGAGCCTGTACCCTCCCTCACATGGGTCAGGTCCTTTGGGACTCTGCCTGAAAAGACTGTTTTGAATGGAGGAACTTTGACCATTCCTGCCATCACCTCAGAAGATGCTGGCACTTACAGCTGCATTGCCAATAATAACGTGGGAAACCCTGCAAAAAAGTCCACCAACATCATTGTGAGAGGTAAGTTTGCCTAGAGAATGTTACGGCATAAATTTCTAGGTTAGCCAGGCTATGATAAAGCAAATGATGTTTGTAAATAATGTTCTTTAATTATAAAAGTAACCTAAGATTTCTGAGTCTTAATAACCCTGCTTTATATTTGCATTGAATAGTTTGCATAACACATTCTTAGTGGAATAGTTTTATCTAAAAAAAAAAGCTTAAAACCCAAAGTTGGCATAGAACATTATGCATTGTTATACAGATTGGGCATAATTTTAAGGATTTAACACATGTATCAATTTAATGTTTAATAAACATTTATCGAATCCTTATTATATGAAGAACCTTAAACTGTGGGATTACATTGACATCTATAAACATTTCCTTGTACTCAAGGATTCTACTGTCAGAGAGTGAAAATTAAATGTATCAGTTTAGAGCCATATGATACAGTCTTTGGCAAGCATAGGCAAAGTTATGGACATAAAAATAAAAAATTATAGTAGTTTCTGGCAGATATTTTTAGGGAATATCTAATAATTTGTATCAGATCTTGTAGGCTGGGTAGAGTTTTAACAGACTGAGATTAGCTAAAGTCATGGAAAAGTTAGAGTTAGGAAAAGGTTAAGTTTATTTGAGGAATGTAAAAAATAGGTAGTGACCTACTGCTTACCTACCACTAAGTCAATAGCAGTGATTTCTATAGCTAGTGTACCGGCGTTGCATGTGGAGGAGATGCTAACTTCCCATTTCAGAGAAGGTAAAGTCATGTGCTTGGAGAGCATGTTTCTTCTTGTCTCACTTCACTGGCTTGGCTCTGGCTTCGGGATCGAGGATGGATACCCATGCCTCTAAAGTTAAAATAGATATCCATATGGGTCTCTTCCAGTAGACAAATGAAAATTTCTCATGATGGAAGATTATAATGATAACAAAATATAATTGGATATATTGAGATAAACACTTGTGATTTTGTGAACATAGACTAGTGATTTTAGTGACCGTAGTTATCTGTTACGATCTAAACTAACAGAAATATACTATTTGGTCAAAAATATACTCTATTCAAAATATCGGAAGATGTTTCAATGTAAACCAAAACACTGTAGATACTGCACTATTTGCCTCAAAATTGTACTCATACAATATGTATTTAGCACCTGTACTTAGTAATTGTCAGATAGACCATTATTTAGGATCATTATAAAATAAAACTTCATGCCTATTTAGCTACAGCAATGTTGTCTTATGTTCAATGTTACTGAAAGAAGTGTTGTTCATACTTAGGTTTTCTTTTAAACCATATATCAGCCATTAGCATACATAACAAGGAAAATCAGTTGATTAAATTGTTCCTAAAACTTCAGACTCAGAACTAACCCAACTTCCAAGTCAGTTTTCATATCAATCTTTGCTGACTATGGTCATTTAGATTTCTAAATCTAGTTTAATCATAGAGTCATCAGCAACTGTATTGAATTCCTGCATAACTGGCAAAGTGTCCAGCATAGTGGTGTTGCTCAGGGACCCTCCATAAAGAACTCAATCAATTCACAGCAAATATATACTCCTAGAATGATTTGCTTCTTCCCAGCCCATCTAGCAGTTTTCATCTGATTTCTTCCTAAAGATAGTTTTCAGCTTTGACATGAATGACCTAAAATAAATAAACCCTGAACAATGTATTTCTTCAATTTATCATTTCTCTTCTGTGCCTTTAATTTACCTGAAGTGTCCATTTGCATAGTCATATTCCCAGTAGAATTTCTCAGCAGTAGCATTCACATAATTCATAAAATCGAGTTTGTATGTAATCTTGCTGAATATAGAAATAGCCTTGGTTAACAAGTCCTAGATTAAATTGTGAGGAGAAAAACTGCTACAGTAATATGAGGCATTTGATTTCTGCCACAAAGGCCAAGAAATTCAGTTAAAGAAAAAAATGGCTTTCTTCTTATTATAGCAAATAAATTATTTTCAAGTCTTTTGAATTTGTAGAACTCTGCCGTATCTTAGATTAACTGTGTCATTGTTACAGCAAAAATAGAACTCTGGGTTCATTTTCCCCCATTCCTTTCCATAATTAAATCAAAAGCCACAGACCAGGTTTTCTAAGCAAGCATGAGGATATTCTATGCATAGAGTTTCCACTATCGTTTGAGAATATCCATGGACAAAATAAGATTGTAGGGAGCAGACAGGAAAAAATAAATTCTAGAAATGTTTCTGAATGTGTCATTTGCTTTTTAAAAAATAGAAAACACTTTAAATAATGTAGTTAACCATCTATGTAGATAGTGAGCTCCAAAGCTGAAGAGGAATCTCATAGGTTTTAATGTTTTGTTGGACATTCAGAAACAGAGCAGTGATTCTTTTCTTATGATCCTCTAAGAGATTACAGTGGTTAAGCTACATTTCTCCCAAGTCAGAAGAGCAGTTCCTTCATACATTTGATAAGAAAATTATGCTGTTGTCCTAGGCACATGTTGGTGACCTGAGCTCAATTTCCACTTTCCCACCCAAAGTTCTCTGTTGTGAGTCACTGTGTTTAGAAATGCCCACATTTCTCTTCTGTTATGAATTGAATGAGCCACTGTGTTGAGCAGTCATGGTTCATAACATGATCAAGACATACTATATTTTAGTGTCCTGCAGTTTTAAAAAATTTTATTCAGTGGCTTAATCTTGCCCTGCTTCAGAAAAAATGTCAGGCAGACCCCATGGTCCTTTAGTTCATTTTTAGAAATAGAGTCCTGCAGTGCATTCAAATCACAGTCATACATCTAGTTCAGAGTTTTGTATGTATGCTGCAAAATAGTAATACAAACCCTAACATGATGTAATGGAAAGTTTTCTCCCCTGCACAGCTTGGGGCAACTTTGGGCTGGAGACCTTCAGTGGGCAAGGGAAGGAGAGGGGCTAGTATGGTTGGCTTCTTCTTGTTTGTCTATTTATTCTCTGCCCTCCTCTCCACCACCCTGTCCCTGACCTGATAGCCAGACTCTGACGTTCCTGGCTTGGGGTAGGGTAGGAAGGTTTCTAGATATAATTTTGTCTTTCTTCTGTGGCACATTAATGGACTCTTCCATGGTGGCTCCATGGTAAAGAACCCGCCTGCCAATGCAGGAGATGTAGGTTCAATCCCTGGGTCAGGAAGATCCCTTGCAGAAGGATATGGTAAACCATACCAGTATTCTTGCCTAGGAAATCCTGGACAGAAGGACCTGGTGAGCTACAATACATGCAGGCTCAGTCACTTCAGTCTTGTCCAACTCTTTGTAATCCTGTAGACTGTAGCCCACCAGGCTCCTCTGTCCGTGGGATTCTCCAGGCAAGAATACTGGAGTGGGTTGCCATGCCCTCCTCCAGGGCATCTTCCCACCCCAGTGTTTAAACCCACATCTGCCTGCATCTCCTGCATTGCAGGTGGATTCTTTTACCCAATGAGCCATATGGGAAGCCCTACAGTTGATGGGGTCGCAAAAGAGTTGGACACGACTTTAAGGACTAAATGACACTCATTTGGTGACTAAATGACAAGACCAATCTAGAAGAGATTCACAAAGGTGTGTGCCAAGGAGAGATCTCTAGGCATGCGTTGTCCCAAGACCATCCCTAAGCCATATTCCTTGAGCATATTGTGCCGTATCCCTCCTGCCTGTCTGCTGAAGGCTTCTCTCTCCTCCAGGCAGCCGGCTCAACAAGAGCCCAAGACAAGAAGCCCATGTTACCTCTCCTCCCTGTGTGACTCACAGCTGTAGGCAGAAGTGCTTACCAATAAATGCTGCGAGCGCGCCGAGATTCCAGTGTAGCAACTTCTAGCCTGTGGTCATACAGGTTTTGATTTCCTCAGATATGTCCAGGCATCATTTCAGTGAAAATATTTCAGTGCTTTGACTGGTCCCATGAAATGCCCCTAAATAGGCCTGAGATGTAATAGGCTCCCCAGATGCCTGGGGCCTGAGAAGCGTCATCTCACAGTTTTCTTCAAAGATGTCTTTCCTGTCAACTTTGATCTTTGATCCTTTTCTCTGTGCTTAATTATCTATAAATCCCTAGAATCATAGAATGGAGTTTCTTTCACTTTTGAAAATTCTGCATAAGAAAGAGATTTGCCTTGCACTCATTGTGAAATTCTGTGGATTTTGTTCTCTGTCAAGAGTGTATCAGGAAAAGTCTATTCTATTATCTGGTTTCACAAGAGTATAGGATTATAAGAATTTTCAGAATTTCTAACTGATGTTCTTATGTGATCATCAGTAAATCCTTTTGGTTCTATCTTCAAACTATACTCTAAATGGAACCATGTCTTGCCAAGTTCACTGTTGCCACCCTTGTGTAAGCTATCAGCATGTTTCCCCTCATTGATTAAAATAGTCTTTTTATTAATCTTCTTTCCAGTTCAGCCTCTGTTTTAGAAGAAGCTGTTTATCCACTATATTATATAAGGTGGACTAGGCTAAGTTATATCAGGTAGACAAGGCTTCGCTGGTGGTTCAGTGGTGAAGAATTTGCCTGCAATGTAGGATATGCGGGTTCAATCCCTGGTTCAGGAAGATCCCTTGGAGAAGGAAATGGCAACCCACTCCAGTCTTCATGCCTGGGAAATCCCATGGACAAAGGAGCCTGTCGGGATACAGTCCATGGCATCGCAAAAGAGTTGGACATGACTTAGGGACTAAACAGTAACAACAGGCTGAGTTAACAAATAGACCCATACATATAATTATCCAAAACAAAAATCCTTTAGCTTTTATCATGGAAGTGTTTAAGATGTTCCCTAGTTGATTATGTTGGCAGTGGCATTGTATATGTGATCGGTGTGTGTAGTGGGGGCATGTAGGAGTAGAGAGTCTATTCCATGCAGTCATTAGGCACCTAGGGTGATGATGTTTCTGTCATCTTCAATCTATGGCTTCTAAGATTGCTCTGAGTATTACCTCCATCCCTGTCAGCTGGAAGTGGGAAGGAGTTTGAATGAGCATGCATGGAAGACTTCTGTCTGTCGCATATGCGTTAGTTCCAATCACATTCTGTTGTTCTGTTGGCAACATAGTCTGTTCTGTTGGTACACAGTCACACCATTGGGTACCAGGTATAAGAGGGCATGGGTTTTGGTCAACTGCAAACCATCTCTGTTACATTCATTCGAGAGCCATCTCATCCTCCTGATCGGATTCTCCCATGGCTTCCCACTTACCTAAAATGGAATTCACATTCCTCACTTGGTCATTTCATGTCACTCTCTTCTTTACTCACTCTGCTTTAGACACATCATTCTTCTTGTTCTCCACAACTCAGGACTTAAACATTTGCTGTTCTTTCAGCCTGGAATGTTAATTTTCAAATACCATCATCAGAGAAATGTCTTCCCTGACTCCCATATCTTAGATAATCAACCCCTAATCCACTGAATGATCTATTGTTTCTTCCTATCACATAAATGCCTGGAGTTATTTTATACATTTAAACAACTTACTGTCTATTTCATGGCACTGTATATAGGAACAAAGAAATTATCTATTTCTCACAACGCCATATCCCTGGAGTTTAAAAAATTGCTCAGCATATAGTAGATTCTCATAAATATATGTTGAATGAATTCATCACTTTTTATGATTTCTTCTGGACTTCTATTGCCCATTGATACTCTTAAATATATAATAAATAATATTAAACAAAATTAGGAAATTCAACAGCATGTTAAAATTATATTAAATATTTATGTGATGACTACTCATTTGAAAGGCCACATTGTTCTAATTATCCATTGCTGTGTAATAAGCCACTACAAGACAATAGCTAGAAATGATGTAATTTACTTATTTACTCACATATTTGGGGGTTGGCAAACTTAGCTAAAATATCTAGTACTGTGTGTGTGCATGCTTAGTCATGTCTGACTCTGCAACCCCATGGCGTGTAGCCCTCCAGGCTCCTCTGTCCATGGGATTATCCAGGCAAGAATACTGGGTTGCCATGCCCTTCTCCAAGGGATCTTCCAACCCAGGTATCAAACATGTATCTCCTGTGGTTTTTGCTTTGGCAGGCGAATTCTTTACCACTGAGCCATCTAGGGTCTCATATAGTTGCACTCAGAAGATAGTGGGGCTGGCATCATCTTCAAAGCTTTTCCAATCAAATTTCTGGTTTCTGGACCAGAAAGTCTAAACAGCTGGGTTCCTTAGGTCAGTCTCTCTGTCTCTCATCTATTGGTCTCTCATTTCTCTCATTCATTTTCAATAGCCTCTTTACATGGTTTCTCCACTCGGCAGCCTCAAGTTACCAGGCTTGTACAGGTTCCCAGATTAGGGTGTTTCTATCCTTTTAAGTCGTGTGGTATCATTACTGCTATTGTCTGTTCATCAAATCAGTGCCAGAAGATTGGCCTGGTTCTAGGAGGAGATCAAACATTTTCACCTTTTGGAGGGATATGAGTCAGATAGTCTGCAGATGTGTTTTAAAGCCACCACCACAAGCCATATTCATCATTCATACTCTTATGCTGCCTCAATGCACGTTTATGCCTCTGTCTTTCCCCTTTCCTTCTTAATTTCATCAACCACTATGTTGAACCCATGGCTTCTGCACAACTGATATCCTAAACAGATGTCCTCTTTAAATTGTAGAATTTCTCCAGTTTATCTTTGTTGGCTATGATATCAGATTCCTAATATGTAGGAAATATTTTGTCAATATTGAAATAGATTAACTTTTATGGAAGAAGTCAATATGTATTCAGAAAAGCATGAATTTACACTTTCCTAACTGAACAAAAATATACTGTAACCTCCAGGAATATCATAATCCTCTGTTCTGAAAAACATTGATTTACCTAACTCTAGTGTATCCACATGAAAGGACTGAGATCTTTAAAAACCTGACTTTTTATATTAAACATATTTGTTCAGAACTCATTTAATGGTAATATATCAAATATTAGCACTGCTAATATTTCAAAATGATCTTTAGGGTTATTACAAAAAAAATCTTAAAATTATAAAATTCTATGAAAAAAATGTTAGTTTTTTTGAGTATGCAGGTTCTGTTTAAGAAATAGTAATTGTTATTATCATTTTGAGCATTCACCATGTGCTAGGCTACCAGGTGCACCATATACAAGAAGTTTTTGATAATTCTGTAATGTTCATGAAGTAAAAAATATTATTATCCCTATTTTAAAGAATAATAAAACTGAAGAGGAAGCAGTGAAATAACTTTGCCCAAGTACAAGCCTTATTTAATCAGTGAAGCTGAGTTTCAAAGCCCACGCAGTATGGTTCAAGGGCCACTGTCTTAACCAAGGTACCATCAGTTCAGTTCAGTTCAGTTGCTCAGTCATGTCCGACTCTTTGCAACACCATGAATCGCAGCATGCCAGGCCTCCCTGTCCATCACCAACTCCCAGAGTTTACTCAAACTCATGTCCGTCAGGTCAGTGATGCCACCCAGCCATCTCATCCTCTGTCGGCCCCTTCTCCTCCTGCCCCCAATCCCTCCCAGCATCAGGGTCTTTTCCAATGAGTCAACTCTTCATGTGAGGTGGCCAAAGGACTGGAGTTTCAGCTTCAGCAGCAGTCCTTCCAATGAACACCCAGGACTGATTTCCTTTAGGATGGACTGGTTGGATCTCCTTGCAGTCCAAGGGACTCTCAAGAGTCTTCTCCAACACCACAGTTCAAAAGCGTCAATTTTTCGGCGCTCAGTTTTCTTCACAGTTCAGCTCTCACATCCACACATGACCACTGGAAAAACCATAGCCTTGCCCAGACGGACCTTTGTTGGCAAAGTAATGTCTCTGCTTTTTAATATGCTGTCTAGGTTGGTCATAACTTTCCTTCCAAGGTACCATAGTGCCTTTCAAAATTCAGCCAAGTTTTCAAAAATGTATAACTCCTCCCCCTGTCTCCAAATTGAACTGACTAATTTCCTTCTATTTTCCTCTACCCTTGCCTTGCCAAAAACTTACTAAGAATTCTTTCTGGGTTGTAAATTGAATACATTTTTATGCACATTAGAAAAAAATCCGCAACTGTTTAGTCCTTCCCATTACACTATTCCCATTACACTTCCCTCCCCTACATACAATCATTTTTGATTGGAGGAAATCCCATGTTTTTTTAAATCAGTATTTTTTCTCCAGTAATGGTGGGCATACTTCACGTTCTAACCAACATACTGTTTGTAGTTTAAGATTGTCTAAATAATATTACATTTGAAGGACTGAGCATGACTCTGTTACTTTTATTGGCAGTCTTACAGGTTATTGTTCAAAATTGTTAAAGAATTTCTATTAATGATAAGAGATCCATTGAATTATGAAAGACAAAGATACAAAATAACTGCACACATAAGACACCTAGTATAGACAAGGAACAAAACAAGAACTATAAAGTGTGTTCATTGTTTTCACTGAAAGGTATATACCTCTAAGCTATTGATCAGAAAGTCAGAGTTAATTGTCAATTTTCCAGAAAGATTTGATCTTATTTAGCGCCCAGTGTGTTTCTAAATGTAAATTACTTGTGAATTACCAATTACAGGGTGGGCCCAGTTCCTCCAGAGCATTTAGATTAATCAAATTAAATTTCCAGTCATCAATAATTTTCTTCCATAACCTTTCAATAATAAAAACTGTAAAGATAATAGCTGAAATTGTAAAAAAAAACTAATCCTTTAACTTTCTCCAACAGCTAAACTGTTTGCTGTGTGCAGGTGTCCCAATTACTCATGTAGATTAAATGCTCTATTTCTATTTTCCCAATTTAATATTCTGTAGTAATTACATCTCCCCAAAACGCCATAGAGAATTTTAGTGTATTATGTTGTGTAGCTCTGAAATTGTTTCATTATTATCTTTTTAAAAATTAATCAGGACTATACAAAATGTAAAAATTACCAATTTGGTAGTTCTCATCTGAATATAGATAACTCACTTTTCTCTTATAAATGAAATAAATCTAACTGCCTTTGTTAGTTGAAATAACACAGGAGGGATTATAAAATATAATTTCAAGTACAAAGTTTATCTGGATACTGTATAATCTTATAATTAATTTTATATAATTATATACAGACAGTCATACATCTTATTTTATTAAAACTTAGATGGTCCCACTTAGTAGTTGGAATCTGTCACATATACTTTAGTCAAAAGGAGATGCATCACTTTGTAGTAGTGCTTTAAAAGTCAATTATTGTTAACTGTGAGAAAAGAAGAAGCTTATTCAAGTAACATTGTTTTTAAATTTCTTCTGTTTCTTTGAAGGCATTCATATATCTCTTTGTTTGTTTCATTTTTGGATATCCTATAGTTGTAAAATAGAAACAAAACAATGATATTAATTTGAAAACTCCTGATTCAGATTTTTTATCCTGTTGTTATGGGAGGTGCTTATTTCCCAGGCCTACTGTCTCGCCATTCTTAGTCTGTATGGATTAAACAGTCTGCAGACAGTAAAGTATAGCAGGAAAAAAGATCTATGATATGGACGTGGCTTCTTTTAAATTAGCTCCCAGACTACGAATAAATAAAGAGGCCTCTGCTTACTCTCCTCTACACCAAGAAATTACAGTTCCTAATTTTTAAGTACTTTTTGCACTAAAAGTCTATGATTCTACACTATCAAAACAAACCATGACCTGTGCCCATTTCTGAGTTCAGTTCAGTTCAGTTCAGTTCAGTTGCTCAGTCTTGTCCGACTCTTTGTGACCCCATGGACTACAGCACACAAGGCTTCCTTGTCCATCACCAACTCTCAGAGCTTGCTCAAACTCATGTCCATCGAGTTGGTGATGCCATCCAACCATTTCATCCTCTGTGGTCCCCTTCTCCTCCTGCTTTCAATCTTTCCCAGCATCAGGGTCTTTTCCAGTGAGTTAGTTCTTTGCATCAGGTGGCCAAAGTATTGGAGTTTTAGAATCAGCATCAGTCCTTCCAATGAACACCCAGACTGATCTCCTTTAGGATGGACTGGTTGGATCTCCTTGCAGTCCTAGGGACTCTCAAGAGTCCTCTCCAACACCACAGTTCAAAGCATGAATTATTCAGCACTCAGTTTTCTTCATAGTTCAGCTCTCACATCCATACATGACTACTGGAAAAACCATAGCTTTGACTAGATGGACCCTTGTTGGCAAAGAAATGTCTCCGCTTTTTAATATGCTGTCTAGGTTGGTCATAGCTTTTCTTCCAAGGAGCAAGTGTCTTTTAATTTCATGGCTGCAGTCACCATCTGTAGTGATTTTGGAGCCCAAAAAATAAAGTCCAAAGTCTGTCACTGTTTCCATTGTTCCCCCATATTTTGCCATGAAGTGATGGGACCAGATGCCATGATCTTAGTTTTATGAATGTTGTGTTTTAAGCCAACTTTTTCATTCTCCTCTTTCACTTTCATCAAGAGGCTCTTTAGTTCTTTTTCACTTTCTGCCATAAGGGCAATGTCATCTGAATATCTGAGGTTATTGGTGTTTCTCCCAGCAATCTTGATTCCAGCTTGTGCTTCATCCAGCCTGGCATTTCACATGATATACTCTGCATACAACTTAAATAAGTAGGGTGACAATATATAGCCTTGATGTACTCCTTTCCCAATTTGGAACCAGTCTGTTGTTCCATGTTCAGTTTTAAATGTTGCTTCTTGACCGCATACAGATTTCTCAGGAGGCAGGTATGGTGGTGTGGTATTCCCATCTCTTGAAGAATTTTCCACGGTCTGTTGTGATCCACACAGTCAAGGGCTTAGGTGTAGTCAATAAAACAGTTGTAGATGTTTTTCTGGACCTCTCTTGCTTCTTTGAAGATCCAATGGATGTTGGCAATTTGATCTCTTGTTCCTCTGGCTTTTCTAAATACAGCTTGAACATCTTGAATTTCACTGTTCATATACTGTTGAAGCCTGGCTTGGACAATTTTGAGCATTACTGTGCTAGCATGGGAGATGAGTGCAATTTGTGGTAGTTTGAACATTCTTTGGCATTGCCTTTCTTTGGGATTGAAATGAAATCTGACTTAATCACACTTTATTTTTGTTTACAAATTTGCTTATACAAATATGTGACTACAAATACATAGTTGTACAGATTTGATTATTAAAAAACATTGAACTCTCAAACTAAATTATTTTTTAAAAAATTTGTTTTAGTTACTTACAGTAGAATGTTAAACCAGGAAGATAAATGCAAATGGTACTTTCAATAGATGTTTAAAAGGTTTCTATTCCACACTAGATCTGTATCAGTTGCTATAAGGGACGAAAAAGGAATGGGTACAGTCGCTGAACCCCTCGAGTTCTTAAACTTATAGGGAGACAATCAGCAGGGCAACTCACTCCATAGATCGTGAGGAAGATCATAACTTCACAGTAGAAGAATAGGCAAAAGCTATTCTAACAGAATAGCTTGCTGTTGTAAGCTCAGGTGAAGAAACGATTAATTATGATTAGGAAGACAGAGGAAAATTCCCAAGAAGGTGGCATTTGAGAAGGTGTTTGAAAAATGAGAATCCTTTCATATGTAGAAATGAAGTCCCTCTTTCCTTTTCTGCTCAGATATTGATGTTAAGTAGCTTTTTGAACTTCCTCCATTTCTTATTTATGAAATATCAGAAACTATAATAGCTTTTTAAAAGAAAAATAACTCTTTTAACTTTCGCATTTTACAGTAAATATTTTCAGAAATTAGGTAATTTATGCATTTTATTTTGCAATTTTGAAATAATGCCTAAATGTTTATATTTTACAGTCTTGAGTTGCATAAGATTTTATATAAAAATCTTAATTGAATTAGTCAATTTTATGTTTACTGTGTTTTCTGTTTCTCTTTGGTTTCCATCCAATATTCTTCTAACACTAGTGCTCTTTCTAAATGCTTCAGGAAATCTCTAAATAGAGATAATCAACCTAATTCTTGTATTATTACTCATCTGGACTTGATAAGATGATTTCTTAATTTTAGCTTTCAAAGAATCTTTTCTATTTTTTTCTTTTTTTAAATCTTATTGTCTCAGCAAATATAGTTATCTGAAAATTGTGTGTGCATGGAAATCAACCCAGTTGTTCCAATCCATCTTAGCAAAAATGTATCTGTTAAAATCAATCAAGAATGAGTGATAAGTAAGAGAGAATTTATCTGTGTAAAGTTCATAAATTCATTCCAAAACTAATTAGTTAATTTCCAAAATCCAAAAAGTAGGAAAATACTTTTAAAAGCTAATGAAAAAAAATCAGCTACTTTTTTTCTAATTAGAGACCTTTTTCAGTCGTGGAAACATTAGGATTGGTCTTCTCATGATTCTTTCTATCATTTCTGCCCCACATACAGTTATTTAGTTAATATACACAGGGATAACACAATTCACATTCAAGTTTAAGACATCATTGAATGGATGATATGAGCCCATTGCAAAAAAATGAGATAGAAGAGAGTAGCATTTTATTTATCTGCATAGATCAGTGGTTCTCAGTTGGGGGCAGTATTTCCTTTAGAGGACATTTGTCAATGTACTGAGTCATTTGGGGCTTCTCAGGTAGCCCTAGCCTACCAGCCAATGTAGGAGATAACAGACATAGGTTAGATTGTTAGGAAGATATCCTAGAGGAGGAAATGGCAACCCACTCCAGTATTCTTGCCTGGAGAATCCCATGGACATAGGAGCCTGGTGGGCTACAGTCCATAGGGTCTCAAAGAGTCAGACTTGACTGAAGTGACTTGGCATGAGACATTTTTTTATTGTTATGATGGGGAGTGTGGTGTGCCACAGACATTTAAGGGGTAGAGGCCAGGGATGCTGTTAAATACCATTTGATACACTGGGCAACCTTCATATAAAAAAAATACCTGGTCCAAAGTGTAAATAGTGATGCTATTGAGAAAATCTGGCGTAGGTAAAGGTTTCCCTTATAGTCAGCTAGAAAGACTCACAAAGCTATACACTGATGTGTGTACACACATAGTTAATTTCCAAAAACGCTGTACATTTTGACACAGCATTGATGTCAGATATTAATCATTCTTGACACATTTCTTAGAATTTCAGATGTCAGTTGTTCTTAACCTGACTTGCATGTTTCTCTGTATCTTGGAAAAATGTATCAACTAGCCCAGCTTTTGTTGTTGTTGTTTAGTCACCCAGTTTGTCCGACTCTTTGCAACCCCATGGGCTGCATCATGCCAGGCCTCCCTGCCCCTCACCTTTGAGCAGTGTCTCTTCTCTGTGGTCCATATCTATGAGCTCCTGTCTCCTGGGTTATAATGATCTCTCTCTGTGAGTCTCAGCTGTTTACCCACTCAGTATCTTAGACTCATTCCTCTGAAGCTCTATACTCCATTTGCCAACATATCTCACATCATTTGTTAAAATTTTTCAATGTGCTTCCCAATTTTGAAATGTAATATTTACTCTAATAGTAAATATTAATGTACTAAGACGTGCTCCCTCTCCCAGGTCATCCATTGAGCCCACAGAGTCAATGAACACAGCCAAATGAACACAATTTTTTCGTATATGGTGCTCTTAAGTCCTATACAATTTCCACGTTTCCAGTAGCACTAGAAGATAACCTGTCAGATTATCCAAAACATGAAAGTAAGGTGATGGAAAATTAAAAAATAGATATTTCTGTAGCTTTTATCAATCATTCTAACCTTTCTCCTAATTTATCCTGTTTGTGTGTGTATATGTGTGTGGGAAATAGAGAGTGTATATGTGGTCGAAAGAGCTTATCTTCGTACACTATGGGTTAAATGCTGACTTTCTTTACTGAAACTTATTTTGAAGGACTCTTTCTACCATGGCACATTTCATTTCATTTCACATTGACTATTAATTTATTCTGACGGAAGTAGGAAAACCTGAAAAGCGAGGCATGTAATTGATTGCAGTTGGTCTGTTAATTTAGAAGTTATTTGGTGTGAGTGCTCCGAGAAATGATGTTCACTTCATAACAAAATTTCAGTCTTTTTTTCCTCTCACAGTAATGGAATCTAGACTTGGTGTCCCTGTTCTTTTGTTATTAGTTTTAATATATTATTGTTACACAGTATCCTCTTGCCTTCCTCTTGCCTGGCGATAATATAATCTGGATATATTAAAACACTATCTTAAAAATGTAATGTAAAATATGACTTTATTTTAATAAGTGTAACAGAAATCGTCAGCATATAAGTACATACCTTATTGGACTTTTATGAAGTGGGCACATCTGTGTCTGTAGCACCTTGATTGAGAAGCTGAGAATTAATGTTAATAGTTATCAGGAAGTTTCTCTCTTGCCACTCTTTCACAGCCTCACTAAAATGTGACTTCTGACTTTGAACATCCTTTACTAGTTTTGCTGTTTTAATGGAATTATATACTATACAACTTATTTCTAGATTTCTGTCCCAATATTATGTTTGTGATATTCATATGCTGTTATGTATATAGCAAGATGTTTTTAATTTTTAGTATAATATTCCATTGTATGCATAGAACAGAATCATTACATTTGGCTATTTATGAATTTTCGAGTTGTTTCCAGTTTGAGACCATTGTGTGAAAAATTCTGCTCTCAGTATTTTTGAACCAGTCTCTTCATGAAAATATTTCCATTAGATGCATGCATGCTAAGTCTCTTCCATCATGTTCGATTCTTTGTGACCCTGTGGACTGTAGCCCACCAGGTTCCTCAGTCCACGAACTCTCCAGGCAAGAATATACTGGAGTGGGTTGCCATGCCCTCTTCCAGGGGATCTTCCCGACCCAGGGATCAAACTTGCTTCTCCAGCAGCTCCTGCATTGCACACAGATATCTTTACTGATGAGCCACTAGGGAAGCCCCTTCTATCAGATATGTACCTAATAAGCATAGGATAAGATGTGATATCTAATAAATTTTCCAATTTACACTTCTGCAAGCATTCCATTTGTTCCATGTTCTTGTCAGTGCTTAATGTCATCTGTATTTTTCATTTTAAACACTCTATTTGGTGTCATGGAATCATAGTGTGATTTTAAATTGCATTTATCTTATGATTTGTGAATTGAGTAAATTTTCAAAAGATTTTGACCACTCTATTATCTTTTTTTGGCAATCACCTGTTCAAGTCATGGCCCACTTCCCTCCTTTTGTGTTTTACTTTTCTTCATTTGTAGAGTCCTTTATGTATTTGATATGTCATTTATTTAATATATTTATTAAAATTTTTTCTTCTACTTTGTGGCTTACCTTCTCACAATCTTAATGCCATTCTATAATGAATAGGAAAATCCTCCATTTTAATGCAGTCTAAACTATCCAAAAAAAAAAGGGGGGGAATTTAAGAAAGCTTTTTTATTCTTTTTAAGAAAAATTGTCTTAAACTTAGATAATAAAAATATACTCTTATGTGTCCTGCTAAATGTTTCATTGTGTTACCTAAATATTTGATGTATAATTCATTTGAAATTGACTTTTCTATGTGGTTTGAGGTAGGACTAAAGATAATGTTTTGGTTTTTAATTTGCATATCTAGTTAAATCATTACCACCGATAAAATTGACCATTACTTCCCATTATACTGCTTCATCACTTTTGTCATAAATTAAAGGATCAAAAAAAAAAAAAGGATCAAATACATGTGAGTCTATTTCTTGATTCATTTCTCTTCTATTTTTTAGTCTTTGTTTACACTTATGTTAATACTACTCTGTCTCAATTACTATAAAATTGCATGAAATCTGGTAGAACAAGGATTTTTGCTTTTTCCTTTTTTAGTCTTGCCTTGGTTAGTCTTGGCCCCATGTGTTTCTATATGTATTTAATGAGCAGTTTATCACTTTTTACTTGGACTCCTAAAAAAACCTGAAATTTTTATTTGGACTGAATTGAATCTGCAAATCATCCAATTATTGTCATATTCTACCCCTCCTTTTATTTGTCTTCTTTAATTTCTTTCACAACAGTTTGTGATCTTCAACGGAGTGATCTTAAACATCTTTTATTAGATTTATTCTGAGTATTTGAGAATTTTGTTTTCTTTATTTTTGGCATTGTACATAGTATCATTTTTAAGGTTTTATTTCCTATCTATTTTAATGTATTTATTTCTTATTTGTTTTGATGCAAATGACTTTGTATATCAACCCTGCTAAATTCAGTTATCGATTTTAATAATTATCTTAAGAGTCTCTTGAATTTTCTATGTACATAATCTTGTTGGCTTCAAATAATGAAAGATATACTTCTTCTTTTTACATATATATATTTCTTGATTTATTTTGTTGCCAAAAATGTCAAAATCACATGTTTAATAGCAGTAGAATATTGCATACCCTCCTCCCTTCTGCAATGCCAAAGGGAAAGTTTTAAGAGTCAAATCATTAAATACAAATCTTGTTGTTTTTATTGTTCAGTCGTTAAGTCATGTCCAACTCTTTGCAACAACGTGAACTGCAGTACACCAGGCTTCTATGTCCTTTACTGTCTCCTGGGGTTTGCTCAAATTCATATCCTTTGAGTCGGTGATGCCATCCAACCATTTTATCCTCTGTTGCCCTCTTCGTCTCCTGCCCTCAATCTTTACTAGCATCAGGGTCTTTTTCCATCATTCAGACAATTTAATGATACTGTTCTGTTCATAGCTGGCCAAGAACTTTTAATGAGTTCTAAATGCCATGAAATAATTGAATTATTGCAAACAATGCAAGGAAGGAAGAATAGGGGAATGAGGATATGTGGAACATGTAGAAATCAAACATTAAGCAGGAGGAAGAAAATAATAAAAGAGAACATATGTCAATGAAATATACAAAAAGCAACAGAGAGACTTAAACAATCCAAAAATGTGTTCTTTGCATTAACAATGTTGGTTAATTTCCAAAAGGACTGATTAAAAAATTGATAAATGAAAAAAATTCTAACATCAGGTATCATTACTGAAGAATTTACAAACTTAAAAGGACAGTGAAAGGGTTTTATGAGCAACTTTATGCAAATATATGTGACAAGTAAAATGAACACATTTATTGAAAAACACAATTCATCAAAACATAAGAAAAATTTTAAAGATGAATACCTTAATATTAATTAAAGATATTGAACTCATCATTTCAAAATTTCCTAAAGAAACATGTCCAGATGACTTCACTAGTGACCTCTTTTGAATCTATTTAAATAAACAATGTCAATCCTACACACACAAAATTAATAATATTAAAGAGAAGAAGAAACTCTGATTCATACTACAAGGCCACCATAACCTTAGTAGCAAAATAATATGATAATAGATTACATGGAATGAAAATTTATACCAGTATCCTTTATAATCATAGACACAGAAATCCTAACAAAAGTTATCAAATCAATTCTACATGTAGATTGTATCTAAAAATGTGTTGGTTTAGCATTCAAATAGCAATTAATGTAATCACTAGATTACCAGAGTAAAAGAAAAAGAATATTAATATTTCAATTACTACTGCTAAGTCGATTCGGTCATGTCCGACTCTTTGTGATGCTATAGACTTTAGCCCACCAACCTCCTCTGTCCATTTGATTATCCAGGCATGAATACTGAAGTGGTTGCTATGCCCTCCTCCCAGAGATCTTCCTGACCCAGGAAATGAACCAGCATCTTTTACATCTTCTGTATTGGTAGGTGGATTCTTACCACTAGTGCCACTTGGGAAGCCCTACTGCAGTTAAGAAAAATATATTGGTTACAATTCAACATTGATTTTAGAAATAGAAGGGGTCAATTGGATAAAGCACAAAAACAAAAACCTACTTAATAGTAAAATACTGAACACTTTTCCTTCCCAAGACTGACAAGAGAAAGATCTCCTTTCTCATCACAGCTATTCAGCATTATACCTCCTGCAGTTTCCACTAGTGAAATGAGGAAAAAGGAAATCCTGTGGATTATAAAGGAAGAAGTATAATTATTATTATTCTCTGATGACATATTCTTCATGAATCTATGAAAAACAAAAGTTTCCGTTACATATGGATAAATTCAATTTTAAGAAAATTAAAAGCTTTTGTTCATCAAAAGAAACTATTAAGAAAATAGGCCAGAGGTGGGAAGAAAATACCCTCTTCACATATTATGACAAATGACTTATATCCTGGCAATGTAAATAACTCTTGCATCTCAGTAATAAAATAACAACCAAGCCAATTTTAAAAAAATAGAGAAAAGGTTTGTACAGACACCAGTATGTGAATGGCTAATAAGCACATAAGAAAGTACTCAATGTCACTGTTCATCAGGGGAATGCAAGTTAAAACAACAGTTAAGTCCACAAGATCCCCACTAAAATGGATCCATGAAAATGATTTACATCACCAAAAACTCTAGGAAATGTGGGGCACCTGGAACTTATAAACTTCCAGTGGGAGCACAAAGTAGTAAATCTTCCTTGAATAGCATTAGCAGTTTTAAAAAGTTAAGCATAATTTGCATTATGATATAGCAATTCTTTTCCTAGGTATTTTTCAAAGAGAGAATTAAATTATACACATAAAAATTCTTGTGTGTAATGTATACCATCTTTTTCATATTCGTCAAAACACAGAAACAGTCCAGATGCCCATCATCTTTAAAACAGATGGAAAATAGTCTGTGTTATTTATGTAGTTATATATATAGTGGAATACTTTTTGTTAATAAAATGGAACTAAATAATGGTACCTGATAAAAGACAAAAATGGTATGGACCTAACAGAAGCAGAAGATATTAAGAAGAGGTGGAAAGAATACACAGAAGAACTGTACAAAAAAGATCTTCGCGACCCAGATAATCATGGTGGTGTGATCACTCACCTAGAGCCAGACATCCTGGAATGTGAAGTCAAGTGGGCCTTAGAAAGCATCTCTATGAACAAAGCTAATGGAGGCGATGGAATTCCAATTGAGCTATTTCAAATCCTGAAAGATGATGCTGTGAAAGTGCTGCACTCAATATGCCAGAAAATTTGGAAAACTCAGCAGTGGCCACAGGACTGGAAAATGTCAGTTTTCATTCCAATCCCAAAGAAATGCAATGTCAAAGAATGCTCAAACTACTGCACAATTGCTCTCATCTCACACGCTAGTAAAGTAATGCTCAAAATTCTCCAAGCCAGGCTTCAGCAATACGTGAATTGTGAACTTCCAGATGTTCAAGCTGGTTTTAGAAAAGGCAGAGGAACCAGAGATCAAATTGCCAACATGCGCTGGATCATTGCAAAAGCAAGAGAGTTCCAGAAAAACATCTATTTCTGCTTTATTGACTATGCCAAAGCCTTTGACTGTGTGCATCACAATAAACTTTGGAAAATTCTGAAAGAGATGGGAATACCAGACCACCTGACCTGCCTCTTGAGAAACCTGTATGCAGGTCAGGAAGCAACAGTTAGAACTAGACACGGAACAACAGACTGGTTCCAAATAGGAGAAGGACTACATCAAGGCTGTATATCATCACCCTGCTTATTTAACTTATATGCAGAGTTCATCAAGAGAAACACTGGGCTGGAAGAAGCACAAGCTGGACTCAAGATTGCCTGAAGAAATATCAATAACTTCAGATATGCAGATGGCACAACCCTTATGGCAGAAAGTGAAGAAGAACTAAAAAG
This sequence comes from Cervus canadensis, assembly GCF_019320065.1. NCBI lineage: Eukaryota > Metazoa > Chordata > Mammalia > Artiodactyla > Cervidae > Cervus > Cervus canadensis. The sequence goes on from NC_057391.1 coordinate 34,582,017, forward strand.
CCTCTTGATGAAAGAAGAGAGTAAAGAAGTTGGTTTAAAGCTCAACATTCAGAAAAATAATATCATGGCATCTGGTCCCATCACTTCATAGGAAATAGATGGGGAAACAGTGGGAACAGTGTCAGACCATTTTGGGGGGCTCCAAAATATCTGCAGATGGTGATTGCGGCCGTGAAGTTAAAAGCCGCTTACTCCTTGGAAGAAAAGTTATGACCAACCTAGACAGCATATTAAAAAGCAGAGACATTACTTTGCCAACAAAGGTCTGTCTGGTCAAGGCTATGGTTTTTCCAGTGGTTATGTATGGTTGTGAGAGTTGGACTATAAAGAAAGCTGAGCACTGAGGAATTGATGCTTTTGAACTGTGGTGTTGGAGAAGACTCTTGAGAGTCCCTTGGACTGCAAGGAGATCCAACCAGTCCATCCTAAAGGAGATCAGTCCTGGGTGTTCATTGGAAGGACTGATGCTGAAACTGAAACGCCAGTACTTTGGCCACCTCATGAGAAGAGGTGACTCCCTGGTAAAGACCCTGATGCTGGGAGGGATTGGGGGCAGGAGGAGAAGGGGACAACAGAGGATGAGATGGCTGGATGGCATCACCGAGTCAATGGACATGAGTTTGAGTAAACTTCGGGAGTTGGTGATGGACAGGGAGGCCTGGCCTGTTTCGATTCATGGGGTCGCAAAGAGTTGGAAAAGACTGAGCGATTGAACTGAACTGAACTGAATGGTTCCTGAAACAATAGGATGGATCATAACAACCATACAATTAGTTAAATTAATCAGATATACAAAAGTAAAAATTGTATGATTTCATTTATATGACATCTAGAATAGACAAACATAATCTTTTTAATGGAAATTATATTAGTGGTTGCTTCTTGGGAAGGGCTCCTTCAGTAAGATGGGACTTGGAAGAGCTTTATATGATGATCGGATTTCCTGCATCATAGAAATGTAGGTTTCACAGTAGTCTGGAAGAGAAGGTGTTAGTCGCTCAGTGTTGTCCAATTCTTTGCTGCCCCACAGGCTGTAGCCTGCTAGGCTCCTCTATCCATAGGATTCTCCAAGCAAGAACACTGGAGAGGGTAGCCATCCCCTTGCCCAGGAGATCTTCCCAACCCAGGGATTGAACCAGGTCTCCAGCATTGCAGGCTTTACCACCAGTCCCAGCCACCAAGGAAGCCCACTAGGTCACAGTGGTCTAGATCTGTTATAATTGATCAGATGGTATATTTAAGATGTTAGTATTTCACTGTATGTAATTTACCAAAAAAAAATAAATAAATAAATATATATAAACCACATCCATAAACATGTTTTCTTTTTCACTATCTTAAGTTTTTGTAAAACTTAAGTTTAAGTAAAAGCAGTATTACTTTTTATTTAATTGTTTCGGAAAGAATTTTCAGGAGAAGCCACTGTCTGGGCCTACAGGTTGATTTGTACAAAGATTTTAAATTGCAAAATTTCTTTAGAAAATATAGAACTATTAAATTTCAATTTTTTTAAAATTTTCTTTGTTTTTCTAAGAACCTACATGTGTTATTTAAATTGTTGAGTTTATTGGTATAAAATTGTTATAAGTATTGTAGTTACTTTTTATTTTTTTGGTTTAGTAATGTGCTGATAAACCAGTTTAGGGGGAAAAAAAAACTTGATTTATAATATTTGCCAATATATCATCAGAACAACCAAATTTCAAGTCATAGAGTTGGAAGACATGCACATATTTTGCTGTCTTGAGCAGATACGAAGTAGTTCCAACATGCTACTTTTGTAATTTGTAATTAAGTAAAAATATTAAAAATTTATGTCTTCTTTATTTGGTTTTATTGATTAGGTTTATTGTAAAGGACTAACTCTGCACCTTTATGGTTTTTAAAATTTTTCCTCTGTTGTACATATGTTTTGTATTATGATAATTTCTACCCTTATTTCCTTACTCCTAAATCTGTCGATTCAAAATGCAAATTGTTTCAAATCTCTGACAGCATTGATTGTATTATTACTTTTTAACCTTTTAAAAATTTGATGTGTCGGCCTTTACAGTTATAAATCTCTTTCTAGACATAATAGTAACTGTGTCTCACAGACTTTGGTATGTAATATTGATTATTATTATTCAGTTTTAAATACTCTCTAATTTCCACTATGTCTATAAGTTTTAAGGGAGGGATATCAAAGTCTCTAAGTATTAATTTTAAATTTGTCCATTTCGGCTTTCAGTTATATCAGTTTTTGCTTCACCTGTCTTGCTGCCTGTTTTTTGTTTATTTGTTTTTAGTGTATACATGTTTAAAACTGCTATATCATTTTGGTGACTTGACCCATTGTCAATATATGTCTCTCTCTGAATCTGGCAATTTTCTTTGCTGTGAAGTCTGCCTTATCTGATATTAATTAATATAGCTCCTCTTTCTTGCTGTTGAAGTTTAAATGTTAAATATTTTTCATTTTCTTTTTACTTTTAATTATATTTGAAGTGAGTTTCTTGTAGACAGTGTTAATTGAGTCATGGAGTCTTTTTTAATTCGCTCTGCCAATCTGTGTTTTAATTGATGCATTTATACCATTAACATTGAATACAGTGATTAAAATTTTAGAGATTACGTATGCCACTTATCTTTTGTTTCCTGTTTGTTTTCTATTTTTCACTTTTTTTTCCTTTTATTTGTCTTTCTGTGGATATTTGAATATAGGGAACTTGTATATTCTGGAATGGGGAGTAGATGTACTTTTCCCTATTTTTCCCATGAAATATAACTAAATTTTTAAAGTTTCCATTTGATTTATCTGTGGTGTTTGTGAGTATATCTCTTTTTCCAATTCCCCCACTCCCACCTCATGGCTGCATGCTAACAGTTTTGGACTTTTTTTGTTTGCTTAGATATTTTAATAGCTTGCTTGATATGTACTTTGATGTGATTTTGTGTTTATCCTGCTTGGACTTTTCTGAGCATTTTATATCTGTGGACTTTAATCTGTTTTCTTTATTCCACTTCTTTTTCCTCTTCGTTGATTCTATTTATACTTTTATTTAGACTTTTCACTGTTTCATAGATCTTTTATGCTCTTTCCTCTCTTTGCCTTCATTTCCTCCTCCACCTATGCTTCAATATCTCTTATTGCCCTACCTTCTAGTTCATCAAAGCTACATTTTATTGTCTCTAATCTATTACAAAGCACACTTACTGAGTTAATTTCTTACATAGTTTTATTTTTTTCATTGTAAAATTTACATTTGATGTAGTTTTACAGATTTCAGTTATCTGGTGAAACTTCCTATCTTCTCATTTTGCTTTCCCCAGTGTTTTACTTTATTTTATTGAACATTCTAATCATAACAGTTTTAGCATTTTTATCTGAGAACTCCAATGTCTTGATTACCTGTGGTCTGTTGTTATTCTTCTATTTGACTTTGTCCTGTCTCTTGACAAGCATTATCCTCTTATTGAATGTGTATTATTCTATGTTAAAAAATGGCTCAGGATTATGCTGTGTTTGTTCAGAAAATTTCTTTTCAATTTTTTTTTCCAGGCAGAGAGTATATAGTTTGATTATCTAAATTCAGTCAGGAAATGAGCAGATTCAAAGCTAGGTTGGTAATGCTCTGTCTGCTATTTGCCCCACTTCTAGGGCATGACTCTTCACAGTTTTCAACTAAGTATGCTGGGCTATTCACTGGAGCTTTTTATTTGGATCTTTAGCCTCCTACTACAGGCAAAAAAAAAAAAAAAATAACCTTGAAAGAAAAGTGGCTGCAGTATGTTAGCTCACCTTTTTGTTTTTTTTCCTTCTATGGGATTTTGACTCCTCAAGTTCAGGTTGTCCAAACTGATATTTGATGCTTTCAAAAAGACTTAAGAACTTTTATTGACTTTTCTAATTTTTCTCCATGGGAATGATGGTCAACTACAAATGACCCTAGTAAAATCAGAAATAGAAGTCTGATTCAATATAGTTTTAACAGTGATGTGTTTGTAGCAGTGAAGACTAACTTTATATTTGAAGAGCAATAATGATAGAACATAGGAAACTCAAACATTTTGAGCACGTAAAATGGAAAATAAACAAGTAGTTTAGATTTATTCATTTTTTTCACCATTAATGTGGTATTTTTTAAGCCGCTACAACTAATTCAAACTTTTGGTACCTCTTCATTTTTGAGGAGCAAAAAAGGTAATGGAATATGATAAGATTTGCAGCTGATGTATTTACATGGTAAAGGTGCTAACAGTAGCATAATTTTGCAATGTAATGATTACCAGCACAGAAACAATAATTGGCAAATGGCTCAATCAGCAAATAATGAAAAATTTTAATTGAGCAATAAATTCACAGTTCTTTCTTTGCTAATGGAAATGTCTTAATTGTAGGCACTGTGCGATGAAAGTAATACGTTAATGGATATGTATTTTTCCAGTGATAATTTAGGAACTGCTCATAGTTACCAGTTAATGTGATATAGCAATTTGTGTAATTCAACCATTTTATTTAAGAAACACATCATTTCCAAAAATAAGCTCATGATGGTATTCCCTTGCCAAATAAACTCTAGTGCTTTTTCTTTTTTTTTCCAAAAGCATTTTGCATCCCAATTTCCTGCCTGAGTTTCTTCACCCTACAGAAAGAGCCCAAATGCACACATGACATGTAAGCTTGGAGACTGCATTAATGCATGAGTAATATATTCTTTTCTCAAATTGATTTTGTTAAATAATATTTAAAATATTATTTAGAAATACTTTCTTTTTATAGTGTTGATACTTATATCGTTCCAGTAAATTGTTCTGTGCTTCTGTTTCAGTATTTCCAGATTAAGGGCAATATCGTATACATGACCTTCACATAAACCTTTGGAAATGTATACATTTAGAGGATACAGCATTTTTTTAAAAATTGAAAAATAGTTGTTTGCAAGGTAAAATGAGAATGAGAAACTTATGCTGTTCCAGAGGCAAAAGAAAAAAGAAAAACATATTTCACAAATGTCACTCCCTAAGGGTGGTATTTCAAATGGTAAAGAATCTGGTTTGCAATGCAGGAAACATGGTTTCTATCCCTAGGTTGGGAAGATTGCCTGGAGTAGGACATAGCAACCCACTCCACTCCAGTATTCCTGCCTGGAGAATCCCATGGACAGAGCAGCCTGGTGGGCTGCAGTCCCTGGGGTCACAAAGAGTCTGAAACGACAGAGCGACTAAACTCAAGCAGATCACAGGACTGGGGCACACAGGAGACAGAGCAAACCCAGTTTTGATTCTGCTCATTCCGTGACTGAAGGCCGTGACAAATCTACTCTCTGTGCATTGAAAAAATTGTAAGATGTCTGAAGAGGTAAGATAGACTAGGACTGAAACTTGAAAATGATGCCGCTGGTGTACGGTGACACTGAGAAGTGGATCAGGAGACAGATTTCAACAGATTATGGGAGTAACTGGGATTTAAGAAATAAAGATGTGTGTTCTGTAAGGCTGGGAGAAAATAATAGTAATATAAAATTAGTGCGGGTTTCCCTGGTGGCTCAGTGGTGAAGAATCTGCTTGCAATGCAGGAGACCCAGGCTCAATGCATGGGCCAGGAAGATCCCCTGGAGAAGGGAATGGCAACCCACTCTAGTATTCTTGCCATGGATAGAGGAGCCTGGCGGGCTACAGTCCATGGGGTTACAGAGTCAGACACAACTGAGCAACTAACATAAAATTAAGCCATATAGCTCTTAATATTTATAGACAAAGTATTTTTAAACTGGATAGTCAAAAATTGTTTTCTCATTGAAGTAAAACTCATTCAAAGCCTTTGTGGTAGAAAATTAGTCTGATCCTGTGTCCTCAAATAAAGCAGTACCTATCTAAATGGAACAGCTATCTCTTTAACCAGAAATCATAGAATTAAACATAAAATATAAATTATTTTTACTACTCTTAGTTTCTATCACATTCAGCTTTGCTTTAGAATAATATTTTCTTCTGCATATGTGATGACAGAGAACAGATCTAATGCCTGAATTATGTAACCAATATATAGTAATTGTTTAATTGAATTAGAGTTTTTAACCTCCCCCTACCCATAGCTCTTTCTTTCAATTTTTTTCAGTTCCGGGTGGATTGAAAATGGAAATTAGGAGGAAAAACAACAATTGACCAAAATAATATAGTATATTTGGTAGCAATTTTTTTATCAACACACCTTAAAACTACTTATTATCAGCATTAACACTGACATTTAGATTCAGTAAATATTTTCTATAGTAAAACCAAGTGCACAGGGACAGAGAATCAGGCTGTCCTCGTCCCTAAGCTTTATTATCAAATTTACCATCAATTACCTATATTTTTCATATTTGATTTGCCTGCATTCAAATATTATTTCAAGCTAGTTTCTACCTCAATTATGTTCAGAATAAAGGTATACTTGAGCTAGTCTTCTTTCCTAAAGGTTAAAGTAATGAAATTTCATTGTGGCTTAAATTTTTCTCAGTTTTAGCAAACGGAAACATTATAATCAAGGCAAGAATTAAATGTGGCTTAGTTCTTTGGAGCAATTACTAGTTTGTACATCTCTCAATCCATTAATGATACATTATCTACCACAATTTTTCAATCATTTATTATCCTAATTTGCACCCTCCTTCAATGGCTAAAAAAATCACCCAAAGAATCTACAAATTAAAGAGAGTCCTTCATTAAGAAATAATTACTATGTCAAGTGAAGAGTGAGTAACCTTGCTGAAGTTCAGAAAGGTCTCTTCATGCACACCAACTGCTGATCAGATATTAGTGATGCCCATAGTATGATGTCCTAAATGACTTTGAGGTATTATACAGTCTGCATAGGAAGGACTATTAGGATTAATGTGTGATAATGACTATAGATACATGAAGAAGTAGGATTGCAAATGTCACATATTTGCACATTTGGCTTGCTTAGTAGCCAACATAATTTTTTTCAAAACTACTTTTGAAAGATTATTTCCCTCATGAAAAATATGTGAGAGAAGTTATCCAAGGTTTTCCCTTTGTAACTTTGACTCAAATTTGAGAAGAAATAAACAGTTATGTAGGTTGTGCTGTACTAACATCTAAATTGGATTTATATTTTAAGCATCTGATACAGATGTTTTATTTTACATGCTGCTATTGTAAAGCGTTTCTGTCATCAATACTCTGAGCTAATTTAGGATAAGCTTCTACTTACAATAACACAAGCCATAGTTATACATATATCCCCTCCTCTTGAGCCTCCCTCCCCTCCTCCATCCCATCCCTCTGGGTCATCACCAAACACCAGGCTGAGCTCCCTGTGTTATATAGCAACTTCTCACCGGTTATCTATTTTATGCATGGTAGTGTATATATGTTGATTCTCTTTACTCTCTTCATCTCACTGTTTCCTTCCCCCTTGTGTCCCCAATGTTATTAGCAGCACTATTTACAATAGTTAGGACATGGCAGAAACCTAGATGTTCATGGACAGATGAATGGATACAGAAGATATGGTACATATAAACTCCACAGTTTCTACGGGAGGCTGTCTTAACTTGGCTGACTGTTGAAGCATATGGCTCTGTAGCTGACTCTCAGGATAGATTGGGTGTCCTGTGGTTACTTGTAGGGGATCCTGACCTCAAAGTTATTGCTGCTCAATATCTTTTAGAATCTTAAAAATATCAAATTTATGGAGGAGTTCCTATAGGCTGTTTTTTAGCTGTTCCTTTAGGTCAGTAGTTTTTCATCCCAAGGCATAAATTAAAATCTGTATTGTAGCCTAAAGATGCAGATCCCCAAACCCTACCCTAAAGTAACTTACTTGGAATCACTGGGGGATGTGGATCAGATATTGTGGTCCTGATGCTTACTTTTAGTTGAAAACCACTGACTCAGTGATCTAAAATCAATCCCTAAATTGATATAGCATAGTTATTGCCTCAACCCTCACATATTAGAATCCTCCTTGCTGAATTCCTCTTGGCCTAACCTTTTGAGTCTGTACTGAACTTTTTTTTTTTTTAAACAAATAGTCTTCCAAAATTGTTCCCTAAATTATTCAAAGGTATTGTTCCCTACTCTCTCATGTATGGTTTTTCTGAGGACCATAGAAATGGTTGTACTTCCCTTGTACAATTGTTTTTTTTTTTTTTTAATTGTAGTGGTTTTTGTCATACATTGACATGAATCAGCCATGGATTTACATGTATTCCCCATCCCGATCCCCCCTCCCACCTCCCTCTCCACCCGATTCCTCTGGGTCTCATTCAGATATGAAGGAGAATTCAAAAGCTTTACAGGATTGTTTTGTTTTTATTCTACAGATCCTGTTAACCTTTGTAACTGGCTGTTATTGATGTTTAGTTATCAAGTCATTTCTGATTCTTTTGTGACCTCATGGACTGTAGCCCACCAGGCTCCTACATCCATGGGATTTTCTAGGCAAGATAACTGGAGTGAGTTGCTATTTTATTCTTCAGGGGATCTTTTGGATTGGGGATTGAGCCCACATGTCTTGCATTGGCAGGCAAATTCTTTACCACTGAGCCACCTGGGAAGCTCTTATAATTTTCTATATTTTCCTAATAATTTTTGCTGCTATAATGTTTAGTATGTGATCTCTGTCTTGTCTCTGTGAATAATTATACAGAGGTTGATTGTATTTATTTTTCATATCAAGTTCACTCTGATTTTGCCTTATTTTCCTGACTTGATTCAATCACTGATTCCTTGTTTCTTGTTTTTGCTGCAACATGCAATCTATTAATAATAAATGTTGAAAGTCCTTCTTAGAATATGGCAAGGTATAAATGCAGCCTTTAAGTTACATTAAATCCCACCATGAAGAGAGTGCCAAGTGATAATTACACATTTACAGCAAACATACTAACTTAAAAGAGCACAACTAGGAGTTGAGATTCAGTGAAAGAAAACCAAAAAATGACAGAAAATATAACTATGGACAGAACACAGCACAACTGCATGTGATAAACCTCATCTTTTGTAAAAGAGATAAAGGAACAGATTAGGAGAGGAATAAACTTGTTTCACTAAGCATATGCCTATAGTGAAGACAAGAGTTGATAGTCATCAACAAAGAAAATGGCTGAGACCAAAAAGAGACATGCATAGGCTAAAAATACCTGCCTGCAGCCTTTATTAAAGAAAAAAAAATTCTATCATAATGAGAAGATACCTAGTATCTAACTATGAGTTAAAGTAAATTGATTATTATAGGCTTTCAAACCTTAAAGAAAATGCAAAGTATGTTCCAACTCCCTTCCTAAAATTAGCAGCAACATATGTAATATATTTTAAAATAAATGCTTTTAAAAAGCTTAATCTTTTAAAGTTGAGCCCTAAGATGATGTATTTTTAATTATACAGAAAAAAACATTTTATAAATCTAATACTTGAGTTTTAACTTTGCTACAAACAAAAATACTTATCTATTTAAAAGAGGAAAGAAAAAAAGAGTAGAATTTTGCAAAATGTTCAGGTAAGGAAACATTTTCCAGATCAGCTAAATTTAAATTTATCCTCTATTTGGTTACTTCTATATTTTGTTAATAAAACAAAGCATAGAAGGCTAATGTATGGCTCTATCACCTAGGTCAAAGAAGTAGATTCTGGGGGATAACTTTTGAGAGACTCTTTAGAATAACAGCATCATAAAACTTTGATTGATTTGCTCCCAACTTTTACTTGGACTTCCTAAGGAATGTGTCTAGTTCATAGAGTATGGTCTCAAATATTTATTTCGCTTAATAGATTATATTTACAGATAAAATGGGAGAAAAAAGGAGAGTCACACAGATATTTCTTACAGTGGTGATATGAAAAGTTTTAATTGAGGCCCATGGACCCTGAAGTGCTCCATCACATAGAAAGCTAGCAGGTGTTTGGAAATAAGCAAGTATACCTCATTGAGGTGGGTGCAGAGAATTTTGCTAAGGGGACATCTGCGCTGAGACAGAAACCATGGACGGATAAGCAAGTGGTGAAGTAATAGTGTAGACAGAGAAGAGAAGCGTAGATTCAGGACGAAGGAAGTAAAGATAGAGTTGGTCTGACAGCTAGAAACAAATGGTCAGGCTGAATAAGACCCAACAGATGCAGCCTGGTGTCTACACAGAGCAGTTCCTTGGAGCACAGTCCTCAGTGGTGACGATGGTTAGAAGTTCTGTTACTGGTGGAAACAGGTCTCATTGGAAGAGGTTAAAGGTGAGTGGTTTATATTTTCATATTTTGACAGTGAGAAAACAAAAGAGGGTGAATAGGAAGTAGTTTCACGAGGTAAAGAAGTTGAGGACAGGCTCCCTGTATTATTTAGTGGTCGCTTTGTTTTGTTTGAATTAATGAGGAGATTCTGATCATGTTTATAGATACATAGGATGGGCCTCATTGTGAGGGAGAATTTAAGAGAAAAAGACAGGGAAAAATTGCAGGTGTGTGATATTCTGTATGGAGCTGGAGTTGAGATGAGGAGCACAGTTGAAGAGGTTAGCTCTGAAATGATGACCAAACTTATATCCTCAGAGACAGGAGGAGGAGAATGGAATTGATTGGTTGAAATCACAGAGAAATGCCTGCTTCATGGTAACTAGTTGTATTTTTCTAAGTATTCCCTTCCATAATACGTAGTACAATGAATCCTTGTCTTTATTACTCTGTAAATAAAGTTATTTATTTCTATGCTTTTCTCCACCACAATGCTCTTCATCTTTGTCCCTTTCGTAGGCAGCAGAGTGATAGGTGTGTTGGGAGTGCCTGGGTGACATTGAAGAAAAAGCAGCTGACATCTGTGATTTGCTTACTCAGTGTCAGCATACTCAGAGCTTCATGGGTTAATTTTATCATCATCTCCATTTTACAGATTTAGGAGAGTGAGTAAATTATACAAGGTCACACCACTGATAATTGATGAAATCGTGTTCAAACCTAGACTTCTGACCTCAGAATACTTACTCTTAACTGTTGTATATGTTGACTCTCTTGAGATGCCATTGGCTCTCAGAAGAAAGCTGATGGTCTATGACAATGATAGATTATGACCGAAACTTTTTTTTTTTAGGTCATCCTACGTGAAATTTGCTTACATTCTTAATACTTCAATAGTTACAGTTTCTTATGTAAAGAGGGGGAAGATACTTTATATTGGCCACTCTTAACATCTTTGTCATTTTGTGAAGAAATCTAAAAATAATGTGGTTTTGTGCAATTTTCCTCTGGCTTTGGCTGTGTTGAAAGGACCGTAGATATGGATTAAGCTGTGTGAGGTCAATTTAGACCCTGTTTTTAATGATACTTGTAGAATTTCTTCCTTAGTAATATTTCAAGTGTTTTAATCACAGTGAACAATTTCTTGAGGGCCTTATAAGGTAAAGAAGATATGCTGTTGCCTCTATTAGCATATTATTTAATAATTCAACAATCCCCTGGATGAACTGATGGCCTGTCTCCTTCTCCTCTATCTCTGCATTTCTGGAGGATGGAAAAATAATTGTTTTCATTGGGTGCAACATGTGGCTCATAGGATCTTAGTTCCCTGACCAGGGATTGAACGACTGGACCACCAGGGAACTCCCAAGGATAATTGTTTTCTAGACAGTTGTTCTCAAACTTGACAGTACATCGGTATTACCTAGCAAAACTTTTGGATTTGGGTAGCTTAGTTCTATCCCAAGAAGTGCAGTTTTGGTGTGAGGGGCACCCAAGAACTTGCATTTCCCATAGGTTCCCAGGTTTTGCTGTTGCTATTGGCCTAGAATCCACACTTTAAATACTAATGCTCTAATCTTTGACTGTAGATGTCATAGATTTAATTTCAAATAGTATGCATACCTTTAATGTATTCCTAGCCTTATTATCTAATCAGTCCTTTAAGAAGGAGTTCAGAGCAATTCTTCAAACACAAAAGTCATTGTTTCTGGTAAATGTGTCCTAACACTGTAAACTGGCTTATAGCCAATGACTCTCTAAGTAATGCAAACAGTTGATTTGACATGAGAGATAAATTGTGAAACCATTTTTTTTTTCTTAAGATGCTCAGCATTTTTTACTTCTTAAAGAGGTATTTTCATTGAGTTTCAGTAACATGTTGGACCTCTGTCTTGTTCTTATCACCAAGCATCCCACTATCCATCTTTTTACAGAGCTTGAATCCTAGTTTGGCTTATCTTCTTTCTACTTTCTAGAAGTATGTGAATCTTACATCTATGTCAGTTAGCAAAGCAGATATTTCCATATAACCCTCAATATATAACATCTGCAACACCACCCTCCCTCCATGGCCACCAATGGTAACCTTGCTGGGTCATTCTCATAGTCTGTGAATGTGCATTTACTATTGCATAATACTTACTGAATACTATCTGGATTTATCTTTGAATTGAGACTAACACCTGTGTACCTGGGTCATACTCCTTTGGTTCCAGAATGCATGATTGCTAAGTTGCTTCAGTCATATCCAACTCTTTGCAACCCTATGGACTGTGGCCTGCCAGGCTCCTCTGTCCATGGGGATTGTCCAGGCAAGAATACTGGAGTGCGTCAACATGCCCTCGTCCAAGGGGTCTTCCCGACCCAGGGATTGAACCTGCGTCTCTTATGTCTCCTGCATTGGCAAGCGGGTTCTGTACCACTAGCACCACCTGGGAAGCCCTTGGTTCCAGAATAAAATGATGTAATTAACAATCCTGTAATTGAGGGACAGATCGACAATGAGTTCAGTAAATTACATTGTTATGATCATCTTAAGGATGTGGTTATAATGCTGCTTATTGTGTATTTCACTTATGCAGATTCATAAGATAAATTCTACTCAGATCTCTGGACCAAGAATATTTTCTGTTTGTTGTTTGTTTGTTAGGAATTGGGGTATTTTGATCTAATAGATACAATGAAACATGAAATTAGTGTTTTCCTCTTTGCCTTTGTTCCTATAAAGATTAGAGCCAATTTATAGCCCAAATAGAATTTTATAGGATATAAAAACATTTCTATACCACCATCATTTTCTTATTTGCCACAATTTTCTCATTAAAAAGAGGAAAGGAAAATTATAACATATATTGCTAAAGTTTGCCTTAAAGACATCTAGAGCAAGGTAGGGTGTACTTTTTAAAAGAGAAATATTACACATTTCTCTTTATAATATATATATTAAAGTTTTAGTTTTAGAGTCAATCTCTTCAGATTTCATTTCAGCAGTTCTGTCATCTTTTGGTTACTCACAAATCCAGTCTTGTCCTGTGGCTTATTATCAGAAATCCTAGACCCACAGGGCATTAAGTATTAACTAGGGCTTGTCACATTGGAGGAAACACAGCTTTATAAAGGGATTAAATTAACCTCCCTAACTCTCAGATATACTTTTACTCATGTGATATTTCATCTTTGAACAATCTACTACAATGTGTGTGTTGTGAACCATTATTTTCTTTTCATTTGAAACTTTATAGCAATGGATTTCCTAGGCTTATTCAGTTTTCAGGGCTTCCCTGATAGCTCAACTGGTAAAGATGCTGCCTGTAATGCTTTATCTACTTCAGTAATGCACAGGAGTGTAGTATAAAAGACCACGATGATGTAAAAGAAAAATTACATCAGACACTTTATAAATTACCAAAGACAGCGATATTAAGACTGTTGCAAGAGAGTCAAGGCTGTTGCAAAAGAGGGGAGAGATAAAATGTAACTATGCTGAAACAAAAGAGGGTTTTTAAATGCAGGGATGAGCTACCGGAAAAGTACTGAAGACTTTAGAGGGGAAGTTGGTCAATGTGATTAAGCCATCTGCGCTTGCCAAGTTGTCTTATCATTTTCAAACTTAGGCTCCTACCCTCTTTAGAAACTGGGAGCTAGAAGTACTATCTCTTCTGATGATTACAGGCGTACCTCATTGTGCTTTATTGTGCTTCTCAGGTATTTTTTTTTTTTTTTTTACAAATTGGAGGTTTGTATCAATCGTGCATTGGAGGTTTATGTCAATCCTGCATTGAACAAGTCTATTGGGGCTTTTTTTTTTTTCCCAGCAACATTTGCTCACTTTATGTCTCTTGTGTCAGTTTTGCAATTCTCATAATATTTAAAACTTTTTCATTATTATTATATTTGTTATGTTGATCTGTGATGTTACTATTGCAAAAGAGTTGGGACTTGCTGAAAGCTATGGTGATCATTAGCATTTTTAATTTTTTTTTGATTAGCATCTTTTAGCAATAAAGTATTCTTTAATTAAGGTGTGTACTTTGCTTTCTTAGACATAATGCTAAATTGCACACTTGCTAGACTATACTGCTAAGTCACTTCAGTCGTGTCCGACTCTGTGCGACCCCATCCCTGGGATTCTCCAGGCAAGAACACTGGAGTGGGTTGCCATTTCCTTCTCCAATGCATAAAAGTGAAAAGTGAAAGTGAAGTCGTTCAGTCATGTCTGACTCTTCGCGACCCCATGGACTGCAGCCTAACCAGGCTCCTCCGTCCATGGGATTTTCCAGGCAAGAGTACTGGAGTGGGGAGCCATACTAGACTATAGCATAGTGTAAACATAACTTTCATATGCACTGGAAAACTGAAAAATTAGTGAGTCCATTTATCAATATTTGCTTTATAGTGGTGCTGTGTAACTGAACCCAGAGTGTCTCTGAGGTTAGTCCTTTTTAAATGGATGGCTCCTAGCTCCTTGAAAAAGCCATTTCTGGCTTATAAAATTTGCATCTCAAAGGAGCAGAAAAGTTGCTCTACCACTGGAAGTTTTCTAAAGGAAAATGCTCTCAGAGGAAAAGGAAGACTGGGGCCTAGAGTCAGGACAAAACATGTCTAATGTTTAGTCACACTGGGGGGAATGTTTAGTTGGCTTTGTCAGTGGTGTTGACATTTCGGATTCTCACAAGACAGGTTACAATTTAAGATAATATTTATAAATTCGTAGTAAATGCAGGTAACTTTCATCTGATCATTCAATATATTTAAGTTAATCACCTTGCTGTTTACTATTAAAAATGAAAGAATAGATTCAAATGATTAAATAATTATCATAATTTAAATGGAAGGTGTGTGGATCTTGTTGCAATCTTTTGTGTATCAAGAAACAAAACAAATGACAGTCTCGTATGCCTAAACGTGGGCAGCAAATTAAAAGGTAGAAAATTAAATAAAAGTATTGTGGTCTGCAATTATGACAAAGTAGTTTATAAAAATCCTTTCTTTCTCAACAAAGACTAGCTTTACAAAAACTGTTCAAAAGATAAAATTCAAATGAACTAGAGAACTAGGACATGGTTCATGAAAATTGTGATGCATGTGTGCAAAGTCAACTAATTTATTTATTTTCTAAATATTATATTTCCCTAGTCATAGAAGTCTGTAGAAAGAATTTTCAAGAAGGAAGAAAGAATAAGTAATGTAAAGTGATATGAAGTACAAAATACAAGTGATACAAAAACATGGAGAAAAACTGGAAGATATCTTTGTATTAATTGAATACGAGGTTACTGGTAACCTTTGAGACTTCAGTGTCAGAATAGCACCAGTGAAAATCAGTGTGTGAACAGCCCACAGGAATGAGTGCATTTTGACACAAGGAGACAATTGATGTTTCATTATTTTTTTTTAAGAAGATTGAAACAAATAATTTGTAAGATTATTCATTTTAGGAATATCTTCTAAGTTTCGATGTGATCTAAACAACTTTCTACTCTAAGATTAAACCTCATATTGTCAGGGGAGTGTAATCTCCTCGGTTCTATCTCCTCACAACAAAAATTTGAAGCAAGACGTTAAAGCCCTCGGAGTGTCACAGCTCTCAGATGGACCGTGTTATGGCTCTCAGACAGATCAGTGTTACAGCTCCATGTTACAGCTCAGTTTTATTTATAAAATAAAAGGAAAATACATCCTCGAGGCATGAAGGCATGCCAACCCAAAAGACGCAAAGAGATGAGAGAGCCCCGACACTTTGGCTCCTCTTTTTATATGCATTTTCCTCCCCCGGGCCTGCCCTCTGTAAATTGGGCTAGCCAGGAGTGCTGTTTGTTCTACCTGAGGTCCTCACTCAGGTCCTTGGGCCTTCCTTTGTTCTATTTTCCCGGGCTTTTCCCTCCCTTTTCTTTTATCCACCACCAGTCTGGACTCCTTTTCCCTGTTCTAACTACCTAACAATATGAAAGAGAAAGTATTGAAATTTCAGAAGAAAGCGTATAACCTGGCATCAGGGTATGGGGAGAAATACTGGTGAGTGGGCAGGACCCTTCTGGAAAGGAGAGAGTACACAGCTTATGAGACAGAAAGTAAGGAAAGCAAAAAAGTAATTTTTTTTTAGTTTATTAATCTCATTATTTTCTTCCAGTTTTCACTACTACATAATCAATTCCATAAATATTAAGGATGTGCTATTTTCTCAAAGACTTCAGAAGGTTAGCACAGGCCTTTCTAAGTTGCAGTTCTTGTTATGGCTGTTTCTGGTCCTGTTTTTCAAAATTAATGTAAGTATAACTCATCTGAGATTCACTCTTCTCATAGTGAATGGGTATATTTAGTTTGATAGAAAATGTGAATTCAAAATACCTACTAATTTTTAATGACATAGGATGTGTAAATTGGGCTCATTAATATTCTCCTATTCAAATAACTAGTGTAAGATATTATACTGTGTCAAATACCATATACATAGTAGCCATACTATGAAATGACAAAGAATGTTCAAACTACCACACAATTGCACTCATTTCACATGCTAGCAAAGTAATGCTCAAATTATCCAAGCTAAAATTCAACAGTATGTAATTGGAACTTACAGATGTTCAAGATGGATTTAGAAAAGGCAAAGGAACCAGACATCAAATTGCCAACATGCATTGGATCCTAGAAAAAGCAAGAATATTCCGGAAAAACATCTGCTTCACTGAATACACTAAAGCCTTTGACTTTGTGTATCACAAAAAAAACTGTGGGAAAGTCTTAAAGAGATGTCAATACCACACAACCTTACCTGCCTCCTGTGAAACCTGTGGTCAAGAAGCAATAATCAAAACCAGACATGGAACCACAGACTGGTTCAAAATTGTGAAAGGAGTACATCAAGGCTGTATATTTTCACCCTGCTTATTTAACTTATGTAGATCCAACCATCCATCCTAAAGGAAATCAGTCTTGAATATTCATTGGAAAGACTGATGTTAAAGCTGAAACTCCAATATTTTGGCCACCTTATGTGAAGAGCTGACTCATTTGAAAATACCCTGATGCTGGGAAAGATTGAAGGCAGGAGGAGAAGGGGACAACAGAGGATGGATGGCATCACTGACTCAATGGGCAATGAGTTTGATTAAACTCTGGGAGTTGGTGATGGACAGGAAGGCCTGGCGTGCTGCAGTTCATGGGGTTGCAAAGAGTTGGACATGACTGAGCAACTGAACTGAACCTGAACTGAAGAGTAAGAAGTAAAGTGAAAGTCTCTCAGTTGTTTTTTACTCTTTGCAACCCCATGGATTGTAGCCTGCCAGGCTCCTCTGTCCATGGAATTCCCCAGGCCAGAATATGGGGGTGGGTAACCATTCTCTTCTCCAGGGGAACTTCCCAACCCAGGGATCGAACCCAGTTCTCCTGCATTGCAGGAGGATTCTTTACCATTTGAGCCACCAGGGGATCCCTATATGCTGAGTAAATCATGCAAAATGCCGGGCTGGATGAAACATCAGCTGAAATCAAGATTGCTAGGAGGAATATCAATAATATCACATATGAAGGTGACACCACCCTTATGGCAGAAAGTGAAGAAGAACTAAAGAGCCTCTTGATGAAGGTGAAAGAAGAGAGTGAAAAAGTTGGCTTAAAACTCAGCATTCAAAAAACCAAGATCATGGTTTCCAGTCCCATCACTTCATGACAAATAGATGGGAAACAATGGAAACAGAAACAGATTTTCTTTTCTTGGGCTCCAAAATCACTGCAGATGGTGACGCAGCCATGAAATTAAGACACATGGTCCTTGGAAGAAAAACTATGACAAACCTAGACAGCATATTAGAAAGCAGAGACATTACTTTGCTGACAAATGTCCATATTGTCAAAGATATGGCTTTTCCAGTAGTCCTGTATGGATGTGAGAATTGGACCATAAAGAAAACTGAGCACCAAAGAATTGCTGCTTTGACCTGTAATGTTAGAGAAGACTCCTGAGAGTCCCTTGGACTGCAAGGAGATCAAATCAGTCAATTCTAAAAGAAACCAATCCTGTATATTCATTGGAGCAACTGATGCTGATACTGAAGCTCCAATACTTTGGTCACCTCATGTGAAGAGCCAACTCGTTGGAAAAGACCCTGATGCTGAGAAAGATTGAAGACAGGAGGAGAAGGGGTGAAAGAAGATGAGATGGTTGGGTGGTATTATCGACTCAATGGACATGAGTCTGAGTAAGCTCTGGGAGATGGTGAAGGACAGGGCAGCCTGGCGTGCTGCAGTCTTTGATATTGCAAAGTGTCAGACTCAACTGAGTGACTGAAAAGCAACAATACTATGAAATTATTTATCTCTACTTATGACATTATATGGACACTTTGATAACTTTATAGCTAATATATATTTCTCCTTAAGATAGGGCTAAAATGGTAAGAATGGAAAAATACTAATGATGATAGTAATAATATTGTTTTAATCCACTTTCTTTTCTCCTCTCAAGGAAGGGCTTATATCTAAAAGCAAAATGTATGACCCCTGAAAGATTTTTTTTACTTTAATTTCTACTCAAAATACTTACCTGCAGTTATTCTGGGCAAGGACATTTAAAAGAGAATTAAAAATTCAACCATACTTTGCTTAAACAATTTGAATGACTAACTGCAGTAATTAGCTTTGAGTAAATTCACAAAGTAAATAGAGCCTTGATACTTCATAATTAAATAGAACGACCAATTTCCTTTCAGCATTTAATTCTGCATTCAAATTATCAAGGGTGCTATTTAAAACTACTTTTTGGAAATGGGTGTAATGATTTTTTTTTGGTTCTTGCATTATTAATGAGCTTTCATTCAGACTATAGATTGGCAATATTTATATAAAAGAAATGAGTATAAGAATAGCAAATAGTACATAAAAAAAAACAGAAAAAGAACTTCTTCCTCCTATCCATCTTCTAGAAGTTTTAATACATGTCATAATAACACTTTAAATACTTTTTATATCAACATAAGATATAAATAAATATATGTTATTATTTTTCCCTCAAGCAACTGAGTGAGACTGTATTTTAGCTTGTATCGATAATTGCAACTTATACAGACGCTAACACATTTCATTCCTTTTTCATGACAGTTGGATATTTCAAAATGTGCATTTCCGAGATAGGAACAAACTGATAATTCAGTTTGAAGAAGTCCTGGTGGCTTGGGAAAAGAAAGAACCACACTAGTGTTAGTGCAGATACTTTATTACATGGCTCTGAAGTGTGTTTTGCAATTCATTGTGTCATTAGACACAACTTAAACAAATCAAGATATTTACCTTTTTCCTTTGTTTTTTTTTCTAATTATAAATTTTATTTTTACAAGAGAATTGTGTCTATCATTTTGTTGTGCTTATAATGGAAATGCCTATAACAACAATGGAGTCTAATTTTAGAGTTGCTTTAATGGTTTTCATCAGATAATAGATTCTCTTACTTTATCCGATGAGATACTAGTCCTAAAAGATAAGATGTTCCACAAGTAAAGGGTTTTTATTAATATTATTAACCCCTCTAGGAATATTTCCCCTTCATGGATCACAGTCTTTTCATGGTGAAGGGGCTTGTGTAACTCAATGAAGCTATGAGCCTTGCCGTGATGGGTCATAGTGAAGAGTTCTGACAAAACGTGGTACACTGGAGAAGGAAATGGCAATGCACTCCAGTATTCTTGCCATGAGACCCCCATGAACATTATGACAGGGGTAATCCAAGTCTATATCCCAACCACTAGTGCTGAAGAAGCTGAAGTTGATGGTTCTATGAAGACCTACAGTACCTGTTATAACTAACACCAAAAAAAATAATAATAATAATAAAATTAAAAAAAGATGTCTATTTTATCATAGGAGATTGGAATGCAAAAGTAGAGACACAAGAGATACTCAAAATAACAGGCAAGTTTGGCCTTAGAATACAAAATGAAGCAGGGCAAAGGCTAACAGTTTTGTCAAGAGAACACACTGGTCATAGAAAACACCTTTTTTCATCAACCCGAGAGATGACTCTATACACGCACATCATCAAATGGTCAATACTGAAATCAGATTGATTATGCTTGCCTGGATAATCCCATGGACAGAGGAGAATGATAGGCTACAGTCCATGGTGTCGCAAGAGCCGGACACGTCTTAGCGACCAAACCGCCACCATGCTCTTTGCAGCCAAAGATGAAGTAACTCTATAGTCAGTGAAAAGAATACCTGGAGCTGACTGTGGCCCAAATCATGAGCTCCTTATTGCAAAGTTCAGGCCTAAGCTGAAGAAAGTAGAGAAAACCACTAAGCCTTCTGGGTATGACCTAAATCAAATCATTTGTGATTAAACGGTGGAGGTAATGAATAGATTCAGGGGATTAGATCTGGTAACAGAAAGCCTGAAGAACTATGGATGGAAGTTTACAACATTGTACAGGAGGCAGTAACCAAATCCCTCCCAAAGAAACGGAAATCGAAGAGGGTAAAGTGGTTGTCTTACAAATAGCTGAGGAAAGTAGAGAAACAGACAAGGGAGAAATGGAAAGATATACCCAACTGAATGCAAAGTTCTAGAGAATAGTGAGGAGAGGTAAGAAGGCTGCTTAAATGAACATGGCAAAGAAACAGAAGAAAACAATAGAATGGGAGAGACTTGAGATGTCTTCAACAAAGCGATATGAAGGGAACATTTCCTGCAATGATGGGCACAATAAAGGACAGAAATGGTAAGGAACTAACAGAAAAAGAAGAGATTAAAAAGAGGTGGCAAGAAAACACATAAGAACTGTACAAAAAGCTTTTAATGACGTAGATAACCACCACTGTGTGGTCATTCTCTTAGAGCCAGAAAAGTGTGAAGTCAAGCAGGCTTTAGGAAGCATTACTACAAACAAAGCTAGTGAGTGTGATAGACTTGGACTTTTTAAAAGCCTAAAAGATCGCTTCTGTTAAAGTTCTGCACTCAGGATGTCAGCAAATTTGGAAAACTCAGCAGTGGCCAAGGAACTGAAGAAGGTCAGTTTTCATTCCAATCCCAAAGAAGGGAAATGCCAAAGAATGTTCAAATTGCAGTACGATTGTGCTCATTTCACATGCTAGCAAGGTGATGCTCAAAATCCTTCAAGCTAGGTTTCAACAGTATGTGAACCAAGAACTTCCAGATGTATACGCTGGATTTAAAAAAAGAGCAAGCAGAGATCAAATTGCCAACATCTGTTGGATCACAGAAAAAGCAAAGCAAATTCAGGAAAACATCTACTTCTGCTTCATGAATTACACTAAAGCCTTTGACTGTGTGGATGACAGCAAACAGTGGAATATTCTTCAAAAGATGGGAATACCACTTTCCCTGCCTCCTAAGAAACCTGTGTGTTAGTCAGGAAGCAACAGCTAGAACCAGACATGGAAGAACTGACTGGTACAGATAGTTCAGAAAAGGAGTACATCAAGGCTATATATGTCACATTGTTTATTTAACTTATATGCAGAGTACATCATGTGAAAGGTCAGGCTGGAGGAATCACAAACTGGAATCACCCAGGTTGTCAGGAGAAATATCAACAACCTCAGATAAGCAAACAATACTGCTTTAATGGCAGAAAGTGGAACCTTGAAGAGCTTCTTGATGAGGGTGAAAGAGGAGAGTGAGAAAACTGGCTTGAAACTCAGCATTCAAAAAATGAAAATCATTATATCTGGTCCCGTCACTTCATAGCAAGTAGGAAGGGAAAAAGTGGAAGCTGTGACAGACTTTATTTTCTTGGGCTCCAAAATCACTGTGGATGGTGACTGCAGCCGTGAAATTAAAAGATGCTCGCTCCTTAGAAGAAAGGTATGACAAATCTAGACAGTGTATTAAAAAGCAGAGACGTCAGTTTGCTGACAAAGGTCCACATAGTCAAAGTTGTGGTTTTTCCAGTAGTCATGTACAGATGTGAAAGGTGGACAATAAAGAAGGCTGGGCACCGACGAATTGATGCTTTTGAACTGTGGTGCTGGAGAAGACTCTTGAGACGCCCTTAGACAGCATGGAGGTCAAGCCAGTCAATCCTAAAGGAAATCAACCCTGAATATTCTTTAGAAAGACTGATGGTGAAGAGTCAAATCTTTGGTCACCTGATGCAAAGAACCAACTCATTGGAAAAGACCCTGATGTTGGGAAATTGAAGGCAAAAGGAGAAGAGGGCAGCAGCAGATGAGATGGTTAGATAGTGTCACTGACTTAATAGACAGGAATTTGAGCAAACTCGGGAGATAGTGGAGAACAGAGGAGCCTGGTTAGCTGAGTCCGTGGGTGGCAAAGAGTCTGACACGACTTTACGAATGAACAAAAAGAATATTTTAATGTGCACATTAATATGTTCAAAGCTCTGTGGAAAAGCAAAAATTTTACTATCATAGTCAATCCTCAAATTTTATTTGCTCTCTTTTTGTTCTTTTTTAACGTGATTTTTATTAACCTTTTTCGAAATCATATGAACAAGCCCTTTTGCATGAAATTCCGTCTCCTTTACAAAGTAGGGATGAGTAACTGATACCGTGTTTGCAGCTGATTTTCTTGTACCGTTGTATGAATAGGACACAAAGTTAGCTATTCAGTAAGTGTGATAGAATGAGGTCTCCTGAGTTTTCTGTACATTAATACTGTTATCTCATCAAATATATTTTGTTCCCTAAACAAAACCCTTGAATCCCAGAGGATATTGAGAATTTTATTTTCTCTATCCTGTTTCCCCCTTGCATCTTAGGACATAAGACTACCAAGCAGGAACAAAGTTAACACAGACAGATCAGACTGAATGGAAACAATTGGAATCTGTAAAGTTAAGGCTATAAAGTTGACAATTAAGTCAACTTTAATCTGTTTTAATGAAAACTGTTAAATACTAACTTTAACAAGGAACCAAGGAACCAGGTTCTGGATTGGGGACACAAAGGGGGGGTTAGGCATGGGCCCAGTCCCCAGGTGTTCACAATCTCTTTAAGAAGACAGGTAGGCATTTAACTATATTAAGACAGATAATTCATGTGTGTGTGTTAGGTTGCTTCAGTCATGTCTGACTCTTTGCTACCGTATGAACTGTAGCCGGCCAGGTTCCCCTGTCCATGGGATTCTGCAGGCAAGAATACTGGAGTGGGTTGCCATACTTTCCTCTAGGGGATCTTCCCAACCCAGGGATCAAACCCACATCTTCTACATCTCCTGCATCAGCAGATGGATTCTTTACCACTAGCGCCACCTGGGAAATCCCCAAGACAGATTGTATCTACTCTCATTTACTATTGCAGATCGCTTTGGGCTTCCCTGGCGGCTCAGAGGTTAAAGCGTCTGCCTCCAGTGCCGGAGACCTGGGTTCAATCCCTGGGCTGGGAAGATCCCCTGGAGAAGGAAATGGTAATCCACTCCAGTATTCTTCCCTGGAGAATCCCATGGACCGAGGAACCTACTGGGCTACAGCCCACAGGGTCGCAAAAGTCACTCGACTTCACTTTCACTTTCTTTCTTTGCTGAGGTAATATGTTTCCAGTTCTTTATTTAGCTAGCATCGTGTGGGACTAGCAAGTACCTTTTTCACTCAAATATATTCATTATCCTTTACAGAGAATACATGAATAGAAGATCATTTTTTATTTATCTGATTACACTATTAATTATCTCTAGATCCATTCTTCTTAGCAACATTTGTCAGTGTTTCATGTTGACTAGAATCCTACTGAGATGATAATAAGTGATGTATTTAGAGGTTTTTAGCTCATTTATCTACTTGGAATGATGGTCAGTGCTCAATCTGTGTCTTACCATCCTTCTGAAACAGATTCTTAGCAGATGTTCAGAAGTTGATAACTGATGTTTCTTCTCTCCAGAGATGCTTTCTCATTAATATTTAAAACATTTTAAAAATGTTATTTAATGTTCTTTTTTTGTTCAAGTACAAATTTTAATATGTACTAATATGCATTGTATAATTCTTGGAACATATGACAAACAATTAGTGCATTTCATCATTTTAAATCTATAACTCTAGACAAGATATCCCACAGTGCCCCCATTGTCTTTATATGCATATTGTATTCCTGGAAGCCATGAGCCTAGACTTCTCCAAAGCCACTGGTCTTTAGCTCAAGGATAAACTCAAGAAGTAATCTAATTTTAAATAATTGAAGTCTGCCTTGGGACTTTAGTCATCCACAAGCAAAAATCCACTTTTCTCTCTAGGACAAGTTCAGCAGCAAGCCATACCCAGATCTTTGCAGTGGGCTTTCATTTAAACACTGGTTTCATTCTATTCAGAAAGTACCTTTGTAAATCTCAAAGTAGAGGGCTTCAGTGAGTGCAATTGGAATGTCCTGGCAAGTAATATCTGGAAAGTGAATGTGGGCCAATTGTATTCAGTTCTCACAATGTTATGAAAGGGGGCTGTGGGCTATATTGCAGTGTTTCTAAGCTGATTATCCAGAACAGAGGCTCAGCTTGATGCCAGTTCTTTTACATGCATTGCCAGACTAAACAAGTACCTTTTGAGGTTCATCCATCACAATTTATGATACATTAAGCTAAATCTAATGTTCTCTGAAGCTGGTGTTAGGGGATTTTCTATATTCAGGCTATGAAATTGCATTTGGGGAAAGGGATTTCTCCTCTCTTTCTCCATAGAGTTTCTTTAGTTCTACAGAGTCTTGTTATGTCTATTGCAGCCCTGTTATATTCTGGTACTAATCGCAGATTGATTTTAAGTATTTGAAATCTTAACTGGTAGCAGGAAATGACTTTAAATTAACATTGCATGAACTACTATAAATTGTTCACTGAAAAAGAGTGTTTAATTATAAATGAAGAAACCTGTTTCCCAGTTGATTAGCTATATTAAACACTTTATATTTTCAAAGATCTACACTATTGTTAATAAGCTATTTCTCACAATGGGTCTCAGAGGGAGTCTAATACTATCACCTCCTATTTTTATAAATGATGCACTTGACCCGTAAAAATTAGATTGCCCATACTGGACCACATAGAAATGAAAAACTGGAATGGGGTTTCAAGTTCTTAATGTACCTGTGCCTAGTTAACAGAGCTATGCTCTTAGTTTTCTGAGCACCTAAAGTAAATTACAAAATTAAGTAAATTTGTCAGATGGCTACACACATACAGACACACACACACTTTTTTTTTTTTCCTTTAGAACATTTCTGTTCTGTATGTAAAACCAGTTATTTTGTTAAGGAGTAATATAAAACAAACTCAAAGAGCTAGCTCCCCAGTCAGTTGACCCACGCTACTTATTCTGATATTCCTCACCATTTGCTCATTGCCACACTGACTTGTCCCTCTTGTCCCTCTCAGAGTCTATCATTTGAGAGACTAATATGATTGACTGTGGCCAAATAGTAGAATTGTCTGATACTGAGATCAACAAATATTTGTGGCAAGGAGTTCAGTCTTAAAGTCTACTTGGTCATATTGCTTTCTATTAAAAATATAATTGCATATCATATTTAATTTTATTTATGAATTGATTATTAAATTTATAATCTTTAATATTTTTACTTTGAATTTTAAAAGTTCTTTCTCATGAATAAAACAGTCCAGGATATATAATATAGATATTGATATCTTGGTTTTTTATCAGTGGCTTTTGAATTGTTTAGTAGTTTAAATCTTATTTGTCTGAGTTTGCAGTTCTCTCAACATCAGTATCCCTTTAATATGTCACTGTACAGAGAACAGAGCTAGAAAACAATAGCTACCTCATCAATAAATTTTAATCATTGAAACATCAGGGTTTTTTTTTTGTGGTGTTTGTATGTGATAACCAATTTAAAACTTTGGAGTGGAATTTATCCAAAATGTACCTCCATATGAACTTATTAATATGTATATAATTTTTTATCTTTGAAAATTATGTATTATCTGTTTCATCTTTTTAAATGTAGGTTTATTATTTCTCTATAGAAACAGGATAAGGAAAAGTCTTACCAAATGAAAGGAAACTTTGGTTTAAATGTTGTGAGTGCTAATGAAAGTAAATGCCCGTTGACATACTATGTTTTAGGTCTATTAAATATAAGAAAATGACATTCTGTGATCTTATAGTTTTGTTTGTGCTGTAGAACTTCAACTGTATTTGAATTATATGTGCACAGTATTTCATATCAAATGTAAGTAGCCAGATGTGGAGATTTTTTAACACATTTCCCTTTCTAGATGTAATGTAAAGTCACATGCTTCAGTTCCTTATTAAAATATATACATGTGACTCTACATAATGAATTACATAATTTCTCCTGATTCCATCCTAGAGTCATGTACTGATTAAGTTATGGTTGGAATAAATAAGGTTCATCAGTTGCATTTGGAAGATATAACAAACAGTAATATAAGAACCTGACTTAATATTTGTCTTCTGGTGATTTTGTTAAGACTGAAGCCTTGTGCATTTTCTAAACAATATTTTGGAGGATTCTCCTCTGTGGTTCAGACTTCTTTAAACTCATTAAATATTTCATATCTTTTTAGACATAAGTATCATATGTACAGGTTAGATAGATTGAACTATAAATTATGAATACACAATTTGCCATATGTAATGATCAAAGTTATGTCTGTTTTGTTCACCTCATATTATAAGGATCTTGCCAGTGCCTAGTTCTGAATATGAACCCCATAAATATTTCTTGAATAAAAAAAGACATACAAACACCTTGTGATATTCATTTATCTCTTCTTATTAAGATATAAACAAGAAAGCAGATGAAAATACTTGAGGCTGAAAATTAAAGAAAATTAAAATATCTCTTTATGATTTAAAAATTAATTAATTTCTAGTGTATTCTCAAATAGTTCCAAATCCATGGTATTTCCTGGCCTTTTTTGAACTGAGGAAAATCAAGTTAAACTCAGGAAAGTCTACCCAGGATGCAATTAGTAGGCCTCCAATATATGCAGGTCCTCTAAATTCACAACATTTTTGCCAGTGTCATCATATATTTATGTTTAATGGTAAAAGAGAATGAACACTATTTTATTCTGATAATTATGTTTCAGTGCATATGCTCCATTTCATCGTGTAGGCATGATGATGTTGGAGAGGGGCATGGATAGGGTATTGGAAAAGAGAAAAATGTGTACATAAGAGTATTATTGCAATAAACAAAACAAAAACAAGCTGTATTACAAACTGAATACCACAGGATCATTCAAAGTTCGGAACTGAAGCCCTTAAAAAAAACAACAGGTGCTCTTCTGGAAGTTTCCGGTAGTCATGATTGCTGACACAGGCTGTGAGAACAGCAGTGACCTTAGACCCGGAAGGCACTGCGGTTAGGATACAAACACAGCATGTTTCGCAAGCCATCTGCCAAGAGGTTCTTTTGGCCATCTGCATGAGATAGCCAGTAAATGGTTTCTACTGAAGACATCTATGTATGGTGGAACAGAGCTATCACAGGAATTTTTTTGAAAAAACATTTTTCTTCAATATGAAAGTGCCTCATGAATATGAAGTGATATGGACTAACTGAATTCTTACCAAACTAGTTTTGGTCAACAGAACTTTAAAATTTTCTTTATTACGAAATTTTCACAGTATTTGAATTATTTGAAAAATGGTGCCATAATAGGTATGACATAGGTAAGAAATTGGGCTTAATGATCCAGATAATTATTTTTTTTTTCTAATACCTAAATGACTTTAACATATTTCATCATTTGTTCAAAATTCAAAGGCAACAATGTTTAAATATCATATATAGATCTTAAAGCATTTTTATATTACTGGAAAATATTGTCCACTTTATAAAAATCCATTTTAGAGTCTGTAAGTAATTTAGTTATTTAGATTGTTTCTAAATTACCTGAGTTTTATTAATATGCACACTATTTGGAAATTGAAGAAACATACATACATTTTATTTTATCTTGTTTTACTTTATTTCAGACCAGAGATGACTACCTATATATAGTGAATTAATCCCTAACATTATGAAAGTAACACTAATTACTTATGGAATTTTTATGTTTTAGCATTAAAAAAAGGACGATTTTGGATCACACCAGATCCTTATCACAAAGATGACAACATCCAGATTGGGCGTGAGGTGAAAATATCTTGCCAAGTAGAAGCTGTTCCTTCTGAGGAGTTAACATTTAGTTGGTTTAAAAATGGTCGTCCATTAAGAAGTTCTGAGCGGATGGTTATTACGCAGACTGATCCGGATGTCTCCCCGGGAACGACCAACTTGGACATCATTGATTTAAAATTCACGGATTTTGGGACATACACATGTGTAGCATCTCTGAAGGGAGGTGGAATATCTGATATCAGTATTGATGTTAATATATCCAGCAGCACAGGTAAGAAGTATATTTATGATTTAAAAGATGTTCACATTGAGAACCTTTTTTTTTTAATGTTGAATATACAAAATAGTCTTCAGTCAAGCTAAGAACATTCTTATTTTCAAAGTTTCCTGAAACCAAAATCCTAACATTCTGAATGCCCAATAAATATCATGTTAAGAGAATTTGAATTTGATTAGATTTAGATTTACATGAAGTTTTGTTTAGATTTACATGAGGTTTTACAGAAATAGTGCACATAAAATTAATAGTGTGGGCTATAATAGATACAGACTTCTGGATTAGATGGTACCAGGTTTTAAATTATTAACTAGGAACTCTTTGTAAAGTCTATAATTATATTCATTGATAAAGTTAAATACCAAATGTTGAAAGAATTGGGATAATGTTCATAAAATTGAAACAAACAGAAACTATTTATTCCTAAGAATAAAATACCAAGAGATAATTTGAGTATTAAGATATAAGTTATATAAGAAATATATTTTCCACTAAGATAAAAAAGATAAACATGTTAAAATTGTAATCAGATGTGACTGTTTGTAGACCCTTATGTTAGTATCTCTTCACAATAAGAATGACTAAACATAAAAATGTATTGGAGTGAAATTTCTTCTACTAAGACCGAAAATATGTTATCAATTTTCTCTCAATCAAATGAACATCCTTAGGTGAGGAAAATTGCAGGGCTTTGGTATGGAGGACATATTAGCTTAATTCTTAGGATGTTTTGAAGCCCTGCAATTTTATGAACTGCAATGAGTATGCATTTGGAGAACTCCAGTGTAGCTTTATTTGTTTTGACAGCTTGTTACTAGATTGAGTTTTAATTTAGAATTTTCATATAATCCGAGGGTGAGTAATATGTGTTGAAAACAAAGAGCACAAATGTAGATTGCAAACATACTCTGTTTTGAAGGAATTAAAATAGTCAACGTCTTCTTTCCAGTCAGGCAGTATTTTGATTGTTGTGTGTTAACAGATGGACTTGTGATTTTGTGTCTTTTCATGATTCCAAATTGCAATACACACTGAATTTACTTTACTTCTTAAGGGATATAGTCCATACTTCAGGGTGACCAAATATGCTTGCTTTTCATCATTCTAGATCTTTTCTAAGGAATATTCCATTCTAGGGTGATGGATGGTACTTGTGTTTGGAAAGATGTTCTTTACTAGGTAACAAACAAACAAAAACCACAACAATAACTACTTTATTCAAAATTAGTGCTATCCCTAGGAGATGGACTAATTTTAGGGTATATAAGGAAATCTGTTGATATACTCAGTCATCATTCACTTATGTATTTATTCAATCAGCAAATAGTCATTGAATGCCTACATCAACATGATAGGGGACACCCGATATATGATAATTCCTATAAGAGTAACAACAATTATGAGATCTGTGGAATTTGTCCTTGTTTATGAGAGACAGTTTTCAAGTGGTCTATATTCAATCATGACCATTGCTTTGTTTGTTTGCCTAGTTTTTGCTTGTTTCTTTTTTGGAACTGGTGACACAAACTCATATGCAAAGAATCAGTGTTCTTGTCCAAACAGAGCACAGTCTATATACAATTAAATTTAGAGAGAAGAGGGAGGAGAAAATGGAGAGGAGACAGGGGCATTATATAATTATTCACCAAATGAGTCCTAACACTCATTTTTATATAACCTAATAATATTGCCTATTTGAAACTATGTATTATAAATGACCAGCATTAATTTATGAAATTTCCAAAAATTTTTCCAGGAAAATGCTAAAAGACGATCAGAGAAGTAGAAAACACTCAAAATTACCTGTTAGTAATAAAAATGTAGTTGTAATAAAGTTTTTTTAGCCATAATCATTTTGTCTGGTCACCAAAGGTGATAATACCCAAAATAAAGGAGATATATTTTTGTTTGTTTGTTTTAAACATTTTATTTTCTATTGAAGTATAGCCAATTAACAATGTTGTGGTAATTTCAGATGAATAGTGAAGGGTCTCAGTCATACATATATATGTATCAATTCTCCCCTAAAGTCCCCTCCCATCCAGGTTGGAACATAACATTGAATAATGTTCAATGTGCTATACAATAGCTCCTTGCTGGTTATCCATTTTTAATATAGCAGTGTGCAACTTCCCCAAATGACCTTCCCCAAATCCCTAACTGTCCCTTCCCCTCCCCTGGCAACCATAAGTTCGTTTTCTAAGTCTGGCTCTGTTTTGTAAGGAAGTTCATATGTATCACTTCTTTTTAGATTCCACATATAAGGGATGTCATAGGATATCTCTAAAGGAGATATGTTAAATCGTTTACCAAAACATTTCCCTTTTCTGCCCTACCCACCACAGACAGACCCAGTTGTTTGTCCCCTCACTTGAGTGGAAACTCCATGAAGTCTGGGAACTTGTCCGTATTGTTCATTGTTATGATCTCAGCCTTTGGAACATTACATGGCACTAAGAAGATAATAAATAATTATTAAATCAAAACAATAAACTAATTTGTGCGTGTAGCTTTCCCTTTAGGTTTGCTTTCCTCCTCCTATTATTACCTTCCCAAGGTAGACATTTGGTGCCTGATCATATAGTTCTGATCATATAGTTCATATAGATCATAATTCCTGATCATATAGTTCTTTACTGACTTTAAGAAAAGTCATTCTAAAGACCAATTTATACTATGATTTAATGTGCTATGACTCTCAGGGACAGGACTGGCTCCATAATTTGTCCAGTGAAAAATTGTTAAGGCGTGTCCCTTGTTCAGAACTTGATAAGAATTTCTTGATGGCAGTATCAAAGCATTAAACCAAGTGAGGAGGCCTTTCTAAACTTGGCTGCACAGGTGACATGCTTGCAGGGCAATCTGTGCAGGGAATTGTATTTTGATAGAGATCCACAGAAGATGGTGTTTAAAGGATAAGTCACTGAAGGAGATTACATATTCTGTTTTCATGCTGAAACTGGATTTGATGTTTCATTTTGCTTACAGTACAGTAGAATACCAGAGTGCAACATAAAGATCTGTAGACCAGAGATTGTGTGATTCAGTTGGTATCAATAAATATTGTATTTATCCCTGCAAAGTAGGGAAAATACTTAAAGAGTGCTTTGATATGAAATATAGAGATATTACTGGGAAATAGAGTTTGAACAAGCTATAGCATGCAGAATGCTATGATGAATGGCATCACCGACTTGATGGACATGAGTTTGGGCAAGCTCCAGGAGTAAGTGATGGACAGGGAAGCCTGGCGTGCTTCAGTCCATGGGGTTGCAAAGAGTCGGACATGACTGAGTGACTGAACTGAAATGAATTGATAGCCTGCAGGAAAATCCTGAACTATATTAATTCTATGAACCATATAGAATTCAGAAGAAATTCCCACAAATTGGGTGAGTGAAGTCAAAGAAAAGGAGACTACTGTTTAGACGTAAGTACATATGTGAGGTCATTTTGCATTTTGGATTTTGTTAATTATTGCTAGTTTAGGGAATTTATAATTGTTGTTTCTTGTTAAACTGTGTATATGGTAAATGTAAACAAATTTAGGATGAAATTTAAATTTAGAAAAATCTGAACCTTTGTTTTCCATACAGAATCTTATACATACAGAATACATTCTGTTTTCCATACAGAATCTTAGTTGTTACCGTGTTTCAAGATACATATGTGAAATTCATTAAGTTGAGAATGAGGTACCATTAAGACATTTCTGCCTAATAGATTGAAAACTGTTTCTTTAAATGACAGAACTGCATTTCTAGATCTGCTTTTGAGGACTTTAATATTGAAATATAAAACATCTCAGGAAGGTAAATCCTAGTTTACAGAATCATTAATATTTTTAAAAGACAATGATTTGACTAAAAAAAACTTTAAAGAGAGAGGCTCCGTGTGTTTCAGAGTTTGCCTCCTGCATCTGATTGAACAATGAGAATTATAATATATGTGATAATAGATTATGTCTTCTTTTTACTTTAATTCCTTATTAGAAATATTTTTTCCTCCTGGTCCTACAAACATGCAAATTGTTTTATTGTGAGTGTTTGTTGTTCTGTCACTTTAGAATTCATGTTCCTTGCAGATTCTTTTACTGTGTTACTGCTCTGTGTGGCTGGCTCTATGTCTTATGGTGACAGATAATGGGCCTTGCCCATTGGGAGCTTACAGTCTAAGTTGTCAAATTATTTAGCTGTCAGATGATTTAAAAACTAGGCACAAGATATAGTAGAATAGATACTGTACTTAAAGTTTGATTAGAGTTCTGTAGGAATTGTGAATGTTTTTGTCAACATTGACAAAATGTTGGCCCAGGAAAATTCCACAGAAAAACAATATTTGAGTTAAATCTTGATGGAAGTAGCACTGTGACAGTGGCGGTGAAGTGAGAATACATTTGGCAGAATATACAGGATGAAGGAAGTCCCAGAAATACTATGTGATTATTGCTTTTTATGTAGAATTAATATCAGCTGATACTAATATAAGCAAGTTTTATTGGTTTATTTTATTGTTATCTTTAATGAAGTATATTTTATGTGTCTAGACTACAAATATGGGCTTCCCTGGTAGCTCAGACGGTAAAGCGTCTGCCTACAAGGCGGGAGACCTGAGTTTGATCCCTGGGTCGGGAAGATCCCCTGGAGAGGGAAATGGCAACCTACTCCAGTATTCTTGCCTGGAAAATCTCATGGACTGAGGATCCTGGTAGGCTACAGTCCATGGGGTCTCAAAGAGTCGGACACGACTGAGTGACTTCACTTTCACTTTCAGACTACAAATAAGTTTTAAAAAACATTTAGTAATCGCTGGCAAGTTCTTAATTAAAAAAATGAATATACTGAAATGTTAATTGTAGCAATTAAAAATTATAAAATGAAAATCCTTCACATACTTGCTGGAAAATGCACATAAATTTTAGCCTAAAATTTTGGCAACAGTTAAAGTAATCCTCAAAATATTATCGCTTATCTGTTATACATTTATGTAAGTATAAATGTTATAGATTTTCAATTTTAAGAGGGCTTGCTGAATAACGTTCCATTGCTTCCTGTAGTATTGTTCTGCATCAAGTCCTTTGGTGCTTCTGAGCTTGCATGTGTTCCTTTGCATGACCTGAAAACTTGTAGGTTTATACTAAACTTTGAAGCCTGCATTATGCCTAGAAAATACAAACAGTGAGCCTGGTGATCTGTGGAATTCCGTGATGAGACATCTGGTGGGCAAATATGACAGAAGACTCGATACAAATTTGATGATTTTTTTTCTCCTCTGTTAAAGTAGAGGAGCATTTTAAAAAGCCGAAAATGGAGCAAGATTTAGAGGAGCTAGCAATATAAATATAGGTGCACAGAGAAGGGGACAAAATTAGTTTGAAATTTTCTCTTTGCTCCCAACTACCTGACTAGATACTATTATTATGATAGTTAAGTGTCTGTGCAAGTATTCCCATCTCTGAAATGAAAGTTCTTGATAATATAGAACTATGGTACACAACTATTAAGAATAGTTAATGAGCATGAGAGCAAAAGACAAATGATTATCTTATTGGTTTGCTTCTTTGCCCTTTTCAAGTTATAGAGGTGTAGAGACTCATGAAATTGTGCTTATTAGAACTAAAATTTTAGAGAATGACAATAGTGAGTGACAGATCACTTTTTATAAGAGGAAGTCATAAGTAAGACTAACACATGTAAGAGCTGACAATGATTTGACCAGAGGAAGCTTCCATGTAGCCAAGAAGTTATGTAATTGGTTCCTAAATTACTGGACACAGAAATCATTTTCTTCCTTGACTCTAAAACTGTGAGTTTCAACCCATGACCTCCAGATGGAGATAACTAATGGAGAACAGAGGTCAGCAATCTTTTTCTGTAGAGTCTGATAGTAAATATTTTCAGTTTTGCAGGCTACGTGGTTTCTGTTGCAACTATTCTACTCTGCTAATACCATAGGAAAGCTGCCACGGCAATAAAATGATTGGGTACTACTCTTTTCTAATGAAACCTTATTTCGAAAAACAAGTAGTGGACCACATTTTGCCCATAGGCCATAGCGTGCTAACCTCAAACCTAGACTTCTGAAGCCCTGTTCATTAAGAAAGAAAATCATAACAAAGCTGAGCTCTGTGAACTTACTATGAAATTAAGTTAAATCTATGTATAATTTATTTGTGTATATAAGCAGTAATATATTTTCTAATGATTGAGGCAAAAATCTTGGTTATTCCTTATTTCTCATGTCTGTGTAGGCAGTTGACCCTTGAACAACATGGAGGCTAAGGATGCTGACTTCTGAGCTGTGGGAAAACAGAGTATAATGTTGTAGTAGGGTCCTCCATATTTGAGGTTCCTTCATATCTGAGGTTCCATATCCTCAGATTTAACCAACCCATGATCATGTAGTGCTATAGTGCTTGTCTATTGATAATCCATGCAGTTTGAGTCCATATGGTTCAAGGTCAACTATATTTTATTGGTTCCTTGTTAAATGAATCATTCTTTGCTAGGCTGCCCAGTTTTCAAGGGTTCCTGAGATTACTTTGCAATTGCTCGTCTCATTCCTAGCATGCAAGATTTTCTGCTGCTGCCTCCATTCTGTTTGTGAAATCCTTCACCTCTTTTTTTTTTCAATCAATTTCTATATGTTTAATTTTGAATGGCTGAGGAAAGAATAAAAAACAAACAAACAAACTTTAAAACAATCAAACATACTCTGAACTTTATAGCTTCTCCTGCTTATGGAGACATCTGAATGGATGATTGGCTGCTTTTCACATTGACTTTAGGCAAAGTTTCATACAGATTGTATTTACTCTTTAGGTGTTGAAAATCCCTCTCTTTCAGTTGAGTCTTATGTTGATTGTAAGGGCTATTATATCTCTCCTTGATAAGGGCCAAAAAGAAGGTGAGTATTTTGATCAGGGTGTCAATAAAGGGTCCCCCTAAAAACATTGAATTATCTCTTCTATATCCTTCCCCACTTTCTTTTCATATGCATTGAAAATGCCTGTTCACAGCACTGGGACTGGAACTAAGCGTGGCTAGCAATTATCTTTACTGTGGTTCTCAGACCCTCAAATTCCTATAGTGCTTAATGAATTTACCAGAGGAAAAAATGAACTGTGAAATACTACTTTTATTGACCATGTACACAGAACATTCCCTAGGAAATATTCGTCTGTGGCATGCTCATAGAGATACCTAATTCCATTCATTTGTGGAATTAATATCAACCTACATGGCAGGCACGGTTATAAAACTCATATTTAGGTATATAAAAGTTTACCAAGAAGAAGATTTTATGCTTAATGTTGCCTATCAGAAAATAGGTTTTACTCTGTCCATTAAATGTGTTTTATATAAAATTCATTTAATAATTTAGAATTATTTATTCTGCTCATGTTATTAGTCTTGCATTGTTCTGTGGCTGGTGAAGATTTGCTATGTAAGAGACATATGAACACAACAGTCTGGGAGTGTTGGGAGTAGTTAGGGTAATTTTCTGGACTCTGTGTTTGAATGAGCAGTACAATTTTTATTCAGATTATATGTTTAAAATAAAAGAAAAACAGCAGTTTTCTAAAAATGGTGTGAAGTGACATTGCTCAGTCATGTCTGACTCTTTGTGACCCCATGAACTGTAGCCTACCAGGCTCCTCCGTCCATGGGATTTTCCAGGTGAGAATACTGGAATGGGTTGCCATTTCCTTTTCCAACTCCAATCCCCAACCCAGGGATTGAATCCAGGTCTCCTGCATTGTAGGCAGATGCTTTACTGTCTGAGCTGCCAGGGAAGTCCAAAAATGGTGTACTCACACTAAATTAAGTTTGAGAAAATGTCAGTTGTCCACATGAGCTATTATTTTTGTATTATTATTGATACTATCATTTAGCTTCAGGTAGCATTGATAAAGACTCTTTGGAGCTAAAGTCCAGTTCCCTATTGATATCAGCCATTCAAACAGTCAAAGAAAAAATTCATGCTTGGATATTTTTAGAGTAAAGATACCTCCAGAAGGCTTAGCAAATGCCACATTAAAATATGCTGAATGACCTTGGAGAGAAATTGCTAAAACTGCACAAAATAAAGGTGGAAAAATGTGTTAAATCAATTGACAGCACTTTATAGAAACTTCCTGAAACTTCTGATTTTTTTTTTAATAAAAATAGAAAACCCATGACAAGAGATGAACACAGTATTTACAACTTAAGTTATTGGTATGTTTTCCTTTCTTTTGGTATATCTGACCTTTATTTCACAAGCCCTCAGCCTTAGATAATCTATTCTTAGTGGAGGAAGATTTAACTTTGAGAGACAAAGGTTAACTGACAATTCAAGTAGGAATAATGCCAAGTGTTCTAATATGGCAAAGGGAAATTAAATAGAGCTGTCATCCACAATTCAGGGATTAATTCATTAAATGTAGTGCATTTTCAACCCCCCAAAATATTTGTTAAACAACCACTATAGGAAAAGGGATACAGGAAGAAATAAAGATGTATAGGATCTTATTCAAGGGTTTTATACACAAAAACACAAAAATTTTTATTAATAGATAGTCTTGCATTTGCTCTATAAATTATTAGAGTGATATAGAAGAAACAGGATGAAACTATTAAGTCTATTCCACAAGAGTTACATAAAGCAGATGGTGTCTGAGCTGGATTAAGAATGGGGGTAATATGACACTAGATCTTTGAAGGAAATGAATGTAATTAGATCTCCTTCACACAGTCAAGTATGACCACAGAATTTTATCATTGTAGCAGCATGATTGGATTGGTGTTTGGAGGGCTTATTCACTGGATGAATTTGCAGTGTTCTAAAATGAGATAATTAGAGGAAGGATGCTGAAGAATTAGAAGAGCATTCAAGAAACATTTCAGAAGCTTCACACTCAATCAACTGGAGACAGAAAACTTTTCCTCTGTTTCTCCAGCAGTGCAGACTACCTTTGCAACATGGCGAGGTATTAAGTGAGTCATTTAGCAGTAATGTGAAAGAGGAGGCAGAAAATTTTTTTAGGAAGTAAATTAAGGCATTGGAGATACACATTTCTTTAACGGATGTGTCATGTGAGAGAAAATACAGAAAGCTTGTATGTATGCATGTGTGTGTGTGTGTGTGTGTGTGTGTGTGTGTGTGTGTGTGTACTTAGTCACTCAGTCATGGTCAACTCTGTGATGTCATGGACTGTAGCCCACCAGGCTCTTCTGTCCAAGGAGTTTTCCAGGCAGGGACA
This sequence comes from Cervus canadensis, assembly GCF_019320065.1. Classification (NCBI taxonomy): domain Eukaryota; kingdom Metazoa; phylum Chordata; class Mammalia; order Artiodactyla; family Cervidae; genus Cervus; species Cervus canadensis. The sequence goes on from NC_057391.1 coordinate 34,619,816, forward strand.
CTGGAGTGGGTTGCCAAAAAGCTTAGCTGGTAGAAACAGCATTAGATTCACTCACAAACTATACCTGAGAAGTGAGGTAGCCTCTTTACATCTTCAGTTCCTTTTCACCACAGCTTTAGGATACTTTGAAGAAATAGAATGGAAAACAGAGAATATGATGGGGAAAAAAAAAGTCTACCTATCATAGCATGTGTGTGGTATTTGTGGGTGGTTGGGGGTGCAAATTTATTCAGCTAAAGAGTTTGATAGAAATCAAATGAGATGCTGAGGGACACTCACAACCTCGTTCCAGGGCAGTTAGGTCGGTGACCAGTGCACTCAAGTCAATTTGAGAAATGTCTGACTGACATCAGGCAGCTTAGTGTGTGTAGAGCCTGGGACTTGGGTCCAGGCCCAAATTTACTACTTAATAGCATTGTGACCTTGGGTCTGGCTAGACCCCAAAACTTCCATCGGTAGAATAAAAGGATCAGCTGGATAACTGATTTCTAAATGGTGTTCCAATGACAACTAGATATTTCTAAAAACTATCCTTGGGGGCTGCTAAACTGCAGGAGGAAGGGTAGTAACCAGTTGAGAGTTTTACCCTTTTTATTTACCTTCTAATTTCAAATAGAACAAAGTCTATCTCTCTTTTTTATATAGAAATTCTGTCTAAGATTATATTTGGACAGAGTATTCTGACTCAAGTTCCCAAACATATATGTGTGCACACAGTAGTAAGCACACATAGTTGAAAGCCATTTGCTTAGATGAGTTCTTCCATTCCTTCCAAAGTATGTTATTCTTTTCATGGTTCCAAAGTGTTAAACTTCATTTCAGCATATGGTAATCCCACATTCTGAGGGAAGGATGTTAGGTCTGAATGAGGGATTTAAGGAAAAGTCTGAGAGGATAAATTGGTTTGGGAGTAGTTGTACCCGAAGGATTGATAAGACATCCTCAAGTTTCTGGTGACCAATTAGAAAGTAGGGTTTGATAGTTGAGAGGAAGTTCAGAAGTATAACATGGACTTCACAAGCAATTTCATTATTTAGAAGTAGATCATCTTATCCAAGAAGAGAATATGAAGCAAAACAAACAAAAATAATGTCCAACAATATGGTGGAAAAAGCAGAAACCATTCAGGGGAAAAATAAAAAAAGAATAGTCAGTGGAAATCAAGGGGAAAAAATGCCTTAGTTTGTGTGAAAGACAGGAATATCCAGTGGCATCCTTTATGTACAACAGCTTTAGTGCCTTCAATATCTTTTCATCAGCATGAAGAGGCATGTGAAAGATTATATTTGTTTCAAGTAATTTAATATTGATGCATAGATTTTGATAATAGAAGCAAGCTCTAATTTTTCTTCAAGTGAAAGGATTGGAAATTGGAGGAAAGGTGGGAGAAAAGGAGAGAAAATAGGGAAGAGAATGAGAGAAAGAGAGATTTATAGACAGTAACGATTACACTAATTCTGTTTTCAGTGAGATCATTTAAATAAGTGAGAAGGAATATTTGAAACATTTTTAGTTGACCTTGCCAGGAAGTTCAAAGTTGTTTTGAGAAGCATAAATTTTGTCAATATTGATACTGCTTACTTGGAGGAGAGCATAAATGCAAAGATTGGCTGTATTAAATTAATTCTGTTTTCTATAGTAGTTGATTGAACATTAGTCATGTTTTTATAGTAGGATTTTCTAAAAAAATTGAATCTAACTAATGATGAAAATAACATCAGATTTACAACTTTCTTCCAGTTATCATCTTAAAATATTCAACAGTTTTTTTCCTCAAATTTAAGAACAAATGTTCTATCTTATGTACATGCTCATTCACTTCAGTCGTGTCCAACTCTTTGCGACCCCATGGACCATAGGCCACCAGGTTCCTCTGTCCATGGAATTTTCCAGGCGAGAATACTGGAGTGCATGGTCATGCCTCTTCCAGGGAATCTTCCTAAACCTGAGATCCAACCAGTGTCTGCTGTGTCTCCTTCTTTGCAGACAGATTCTTTTTCCGCTGATCCACAAGGGAAGCACCCGTTCTACCTTAAAACTTATAGTTTAGCAGTGGTTAATTAACTATTGTCTAATTACTGGGCCATGTGTTGAGGACTTCCTTCACTTGGCAGAATTAAACACTTTTTGAAATTCCAAGATTACAATGAGATAAGAACAAGTCAATGAGAAATAGGAATGAATGCCCAATTTATGTTTCCTACACCATTCATCCGTTTACAAATTCAAGCAATGGGGACATGGAAGCTATTTAAATTTTAAATGACTGTATAGAAATTCCTCTAATCTAGAGGGCTGAACACCATTAGTTAGTTTCATAACTTGCACTTAAAAATTTAACTACCAATACTTTATGCAAGTTAAAGAATTGTGAAAATTATATTCATTAACTGATAAAAAATAAATGTCTCCAGCAAATTTATAGTAGCAAATGGATGTAAATCAGGATATATTATTAAAGCTACAATACCAGGACTCACTCTGCATCTCTTGACTAGAAGAGAAGATAGAGGTGTGGGGAGAGTCACTACTGATAGAATTATGATAGCACTTGGGATTTTTATGTTATTTTTAAATGACACTACCAAGCTACCATTATCAATTGAAGAACAGAGAAATAAATAGAAGTATCCATAGTCTAACAGTTTGATCACTATTTTACTTTATATAATAGCAATAAATCTAGAATCCTACATCTCTGGCATTACATAGAAAATTGTTATAGTGATATAATTTGTTTGTGTTGTCTAGGTTTCATTTTACAGTTTGAAATGTCTTAAATCTAAGCTATTTCTTTCAATAACTCCAAAATAGAAGTTAGAACTACCATTAGTGCAAAGGACTTTCCCTCTAAATCAGCTTACATTTTAATGTGAAAAGGGCCTCACTAGTTTTCATAGTCTTAATTTTTCATCCTTCATTGTGAGCTATCAGTGAGGTTAGGAAAGAGATTAAATAAATTTAGTAAATCATTACAACTAGGATTTTGGTGGCACAATTTAAGGATATTTATGAACTCTGGTTATCTATTTTTAAATAAAAGCAAAAGATAATTTGGTCAGGTTCCTAGATATCTTTTTTGTAAAACAATTTAAAAATACTTCTAAATGTCTCAGTTATTGGAATTGTTTTTAAATACTGAGGACATTTATAGATTTCCTGGAATCTTTCATTTTATAGAGTGGGAAATGGGATCCCAAAGTTTAGAGGTACTTGTTCACTTCCTATGATCACATCCTAATTCAAGTTTATGATCTCAGATTCCAAATTCAGTATAAGCTTGCAGCAGCTTACATTAAATGGATATTTCCTTTACTATCTCAGGTGATTCTTATATTCAGTTATACCATTCAACAAGGGCCTTGCATGAAAGAATTACTGTAGGCAGGTATTAAAATATTCTAAGAGGAATTCAGGTAACAGTCTAGTCAGGTCATGTGTTGGATTGGCAGAGCACAACACTCTCCCCTACTCTGAGAATATCACTTCAAAGAGGGTTAGGATGTCAGGTTCTGTCTGCCTATCTCATATCCCTGTCACTAAAATGACACAAAGCCTTACCCTATTCTGACCTAGGTGTATAGATTGAGCAGTATTCTTTTCATCAAAAAAGACCACTTTCAGCATTATGCTAGGTTAAAAACCCTCTAGTGCAACTCAGCATGATGATACTTGTCTTGTCCTAGCTTCCTGAGAAGAGAGGACCCAGGGTTTGTATCTTTAAAATCCTGCCTAACCACCTCTAGGGATGTGTGCTCCTGAGTGGCATAAATTATGTGTTAAAGTCACCTGAGAGGATGCATTAAAACTTGCAGCGTGCCAGTGTAGATAACATTGTCAATGAATTTTTATTTTTAACTTTTATAGCAGCATAACAAAAACAGAATAATGCTTGAATTGTAAGCAAGAAACTTAGTGTATACACCCAATTAAAGAAGCGAAGTATTAGCATATGCTGAACCATTTCAAAATGTTGAATACAGGTCAATTCTAACTGCAAAACCTAGGCTCTTTACAAAAGATACACAGCTTCTCAATGGAGTGAGCATAGGTAATGTAATTTCAGGCTCAAGAGATAAACTATGAGAAATTTATTTTTGATAAATGACTCCATCTCAGAAAACCCAAATCATATCATATCATGTCTGCCTTCTTACCTCTTTAACTAAAGAATTAGAACCTGAGCAGTCCTGTTGACTGAAAGTCAACCTAAGCTCAGAAATGAGAATTTTAGAAAAGAGAACAAGACGATAATTTCCAGGGGAATGGAAGAACTGAGGATACCAGGTTTCTTTCAAGTACGTAAATAAATTAGGTAAATAAATCAGAGTTTCCCAAATTTTAGGGATATTCTATCAGTAATAATGATGAGATTAGAAAGATGTGAACTGAGAAGCATATGATTGCACTTTAAAAAGAGGTTCCATGCACAATATGAAATATATTGGTAATTAAAATATGCAAAGTAGAAATAATAAAATGAAAAGCAGTTCAAATGTCTGCACTCTAAAATGCATTTAGTGTGAATAACAGTGCACTATAAATGAAACATAAGTAGTCCACTTTTACCAAGACTGTCCAAATAATACTTGTAAACAGAATATATTTAGTTGACATTTAAACAGAAATATCCTTGCTTAGGAATAAAATGCAATGTAAAACTACATTAATAAAATGGTACTAAACTCTATTCATACACTTACTAGCTTAGTGAGTTATATATCCTTCCTATCAATGACGTTATATGAGTTTTTATGTGGTTCTAAAATTAGGCCCATATTTTTGTGGTAGCGTTCTATACTTCTTACAGAGTGGCAGGTTGAATCAGAAAATGCAATCGTGCATGTATAGAAATGTTCTTAATAAAGTCACCGTATGTTATAAGAAAATCCTCCTAAGTTTTAATTGACCAGTTATCTACTAATGGATCTGTTAATTAAACCTCATTTGCTCTAAAGAACATGTGGTCCAGATCTGTTGATGAAACATTGTGTTCACTGGTTTTCCCTATGCTTTTGACAAAGCATGAAAGAGCCAGCTTTATTTAGGTTAAAATGTTTGTTAAAATGGTGATAGTGTCTATTTCCACAGGATAAGGCATATTCATTGGTACATAATCAGTGATGTAGTTAGGGAATTTGTAAACCATAGACATTATTCAGACTGATCATTTATAAAAGGCCAAACAATGTCACATGGATTCTACAAGGAGACAAATGGCCTTTTTATTGTAGAAGTAAATTGATTTTTCTAGCCATTTGTCATTGAGGAGTTTGCCTCTGTGACCAACAGTTGCTCTTGAAAAGAAAATAAATTGTGAATTCCTTTAAAGCATCTTTTTATCCTATGCTTTCATTAAGTACATTTGATATATAATTTATAGCTTATCCTCTTTTTAATTTAGAAATACTCATCCAAAGAAGCGATCACATAATTAACATGATCCGACAGTTCATTTTTACTTATTTGTCCCTGGTTTTCATGGCAACACCCTGACCTTTGTGAAAATGGACAGCACTGACATTTTGTCATCCTCATAAGGGAGGAATATATGTATTTTGGAATGTCCAAACCTCATTACTTCATAGAAATAGACTGAGACCTAGAATATCTGCATTATGTGCCATTTTATAATACTATCCAAACAAACAGATCAAGTTATTGTATCTAATGGCAGAAATCTGCAACCTGCTTTCTTTGGATGGCTTTGGGGAATACCTCTGACTATTCAGATTAAAAAGGTTCATTCCTATCCTTTCCAAAATGTTATCTTCTTCAAATAATGTCATCTGAAATGAACCACATATTGCCAAGACAGCTGAAAATGGCAGTGATAATATATATAATATGTAATTATAATATATAAAATTATTTAATATATATTTATAAATATAATATATTTATATAAAATATAATTTATATAAATTTATAGAAATATAAATAAATATAATAAATAAATAATGTAAATATATAAAATAATGTTTAAAATATAAATAATAATATATAAATTTATATAAATATAAATAAATATATAATCCATATGAACATATAATTTATATAAATATATAATTTTTATATATATATCTATCTATATCTATATATAAAACCAGTCAGTTCATTTGCTCAGTCATTTCTGACTCTGAAACCATATAGACTGCAGCACGCCAGACTTCCCTGTCCATCACCAACTCCCAGAGTCTGCTCAAACTCATGACCATTCAGTCAGTAATGCCATCCAACCATCTCATCTTCTGTCATCCCCTTCTCCTCCTGCCTTCAGTCTTTCCCAGCATCAGGGTCTTTTCAAATGAGTCAGTTCTTTGCATCACGTGTCCAAAGTATTGGAGTTTCATATATGTATATTCAGTGTTTGAGACATCACAGGTATGAATAAAACAAAATCTTTGCCCTAATATAGACATATATACAGAACAATAAAATACAGTCATAGTCATTAATGTTTGTTGTGGTTTAGTTGCTAAGTTGTGTCTGACTCTTTGTGACCCCATGGACTATAGCCCATGAGGCACCTCAGTCCATGGGATTTTCCAGGCAAGAATACTGGAGTGGGTTGCCATTTCCTTATCCAGGGGACCTTCCTCACCAAGGGAATGAACCTGCATCTGCTCACATATCTCTTGCATTGGCAGGCAGATTCTTTACTGCTAAGCCACCAGGGAATCCCTCATAGTTGTTGATACCACCCTAATAAAAGACAATGATGAGAATTTTGAGGATTTATTATATGATAGACCTTATGGTCAAGATTTTAGGTATATTATACTGTTTAATACTATAAAAAAAAAGAAAATTGAAGTAAGTAATATTATGCTCACTTTACTTAAACTAAGAGATACTGGTTAGGTAACTTTCCCAAGGTTATTCAGCTAGTAGGTGGTAGAGCTGAATCCAGGCTGCCAGACCTGAGCCTTGCTCTTTAAAAGTATATTATACAACTTGAAATATTTTTCACTTCATATGATGCTCTAATGTAACTTATGCCATTTTATTTTTAAATTCTCATTAAATTCTCCTTTTCATCAGCCTTGTTTGCTGATGGAAAACAAAGACAACCCAAGGTTGTACAGTTAGTAAGTGGTCAGTCACTGAGTCCAGGTCAAACTTCTGCTCTTGTACACTTACAACTGTTCCGAACTCTGCCTGCGTCTCAATTTAAAAAGGCCTCCTGACTTAAAAATAATTATGAACAATGATCAGTTACTGAGAATTCTCCTTATTTATCAGCTTCCATCACGCACACTGTAAGTTCTGAAAGTAGTTAAAGGTCTAATTTATCTCTCTTGCCCCAATCTTAAGCATATGTACCTATTTGAGGGGCTGACAAATGTGTATTAAAATGAATTGGTAGTAGGTCCTCCCTAGTACATGTTTTCATATATGCAGATCTGCCTTTGTTACTCCAAAATGTTAATTTATGGGGTAGTGCATTTATATATATATTTAAGTGTATTTGGACAAATCATGGCACAATATTTTTAGAGTAAGTAGACAAGAGCACAACTGTATTATGGAATATCAACATTCTATGAATTTGGAACTATCTGAGCTAACTTTGAAGCTCTAGGACTCTCCTGCTTGACACTTTTAGTGTCAAGAATGTGATATTCAACTTTTAATGTTTAAATTCTTAATTTCTTATGCCTAAATAACTATATTTTCCAGCTTTATTCTGCATTATTAAAAAAAAATAACATATACCAAATATGAGGTTGAACTTGATTAACAGTAGAGTTGAGGAATTGGCCCCTTATTTCCCAGAAATCGTTATAGATTGATTATCTTTTCATCAAATGACCTGGTCATATCTTAGTATTTAGGTTGATAAAAAAATAATTGCTGTTTTGGACTGTGAATTTTAAATCTTTATAACTAGGCTCAAACATATCTTTATTAATCAAAAGAGAAACCGTTACCATCAATACATTTTTATCAATGAGAAATAAGTTTGTTTTTTCCAGTAGTGTAAAAACCTGTGCTTCGGGATTCTGTGAACTCTTGGAAAGTGTTTTCTGCCTCTTGCTGGTTGTGGAAGCATTTTCCCTGCAAAAAGCTGTCTAGATGTTTGAAGTAGTGGTAGTCAGTTGGTGAGAGATCAGGTGAATATGGCGAATGAGGCAACACTTCATAGCCAAATTCGTCCAACTTTAGAAACGTTGGTTGTGCTAGGTGTGGTAGGGTGTTGTTGTGCAGAAGGATTGGGCCCTTTCTGGTGACCAATGCTGGCTTCAGGTATTGCAGTTTTCGGTGCATCTAATCGATTTGCTGAGTGTACTCCTCGGATGTAATGGTTTTGCTAGGATTCAGAGAGCTGTAGTGGATGGCAGCAGACCACCAAACAGTGACCGTGGCTTTCTTTCGGTGCAGCTTTGGCTTTGGGGAGTGCTTTGGAGCTTCTTCTCAGTCCAACCACATAGCTGGTCGTCACTGGTTGTCATACAAAATCAACTGATTGTCACCTGTCACAATCCAATTGAGAAATGGTTTGTTGTTGTTGCATGGAAGAAGAGAAGATGACATTTCAAAATGACAATTTTTTGATTTGTGGTCAGCTCAGAGGTACCCCCATATCGAGTTTTTTCAGCTTTACAATTTGTTTCAAATGCCAAATGACCATAGAATGGTCAAGGTTGAGTTCTTCGACAGCTTCCTGTATAGTTTTAAGAGGATCAGCTTCAATGATCCTCTTCTATTCGTCATTGTCAACTTCTGATGGCCACCCACCATGTTCATCATCTTCAAGGCTCTCATCTCCTTTGCAAAACTTTTTGAACCACCCCTGCACTGTATGTTCAATAGCGGTTCCCGGGCCAAATGCATTGTTGATGTTGTGAGTTGTCTCTGCTGCTTTACGACCCATTTCAAACTCAAATAAGAAAATCAGTTGAATTTGCTTTTATCTAACATCATTTCCCTAGTCTAAAATAAATATGAAATAAACAACAAGTAAAAAGATGTAACATGAGAAATGCACATTAAAATGATGTGTAACATAACTACATTTATTTAAGAATGTATTCCAAAATCAAATGGCAAAGTCCAACAATGCAAAACCATGATTCTTTTTGCACCAACCTAAATGATTAAAATCTTAGCACTTTATTTGATGATTTGACTATTATAATATCTCCTTTCTTATTACAGAAAAAAAGCAAGTGCTTCTTTTGTGGCCTGTATCTTCCAACGTTCTCAGGCTAGTTCCGATTCCGAACTTGCTGAAAGGTTAACATAATTTGAGTTACTGGCAAGCAGAATTATCTTGGTCTCATTTTTGTTGTTGTTCCAAAGAAAACAAGTGTTTCACGTGCAAATACTTTACATATTCAGTCAGTGACCACCATTCATTTCTGTATTTCAGTACATGAGAAACATACAATAAGTCAGAAAGAGAAGTTAAACCAAGAAAAAAAAATATATATATATATGCTTTCACATATTTTCCCCAGAATATCAGCAAAACATTGTCTTCTTGACATAGATTTCTATTAATGATTCTATAAAATATTTTATTATAAGCTCAAGTTAGAAAACCAGATGTGGCAAAGATCATAACAATTCAAGATACTTGAAAACTAAATCTAAGCAAATGCTACATAAGCATCCCCAGCTTAAGGTCCCACTTATTTATCTGTTTCTGAGGCAGCAGAGATAGAACCTGTGTTTATTTGCAACTGGCCCTGTATCTTGTTTAGCAGAGAAAATATGAATGCCACTCAGGGAATGATTTTCTGTGTTGCTGTTTCATCTTACACTTGGTGTTCCACTGAAGCCCTCGGAGACAATTCTTATGCCATAGCAGCACCTGCTGGGAGAGGGGAGTTGGAACAGCCTCAACTGTTGCCTGCCAAACCCGTTATCCTGATTGAGGGACACTGCATGTCCTCCACCTTCTAATACTAAACCTTCCACAGTTGCTGCTCTTCAGAATCTTGCCTCTTCCCATAGATTTCAAATCACTGGTAATACCCTTATAATAAGATTTTCTTTAGCTCTTTAAAAAAATAAGCATTTTGCATGTGTGTGTGTGTGTTTATGTGGATGTATGCATGCACATTTCCCTTTAGAATGTCCAAAAGCACATATCATGGTATTTTAATCTCATGTTTCTTTCTAATGCATACATTCATCCTGCTCTGTAGCTATATATGTAAATCATTGTCAATCTTGCTTTATTAGCATCTTCTGCTTTATTATGGGTGAGTCAGTAAAAAAAAAAAAAATGTCTGTGTCAGTGCAAAAAGGACAGTTTTTATTCACAGCATATGATAAGAGAAGTATTTATGATTATTCATATTACAGACAGAAACAGTAAGCTTGGCATATGGTATGATGGCATGTTTAAAAATGTGTCTATTTCATATGTGATTTACAAAAAAGACTGTAAGTAATACAAATCTTAAAATACGGGTCTAAACTGACATTCTGTTGTAAAGCCACCAGGCCTTTTCTTTACTGATGATAGAGGAAAGCCACAACATAGAAAAATTACTCACTATTACCAAATATTTCTAATATTTTACTTCCTTGCCTCGTTACTGTGCCCAAATTAAAATCTAGTGTAAGACCTAACTTAATGAAAACCTATTGTTTTTGTGTTTTTCCAGTTAAAAATAGAGAGTTCATGTGTAAAAAAAATGATCTTGAAATTCATATACTTTATAACTAAGCTCAAAAAATCAAGAGGTTCATCAATAGTTTTCTTCCTGTGGTTGCTTAGTAACCTTGATTGGTGCTCCATCAATCAATCAAAAATGTATTAAGCACCTCTAAAATACTTTAACATATCACATGGTATGGGAATAATTTCCGAGGAAATAGATAAAATCTGCTACTTACCTTAGAATGTTTTAGTTGCATATGTAAGGGAGTAGACATTTTGTCATAATACATTGATAGAGTAAGTCAGACACACTGTTATTCAGAGATGTGAAGCATGATACAAAGATACAGAAATTAGGAAAGACTTAGAATAGGAAATTTCAGTTGGGCCTTAGAAGAATTGGGAATCATTGGATGGGAATTATTTTGGGAAAATCATTCCTACAGGGAAAGATGGAAGGCAATGAGTAGGAAATGAGCCAAGTGTTAAGCTGACCAAAGTGAAAGTGTTAGTCACTCAGTGCTGTCCGACTCTTTGAAACCCCATGAACTGTAGCCTGGCACCAGTCTTCTTAATCCATGGAATTCTCCAGGCAAGAATACTGTAGTGGGTAGCCATTCTCTTCTCCAGGGGTAGCCATTCCCTGCTCCAGGGGATCTTCCCTACCCAGGGATCAATCCTGGGTCTCCTGCATTGCAGGCAAATTTTTTACCATATGAGCCACCAGGGAAGCCCAAAAGCAGACCAAAAGTAACCTATCTAAGTTGAATAGAGAGCTTTACACAGAAGCACTATAACAATAATGGTGGCAGGTAAGATGGAAAACAAACAATGGGATTTAGTCTAGTTCTATAAAACGGAACGCTCCTGACGCTATTTGAATTGTAGAATAATGTTTTAAAGAAAGATTAGCTCAGAAATAGTAAGATCTTTTTAGAAGGAGAAAGAAAAAATCATCAATTAGATTTTAGTGATTTATGTATAAAGGGGAAGATAGTTCAGAAGAAAGTGCAGCAATGCAATATATTATCATACCATATTAACCTATGGCTCTGGGATATTCTTCATATTTTAAAAAAGCTGCGGAAGTACTCTGTGTGCTGCATATCATATAAATCACCACATTGTCTCCTTGTTTTTACAAAACAGGAAGTATCTATTGGCAACCTTTATTTCTGTCATGAGAAATGAGCTTTCAGAGTGTTGCTGTCTTTCATCAAACATTGTTACCCATCATGGTCTCTGAAAGAAAGCAAATATGAGAAGCCCATTAATAAGTGAGGAGTCTTTAGCATGTTGGATTTCTTTTGTCATCTTGAATATCTTTCAAATACATCTTACTAGATATTTTAATTGACACAAATTATTAAGAAAATGATTCAAGCTTGTTTGTTTAAAGAGTATTTTGGATATTTGGATTGGAATTATTTTTATATTGAAGGGACTTATCAGGTTTGCCTTGTATCATATGACTGTTTTCCAATTGTCACTTATAAATTCCATATATCAAGGCTGTTATTCCAAATCTTAGTGGTATGTTCAGCAAATCAGCTATGAGGTGCATGATAATTAAAATATTTCAACCATTAGTATGTAAAGGTCTTAAAATATAGTTTATAGTTATGATATTATTCTTTCTTAGGTTGAAGATGCTTAATTGAATGGAAGAAAATTGAGTGGAGTTAGAACCAGATGCTGACAATTTCACTTAACCGTAGGCTTACCTTACTTACCCCATGTGTGTGTCAGTCACTCAGTCGTGTCCAACTTTTTGTGACCCCATGAACTGTAAGCCTGCCAGGCTCTTCTGTCCATGGAATTCTCAAGGCAAGAATACTGGAATGGGTTGCCATTTCCTTCTCCATACTTAACCGATAGTCCATTATGAAAAGGCATTACTGATGTGCCATTGATAACTGTTGCAATTGTAAGCTATTTAGTTCTTTGCATGTGTGCTCAGTCCCTTCAGCCATGTCCGACTTTTGTGACCCTATGGACCCTTAAGTTTCCTCTGTTCATGGGATCCTCCAGGCAAGAATACTTGAGTGGGTTTCCATGTCCTCCTACAGGGGATCTTCCCGACCCAGGGATTGAACCCGGTTATCCTGCATTTCCTGCATTACAAGTAGATTCTTTACCCACTGAGCCAGTTGGGAGGCCCATTCAGTTCTTTCAGTTCAGTTCAGTCGCTCAGTTGTGTCCGACTCTTTGTGACCCCATGAATCGCAGCACGCCAGGCCTCCCTGTCCATCACTAACTGCCAGAGTCTACCCAAACCCATGTCCACTGAGTGGGAGATGTTATCCAACCATCCCATCCTCTGTCGTCCACTTCTCCTCCTGCCCTCAATCTTTCCCAGCATCAGGGTCTTTTCAAATGAGTCAGCTCTTCACATCAGGTGGCCAAAGTATTGGAGTTTCAGCTTCAACATCAGACCTTCCAATGAACACCCAGAAACTGATCTCCTTTAGGATGGACTGGTTGGCTCTCCTTGCAGTCCAAGGGACTCTCGAGTCTTCTCCAACACCACAGTTCAAAAGCATCAATTCTTCTGTGCTCAGCTTTCTTTATAGTCCAATTCTCACATCCATACATGACCACTGGAAAAACCATAGCCTTGACTAGACGGACCTTTGTGGACAAAGTAATGTCTCTGCTTTTTAATATGCTGTCTAGGTTGGTCATAATGGTCATAACTTTCTTTCCAAGGGGTAAGCATCTTTTAATTTCATGACTGCAATCACCATCTGCAGTGATTTTGGAGCCCCAAAAAATAAGGTGAACCACTGTTTCCCATCTATTCAGTTCTTTACCTCCATGTAAAATCATTTCGTGATTTTTCAAAACCTCTAAATCTGACTATATCCATGTGTAAGTCTCATGCTTACAAGAAAGTGAAAGTGAAGTTGTTCAGTCATGTCTGACTCCTCGTGACACCAAGGACTGTAGCCTCCCAGGTTCCTCTGTCCATGGGATTCTCCAGGCAAGGGTACTGGAGTGGGTTGCCATTTCCTTCTCCACATGCTTACAAAGCTAATGTGTAATGTGTTGGCAGGGAAAAAAAAACGAAAACAAAAGCTGCTGACTTAGACACTGACAAAACACTCAAATGTGAGAGAATATGTTTCCTTTAAAACTGTGAGGTCTGAATTAAGGATTTTTCTAACCTTTGAGTTTCAATCAGTAGGTCACTAAGCTTGAAACTCACATAAAGTCTACAGGAAAGTTTTACTTCACTTGTTTTTAAAGGTTAAAAAAATACAATAAATTTGTTCATTTGGATTAGTTAAATCTACAAATTCACTATTTACTTGAGTCTTAACTTTTTTACATGTGTTTACATGTGTTTACATAGACCTAGTCAGTATGAGCATGCTTGAATTTTGATTTCTGAGGTTCATTTTTATAAACACAAAATATTATTTTGGTCTTATTATTTATGTTTTAAATATGGATTATTCATTCCACTCTAAAACATACATATGTGTTATTAATTTCTTCTTCCTAAAATTCAAATATAATTAAATTAGTGCCGTACTTATTTTAGGATTTTTGAAAATATGAATCTGGTTGTCCTTCTGGAGACAATTCCACTTATTACTTAGTTTATTACAATTTTTATATTAAAGAAATGCATCTTATTTAAATATCTGCTATTAAAATACACTATTGAGATTTATATGTTTGAAAGCAGGAAGTTCATAATAAGCATATTCTGATTTTTTTGTTTCTAACAGCATGATATTTTCTCATATGGTTGAGATGAACTAACTTTCCCCTGTATTATTTTGAGTGAGGAAAATAAGCCCACCATTTTCTGAGTAAAAGCTAAGATTGAATTTCCTCACCTTCCTTCCTAATGAAGAAATGAAAGCATTTTTATTTTCTACACTTGCTTTAGTTTACAGCCTGTGATACAATGGAAAAGTTGACAGAAAACCAGTTTGCCCAAATTATTTGTCTAATTTATTTTTAAGTTTTCAATGAGAAGTTTTGGTGCCATATCATGTTTTTGAAGTCTCTTTGATTATAGCATCTGCTACAATAGCATTTTAGATAAGAAAAATCAAAGCAAAGGCAGTGTATTATAGGCTATATATCAGACTATATGTATCTTTGTGTTTTTAATAAGAGAGACATTTTTCTAGCAAATATATTATGAATAAATCAAGCTGTAGACATTTCTTGCATTTCTATTTAATTTGATGTTTTTGTTGTGAGATAATATTTTAATAAAAAATAACTTAGTTGATTAGAGAAAGAGCATAAAAACCATTATGGCCAAATTAAATAATATGTCCGGTTGGCACTTTTGTTTGTTTGTTTTTAATTTATAATTTATGTATCCAAATCTTAAATGAAAGGTGAAAGAAAAGGAAAACTGCAAGAGCCCTTTTTTGACTCTCTTAACTCTTACTCTTTGAGGTCCCATGGACTGTAGCCTGCCAGACTCCTCAGTCCATGGAATTCTCTAGGCAAGAATACATGAGTTGGAAGCCACTTCCTACTCCAGGGAATCTTCCCAAACCAGGGAGCAAACCAGTGTCTCCTGAATTGCAGGCAGATTCCTTACCTTTTGAGCCATCAGGAAGATCCCCTTAACTCTCACCTACCTCCCCAGATCTTAAAAACTACATTTGAAATCTATATTAACAATATATTTTATAGGAAATTCTGCTAGTTGCAATAATTGTAGAATTATTACATTTGGTCATTATTGCTTTTTAAAAAAATTCATAATTTTTATCTATCATGTTTATTTCTGTTATGGGCTTTCCTGGTGGCTCAGCTGGTAAAGAATCCACCTACAATGCAGGAGACCTGGGTTCGATCCCTGGATTGGGAAGATCCCCTGGAAAAGGGAAAGGCTACCCACTCCGGTATTCTGGCTTGGAGAATTTCATAGATTGTATAGTCCATGGGGTCACAAAGAGTGGGGTACGACTGAGTGACTTTCACTTTTCTTTCTGTTACAGTCATAGCATTTTATCTTTTCTCCTTCTTAACTCCTTTTGCCCTCTCTCTCCTTCTTCCTTCCTCAGTTATTTCATAGCTTCCTGGTTTGTGCCAACCAGAAAAGTAGGGCATCGGGCTTTAGAGATAGAGCAAGACATTCTGTGCCGTCACCGAGCTGTGTGGTCAGGGATACAGACATGGGAGAAAATACAGGGTGAAGCCATGAGCACAGGCGAAATGGGTGTACACTGGTCAAGAGTAGTGAACGACCAGCTCAACCTAGGGGTGGGCAAAGTTACCACCTAAGTGGTGGTACCACCTAGGTGGTAACTTGGACCTGAATCCCCACACATGGGACAAGCAGGGGTGCTAGAAGACAGGGCCAGCTTGCTGACACGGGAAAGAACCGCAGGAGCCCTGAGGTCCACTGTCAGCGCAACTGGGAGTGGATGAAGGGTGCAGGGGTGAGTGACTCTAGAAGAGCGTGTCTAAGACCGTCTTGTCTAGATCAGTGTGTCTGGAGTGACACTCTTGTTATTGAAAAGTGGAGTTTTCATCAAATTAGCTTTGGAAAATAGGCTGCATTAACATTTTAAGTTTCTCTGAGTTCTTGAATCCTACAATATGCTAATATGCATAGCACATATTATCGAAGAGGGAAAGATGAAGAAAAATATACCAAAAATAAAATTTACCAATAATTCCATATTCAAAGAGAACTCCTATTAGTGTTTCAGTGTACTTCCTTCTAGGCTTTCTTTTCCTCCACATTTTCCCCATGTAAGTTTTGTTTTCCTCTCTAACTCAGTGATCAACTGCCTCACTGTCTTGATTTGTACATTTGGTATAAACATTTTTACTGTTATTTTATATATATAATATATATATAAATATATTTATATAAAAAATAAACATGTTTACTGTTAATTACCTATTAACTCAGAGACTGCAAAAGAGAGTGGGGGATGCTGCAAATATAAAGGTGAATCATGTATATTCTCCCCTCTAAGAAGCTCTCTGCTAACATTCATTGGCATTTATTTTATATAAAAATATGATATGGTACATACTGTCCAGTAACATCTTTTACTCACTTATTAATAGTGGTTATAGTGGCCATACTATTCACAAGAATGCTTTCCTTGCTTAACAATATAAATATCTTTATCAATAAATGTGGGTCAATTACATCATCACTTAAAAATGCTGCATCATAATCTATTATGTGACTATATCATGATTTTTTTAAATAAAATCTGTCAGTCTGATTTCAGTTTCTTTTTTTAATTAAAGCAGTATTAGGATGAGCACTCTCATTGAGGATTGAAATTTTCATAGTGACAGAAACATAATTGCATTTCTGATGACAAATCTTATGACAGAGAAGCAGGAGGACTGGAAAAATTAGACTGGTGACAGAAAGACCACTTAGGACATTGTCACAAGAAGAAATGATGACTTTACTAAGAAATCTTCCTATAGCCATTAAAAGAAATGGGAGATATAAGAGAGATTTTTGACAGAGAAACCAAAGCAGCTGATTGGAAGTGATGAGTTAGAATAAATGCTGAAACAAAGAAAGCCTATGGTTTTTAATTAGCAGATCAAGTGTTCTCATAATTAGCTATCACTAAGTCAAGAAATAAATAGTGCTTAGGTTTAAGGACTTGCAAGAATTTTGGAAAATCGTAGTAGGCTGTAATTACTGACTGAAAGAATCTTGAGGTAAAGTTATAATTCTTATTATAACCCTACAAAACAGAAAGATATTCATGAGAACAAACAAAATCTCCTAACTGAAAAAAAAAATAATAATGATAATTTAGAGTGTTCTAGAGAATGGAAAATTTAATGTGGAGAGAGAGAGAGAAGCCTATAAAAACTTAATGTTTTAGGACATTCTTAGCCAAGAAAGTTGCAAAGAAAGGGTTAACTCTGAAATAAAAATTTCAAAAGCATCATGGAAAGGGTGGAAAATAAGCTGTATTTTAACTGGACTTTGGTATTTATATTAAAATGAGCAAATATATTAAAAAATAAATTTATAACTTACCTCGATTAAAACTGAGGTTTACATTTCTATAATTTTTATTACAAAAGGAGAAAAGTTTATCTAACCAATGATTACATTTACAAGGGAGTTTTTTTTTTCTTTTTCTTTTTTAACTATTTAGCATGATAAATTTAAAAAGAATATAGCTAGCCAAGGATCTCTTTTTGTTAGACTGGCCTAATGTAATAAGATCTTTGAATATTCATCTTCTTAAATCAGAAAATTGATACTTTTATTAGCCCTCTCCTCTCTGTAATGTTTTACTCTTTGTTCCTATAATCAGAACATGAATACCCTTGGAGATGGTTAAATATAAATTCTTAGTTTCAAAAGTGAAGAAATTCATACTCAGAGTGTTTAAGCTTGGCCAAGGTCATGTGACTTGATTTTGGAAGAGGTGAAATATACCAATTTTAAATAATAACACTCCACTAATAAATAATAATTATATATATAATATATATTATATAAATAATTATAATATATATAAATAATATATTTAAATATATAAAAATAATATATAAATTTATATATGTAAATAATTATGTATAAATAATAAATATTCTTTTAATGTATAATTTATTTTCATTTATTTCATACAAATGTAAAATAATTTGGATATTTATTTTGCCATATATGGGAATTATTCTAGTACTGTTAAATATAGATATTTAAGGCAGATATAAAAGATCCAACATAGAAAGATAAGGTAATTTGCAACATATGTGTTACATACTCCATCACATTTCTACCTTGACTCTTTTATTATCCTTGAGATGCCAACCAAGAGTCCAGTTTGTCCATAGGAACAAAGTAATTATGAGCAAATGGAGAGGAGTCCAGTGCTAACTCGATTCCTTTGAAACACCGTAGTTCGCTAAAGCCGGCTTCAGTGTTCATATCTCTACATCAGCCACCTGCTATCAATTTCCCTCAGTTTTAATTCTGTTCAAATCAAAGTATTTATCTTCTCTTATTCTCAGTTTTCTCATTTGTTAAATTTTAATATTAAACATTTGATTCAAGGATGGTCATGAGAATTCATGAAAATGTAAAATTCCTAACTATACCAGGTACACAATAGGAGCATAATTAATGTTAAGTGTTGAGGTTATTGCTGTTATTCTGTCCTTTCTCATGGAGGGTGAATAAATATTTCAGCTTTTTTTTGAAACTGTTGTTACAAGGTGATGCTTGTTTAGTATTGTATCATTCTCTGGTGGTTCACTTCAAAAAGAACAAATTATTTAGTTACATTATTTAGTTGTTTATATCTACAAGAGTAAATGATTTAATCATATATATATTTTTTCTATAACATTTCTAATGTTTAAATATTAAACACGTTTCTGTTAATGCCATTTCCTAGAAGGTATATATATTTCAAGAAGATAGTGGTAATGTTTCATGTTTTCTAATTTCTAAGATGCTGTGTATGGTTTAAACAGTTTTTTAAACTAGAAGTAAATGAAGGAATTAAATGGAAAAGCAGACATGAAGATATTTAAACAGCAAGATAATTAATTCTGATATAACTTTGTAAATTTTGTTTTCTATATGTATAAGAGAAAACCAGTTCAACATTAGTAGAAAAATATCTTAAAGGTTAAATATGTTTGTTTTTGTTCCTGGGCACTGGAGCACAGTAATGCTAGAAGGGCAAATAAAAATTTTGCCTTTTTGTCCGTATGCAGTATTACCTCCAAAGGGGAAAATGTATGACATTTTCACAAGGATAGAATTATGTGTGTGTTTCTGGTTATTCTTATTCTGCCATTCTAATTTAGCCCATGCTTTTCTTACAGATCCTCTATTGTATAAATACTTTTGAATTCATATACATTTGTATGAGAAGTAAAAGTCTTCCAGTGGAACAGGAGATACCTTTAAAAAAAGAAACTCATTGAATAATACTTCCCTTTTATTAATTCATGTTTTCAAGTGTGGTAAAGTTAACTTCCCATAAAATCAATCTGGTACTTCCCTGATGGTCTAGTGGCTAAGAATCTGCGCTCCCAGTACAGGGGGCCTGGGTTTGATCCCTGGTCACAGAACTAAGATCCCACATACTGCAACTGTAAGCCCGGACACCACAGCTACTGAGGCCACGCATCGCAACTAGAGAAGCTGCCGCAACACAACAAAGACCCAGCACAGCCAAAATAAATAATAATACATAATTTTTTTAAATCAACCTAATTTTCTAATAAATATCTTCAGTAACATCAGAAATTAGCTTTACTTGAGAAAATTACACTCATATTATTGAACTGTGTTTTTCAAAACTCACTTGAAATAAATTTTATGGAAATAGTGGCAATGTCTTGACAATCTATTTACAATGATCTCAAAATGTGTTCAAGGCAAATCATATGAAATTCAAATGTCAAAAAATATTAAAAATAGAGAAGAATGATACATTCAATTGTCAAGAGTGTGGCATTGTAATCCATTGTTCCATTTCATTTTCTCAGGGGAGAGAACAAATCCTAAACCTTAGCTGTTTGGTCAGTTTCTAAATCAGTTTTCAGAACTTTGGATTTTATATCAGAGGTTCTTCTTTTTCCCCTTCCTATTGCATTTACTGTACCTACTAAGTCTATGATATCTCTTATCCCTTTCTAATAGCATCCTTGGGTAAGAGATAATGGCCTAAGAAGCAGAAGACTGAAAAGCTTAACCTTACCTTAGCAAGTAGGATCACTCTTCTGTGAAATGCAGATGTTAAAGACCCAGTTAATGGTTGATAATGACCAATCATGGAGTAGATTGTTCTTATGTTGATCATTCGCGTTCCAGTTTAATGCTTATTTATCTTGCTAGTGTTTGAAGACCTCATTTGAGACCATGAAAACAATTTAGAATTACTTAAATGAGGGTATGTGCCACTTATTCCCAAGGTGTCTGTAATTTTTGTCATCTGAATTGTCACACTTCTTCAACCAGCAGATATTGTTTCCTTATGATTTTCTGTGTTTGAATATGCTTTACCAGTATATACTAACCTTGAAAAATTTTCTTTTTCCCATTTCAAGTTCCACCCAATCTGACTGTTCCACAGGAAAAATCACCTTTGGTCACCAGAGAAGGAGACACAATAGAACTGCAGTGTCAAGTAACTGGAAAACCTAAACCCATCATCCTCTGGTCTAGAGCGGATAAAGAAGTCGCAATGCCTGACGGGAATATGCAAATGGAGAGTTATGATGGAACACTGAGGATTGTGAATGTATCTAGGGAAATGTCAGGAATGTACCGATGTCAGACCAGCCAGTATAATGGATTTAACGTGAAACCAAGAGAAGCCTTGGTGCAGCTCATCGTGCAGTGTAAGTACATTTTTTTTTCTATGTATTTCTATTAGGGGGACAAAGGAAGAAAATTAGGTAATTTTTGGAGTTGGATTAGGAACCAATATTTCTACATTATTGCTACCCAATTTAAACTATAATTTCCCTAAGTCTGCCTATTACTTGAGCTAATACACACTAATGGAAAAGAATTGTGTTAGTATGCGTGTGATGATTATGATGGTGTTATGTCATTGGTTAAGGCCAAAGAATCAACAAGCCTAATGGTTAAAAACTGGCCATGTGCAATGAAGCGAAATGGAAATTGGAAGTAATTGCTAATTCAGATTATAATACTCTTTTGTTTTCACTGTTTATGTTTCTGCTTCAGCGATTGCCTGTCCTTTGCCCAAATTATTCACCTATTTCAGGGCATCCCTTTGCTTAAATTGTGGAGACCTAATCATTGCAATGCTATGTTTGCTATCTGAAATTGTAAGAGTAGATTACATGATTGTAGTAATATTGAGATAATTCAGGCAGATATTAGGTGCTGGTTTTGTGCTTTACTTTCCTAACAGATAATTATTTAACTCTGAGAGCTGAATATGATAGATTTTTAACTATTTTCATTGAAAGTGCTAACAAAAAATGCAGACATAGTGTGCCTTGTATTTGCTTTTAGTGTAAAAATGCCTAAATTCATGGAATTAAAAAGTTTAACAATGTCACTGGTGTTGGGTTATTAGAGAATGATGCCCTGGTATTTTGGATAACTGTTGGTGTGGGTACTACTGAAGAGAAGAAGCAAGCTAAGCACAATCTGTTCAAACTCCAGGAATATTGCTATAAATTTTAGTTGAGGTATTATTTGTTATTTACGTGGTGGCAAAATCTTTAAGAAAAAAAATGAAGTGGAAGTAACTATACAGGTCAGTAAGCAATGATGTTCTTTTCTTTTGTGGTTCTTTTCTAATGCAGAAAAGGGAAAATAGAAATCAGTCCAAAATGTCTGTTTTTATATTAGTCTTAAAGATGTCGGCATTGAATTATCTTACTTTAAATTTGGAAAAATAACTGAAATATGGAAGGATTATGTTTGCAACAGATAACACACATATTTATGTATGAGGAGTGTGAGTGTGAGTAATGGGAGGAGCAAGGGTCTGGCTGCTGTTTAACCCTTTCCTGTCCCTATATTTTAGAAATTCAGCTTTCAATGTGCTGTTTGTCCTGTAGATAAGCAAACTTATACTTGTCAAGTATCTTACTAGTTTTATCTGTAAAGAATGCAGCTCTTAAATGGTAAGTTCCATTCCACAGTTGAATATTACCTTTTCTTTTATTTCTCACTGACCTCTATATGCATGATAATAAGCTCATGGGGTAGGAGGTTCAGGTGAAAACAAGTTTCAGAAAGAAAAACAAAATTTTAAAGAAGCCTCTCCTCAATTCTCCAATCAATAAGAGACACCCTCAGGTAATCAGGATGTGGATACAGTTTGGAGTACTTCATTCTTGTTGATAATCACAGGAATATGTTTTTCCTGCAGAGTTAGCAGGACGTTTCAGTGTTCCTAAAGCTACTGAGCAATTCATTTTCACTCTGCCCACAACTCTCTGTGGAAGCTGTGGACACAAATAAAAGCTGTGGAACCCATTGGCTGTAGGGGATTTTGAATTAAAGTTTCAAGAGCCAGGATCTTTAATCTCCATAGAATATACTAACCTCTAGGATTCCTTTGGTGACCTAACTTCCCCCTTTTTTGCTTCCTAATAGATTGCATATATAATAAACTCAGCACCAGATCTGAAAATTCAATCCTATTAGTATCAGATGAAGATAAATACTGGCACAGTTGTCTCTAGTGTCACAAGGATGTAATTGACTAAAAGACATCAATAGACATAGGCAAAGCCGAATTCATTTAATGCACAGGAAAAGATCTGCATCCCAAGGTGACTTTGCAGAGCAGAAGGTATAATCTAACACTTCCTCTCAGAGGCAAGTTCCCCAGCCTACCAGGAAACATGGCTGGGTGCCAGCAGTCTGACCAGTTACTGGTGAGAATGCCCTAATGTCTTTCAAAAAGCTCTCTTTCATGTATTCCCAACTCTTCTGAAAAATCTGGTTATGTGTCTGAGCATCTGCCAGGTACAAATAACTGGTAACATCTCCAGAAGCCTTAACTACTTAAGGCTTATTCCTGTAAAACTAGTCATGCAGAAATCTTGATAATATTTTAAAATGATAAACAATTTAATTTTTATGGTGATTTCTTAAAAGAATGAAAATAATATAATATTTGTGTTTAATTTGTATAGCTGTGCCATATGTGCAAATAATTCATATAGAATATAAAATAAGTTTTTTCATTTACTTTATATATCAGATATCCATTTGATATTTAAAGCTATGATTTATGCATTTTGTATTCTCAGCATAATATGTTTTATATTATAGCTAATCAGCAAATGTGTTGAGTAAATATAACAAATGGAATGTGTATATATATGGAATATATTTATATAAATATAAATATATATCTATATATCTTCTTGTATAATTCATTCTTTATTATTTAGGGTTCAGGAATATCTGAGGACTAGCCACATAACAGTTTGATAGCTGTAAATGTCCAAGTGTATGAAGGGAGCGGATGTCAAATACTCTAACTTGTACCTAACACATTTTTCAGGATGTGAACTCTACACTTTATTATCTCCTTTCCTAAAATATGTTACACTGACAAGTTCTAGGACAGTCTGTTTTTCACACACACAACATGTATATATACACCCAAAATATGTGTATATATAAACATATAGTTATATATAATTTTATCAGTTTTGAAACATGAAAGAATGAAAAATAGATTATCATAATAGATAAAAAACACACAAAAATGTGTCTCTAAAGCATATTTTCCCTTGTTAAGTTTTAGTTGTGTCCAATTAAACAATAACCAATCAAAAGAATTAAAGAAGTAATTATATTAGTAATTGATGAGCAGAGGTAGTAAGGCCTAAGTATAAATAGTATAATTGTTTTTATATTGCATAAAAAATGAAACAGTCCACTTAGCTTAATGTTCTAAATCTTCAAGTGAGATTTATTCTTAGCCAATGTGTTAAAATTACATAGTAGTCATTTTATTAAAACTTTTTAAATTATTTACTATCCCCAGTTAATTTGCTTCTTCTTAAAATGTGTGGATAGTGATTTAGCAAGTGACAGAAGCCTAGAGGTATTTTACACCATTCTTTGTCCTATTAAGAGTAGCTTAATCACCATAATGAAATGGTTTAAATTATTAAATTTTTGTGCACATTGCTCATTCCTGAAAGCTGAGGCTTATTTTATAATATTTTAATTTCTACAATAGCAAGTTAGTACAAATGATATAGACCGGAATGAGAAGTTTCAAATATAAGGTCTTTAAAAATAGTGGTTTAAAATTCATCTACATTTTTAAAAATGCTAGATGAAATTGCAGCATATATTGTACAGTTTTTAATAACAGACCTTTAAATATTCAGCCACTATTTAATTTCATTCACATTTTTTGAAAATATATAATAATTCTTTTAATTTGCTTATATATATTTGAAGCAGTATTAGAATAGATCATTGAAAATAAAAGGTTAATAGGTTTTCGATTAACCTATTAATAGGTTAATAGGTTAATTGATCCATTATTTAAAAATTATGCTATGTATGAGCCTATTGAACAAAACTAGAACACTTTTCTAAACATAGTAGCGGTAGTTAAAGTGATTTTTAAATTTATCCAGTAAAATAATGATCATTTAAATAGCAATTAAATGAAAATGTCATTGGAAGAGTATATTTAAATATTTATATTAAATGAAGTCCAGTTATGCCTATGGTCCTCTAAAAGAAATTATTGCTCTTTGAAGTGTGTGTGGGGGTGTATATATATATATATATATACATATATGTATATATGTATATATATATATAAAACATACTGTGATTTTAATTTCATAAACTATAACATTTTATTTTTAATAAAAGCCAAACTTTAAATGGTTTTATCTCAAAGCACTGGTAAAAATCTTTCAGTGAAGTAAGAAATCTTTTAGTGAAGAAATATATTTCAATATATTTTGAGATATATTTTCTTGAAAATCAGGTGAAGAAGATATATACTACTTTGAATGTCAGTTTTAACCAAAGCTTTATTATCTGTAGGCACCTACAATTAAAGATATTTCTTTTATAAGATATAAAGTACACACTAAAACTCCAAAACTGACAAGTGTTAAAATGTATCAAGTGACCATCTTTTAGCTATGTTCAAATGAGGTTCCACGCTCCCTTTACTTACAATTTCTATTTTCCAAATGAAGGAAAACTATGAAAGAAAACAATCAGAGCTATTGAAAGACCCATATTCCTCATCTATTTCCAAAGCAAGACCAGATTGTATGAAGAGGAGGGAACTATAGATTAGAGCCATTATCGCTTACTCTTTAACTCAAGAAGCTTATTGAAGAGTACATGTTTATTTTTTTCAATCAAATGAATATTCAACCAAAGCAGAATATCATGGACCTTATAAAGAAAAGGAAAAGGAAAGACAGATTGGAATGCCATGTAACAGATATGCTGACTATTGTTAGATGAATTACTGAGTAGTTTTCTACAGTGTTGAGATATACAGAATAACTGAATTGAACAAATATAACTGCTTTTTGGGTTATTTTAAAACTATTGTGACTAAATTGATCTAAAGATAATATGAGAGACAAGGTATTGATTAAAGAGGAAACAAAAAGGCAGTTTGCTATATTCACACAGGGAGATGTTCAAGGCTATACAAGGGAATTTATAAGTAAATGGACAATAATTTTACTTAAAAGAATAATAATATGCCTTCTAACATAATCTGGAATGCTCTACATATTCAGGTGTATTCTTATTTTTCATATTAATTCATCCCATCTCTTCTCAGCCTCATAGACATGGTAATTCAATGTTGCCTCTATTGTAGACTTCTATACTCCCATTCTCCTCTTCCCACCAATTCTTCAACTCTTTAACCATTTAAGTCCTGCCTCAGTCCTCCCCCTTTAGTAAGCCCCTTGGTTACTGAGAAGGGCCCTCCTTGATAACCCTGTAGACACTGGTGTTTAGTATACCCAATTTAGAACTTCAAAGTAAAACTTCATTTTGAACATGCATGTTAGATGACAACAACAATAACATTAGAAGATAGACTTCTTTCAAAATAATTGGCTATTATTTCACTGTTGTTGTTGTTCAGTCACTAAGTTGTGTCTGACTGTTTGCAAACTCATGGACTGCAGCGCACCATGCTCCTTTGCCCATCACTGTCTCTCGGTGTTTACTCAAATTCATGTGCATTGAGTCAGTGATGCTATCTAGCCATTTCACTGTTGACATCATCAAAAACCTCTGTGCTATCACTTATAGAATGAGTTTGAACAACACAAAAAGTCCTTCTCATGGAGTTATTTCTTTCACCAGTATGACTTGATTCTAAAAGACTTGGTTTACTCTCATAAAATAAATTTACACTCAAAAGTTGAAGACAAACCCTTCAGGTTATTCAAGAGTATATCAGAAACAGAAATGGTAAGTTCAAGTTTCTTTTCTCTACATTTTAGGTAATGACAGCAAAAGAGTGTACAACCACTGCCTCTATAAGAATGATAACTTTGACAAGAGTATTCGTTTAAAGAATTTTCTTTGACCCACAGAATCATAGCTTTTATCCCTTACAATGCCTGGTGTAGTCCATAGACTGTAGAGTTGGACATGACTAAGCACGCACGCACCCACACTCATGTTATCAAAAGATAAACTGAAAAAAAAATAAAAGATAAACTGAGGCGTGTTGAACATTTTAAGCAAGCTCTTAAACTCATATTTGAGCAAAAATTGATTCTGATCCACCAGCACCAAACTGGAAGTGATTAGGAGTGCTCCATAGATGGGAGCTTGTGGCAACACGTATAGAAAACATAAAAACAAAGTCAGCAAGTTATTAACTGGCTATAGTTTAAAAACTCCCGATAGCTCAGTTGGTTAAGAATCCACCTGAAATGCAGGAGACCCCCGTTCAATTCCTCGGCTGGGAAGATCCGAGAAGGGAAAGCCTAATCACTCCATTATTCTGGCTAGAGATTTCCACGGTATAGTCCATGGGGTCGCAAAGAGTTAGACACAACTGAGTCACTTTTACTTTCAAAGTTTCAAGCCTGGTTGTCTGTTTGTGATTGGTCATCTTTAGATTTCAGTTTTGCAACCTTGATCCTTTCATAGGCTTTGATTTTGGTTTGCTTACACCTCAGTCTAATGGCCTCCTTGTTTAATGAATTTAACCTTAGATGTGCATGGCCCATGGCCAATATCTTAATAACTCTGAGCTTTAGTTTTCTATTTCCAAGAAAAGAAAAACGTTTTCCATTTTCAATTAACATTTATTTGAAATAACTTTGCAAAGCGTCCAGAATATTGCTCACCAGGCAGCACAGAGTAGAAATTATGATTATCAATTTAATGTATCAGTTCTGAAATGTTTTAATGTAAAGTATCCATTTTCTTAGTGCAAATTATTCCTCAGCCTTACTGTCTCCTGTTTCCTTCTCTAAAGACCCTTTGATCCATTCCTACTATAACTTAAGGTCTTTGTGGGCCAAAGCAGCTCTTACATTTCTAGCATGAGAGGAGCTGTGAAACTGGTAGATTCTTGATTAACTTATTCATTTCCAGGATCTCTGTACTTGAGATAAGGTTAAAGCTAAAACTTTACTAAGAGGAAATGTAAAATTTTATCTTCTCAAGTGAATGTAGGTTGGGAAAAACATTTGCATTTACCAAGAAAATAATATCTTAAGCATTCACTTTTCATATTTTAACATGAATGATTATTAAATGGAACTCAGTATTTATTACACACAGTTCCTTTATTTGAATTAAATGGCCATATTTGTTCTTCTGATGTTTGCGGAAGTTATTAAAAGCATTAATCAATGAAACCTTGAGGCAGTGTTAATATTTTGAGAACATTAATATTTGTGTTATTTTCTCCCATCTTAGCTTCCACATCCCCAAGTAGTTAAGATCTTGTCTTTAAAAAGAAGAAACTATAGCCTTATATGATAGTGTACAATTTAAACTGTATAAAATAAACTCTAAGATTTTTATCGCAAGTCAGTATATCATATAAGTATACTTCACCTCATTTCCCAGAAGATTTAATGAGAAATTATAATGGAGCTGCCTTGAAAAAAAGATTTGTTTAAAGATTTTATTTTTATGTCCCTCCTGAATATTTGAAAATTGAATGTACCAAGTGGATATGATATTTTGCAGATGCTTTGTGATGAATTTACTTTAACTGAACTAAGATCATGGCATGTGATCCCATCAGTTCAGTTCAGTTCAGTCGCTCAGTCGTGTCCGACTCTTTGTGATCCCATGAATCGCAGCATGCCAGACCTCCCTGTCCATCACCAACTCCCAGAGTTTACACAAACTCAAGTCCATCTAGTCGGTGATGCCATCCAGCCATCTCATCCTCTGTCGTCCCCTTCTCCTCCTGCCCCCAGTCCCTCCCAGCATCAGGGTCTTTTCCAATGAGTCAACTCTTTGCTTGAGGTGGCCAAAGTATTGGAGTTTCAGCTTCAGCATCAGTCCTTCCAGTGAACACCCAGGACTGATCTCCTTCAGGATGGACTGGTTGGATCTCCTTGCAGTCCAAGGGACTCTCAGGAGTCTTCTTCAACACCACAGTTCAAAAGCATCAATTTTTTGGTGCTCAGCTTTCTTCACAGTCCAACTCTCACATCCATACATGACCACTGGAAAAACCATAGCCTTGACTAGACAGACCTTTGTTGGCAAAGTAATGTCCCATCACTTCATGGCAAATAGATGGAAAACCAGTGGAACCAGTGGCAGACTTTATTTTTGGGGGCTCCAAAAATCACTGCAGATGGTGGCTGCAGCCATGAGACTAAAAGATGCTTGCTCCTTGGAAGAAAAGCTATGACCAACCTAGACAGCATATTAAAAAGCAGAGACATTACTTTGTCCACAAAGGTTCGTCTAGTCAAAGCTATGGTTTTTCCAGTAGTCATGTATGGATGTGAGAGTTGGACTGTAAAGAAAGCTGAGTGCCAAAGAATTGATGCTGTTGAACTGTGGTGTTGGAGAAGACTCTTGAGAGTCCCTTGGACTGCAAGGAGATCCAACCAGTCCATCCTAAACGAAATCAGTCCTGAATGTTCATTGGAAAGACTGATGCTGAAACTCCAATACTTTGGCCACCTGATGTGAAGAGCTGACTCATTTGAAAAGACCCTGATGCTGGGAAAGATAGAAGGTGTGAGGAGAAGGGGATGACAGAGAATGAGGTGGTTGGATGGCATCACCAACTCAATGGACATGAGTTTGAGTAAAGTCCAGGACTTGGTGATGTTCAGGGAAGCCTGGTGTGCTGCAGTCCATGGTGTCACAAAGAGTTGGACATGACTGAGCAACTGAACTGAACTGAACTGCTCCTGCCATCCTGGGCTATCCTCTTGCTTCCTGGTTCTCACTCTTTCAGAGATGGCAGGAGGGTATTTAATCTAAGGGAATTGTCAAAGACAGTGGAAACTCATTCTAAAGTAAAACGTGAAAGTGAAAGTTGCTCAGTCATGTCCCACTTTGAGTCCCCATGGACTGTAGGCTGCCAGGCTTCTCTGTCCATGGAATTCTCTAGGCCAGAATAGTGGAGTGGGTAGCCCTTCCCTTCTCCAGAGGATCTTCTCAACCCAGGGATTGAGCCCAGGTCTCCTGCATTGCAGGTGGATTCTTTAACCTCCCATTCTAAAGAGCTTCTCAATGCAGAACACCAACAAGATGTCTTCATTGAACTGTGGAGCGCAGATCACCTGAAAAGATGATCAGTTCGTCAAGTATATAGATCTTGTAAGGAAAATAAGCACATTTTTTTTTCCTGGTGCCGTCTCTGCTTCCATCTTAATGTAGAATATGGGATAATTTAATATTTAGAAAAATAACTTTCATTAAAAGTTTTATTTTCAGCATCTATGTGAAGTAGTGAGACAGGAACCAGCCAGTTTTAACAGAATGATTAAAAGTACTGTCAACTTAACTCAGGCAAGAATTTGTTGACTGATGTTGTCAGTTACGTACTTCTGCCCACCCCAGTTATGGAGATACGAATTCAAATAGATGATTGTAGTATTTCCATAATACTGAAAAGATGGTTTTCTCCCTTGAAAGCCTTCATATATGTGATTAAATGTTGTTTGAATGAAGAAGGTTTACGTTGGCTCTCTCCCTGGGGTATTTTCTTATCCTTCTCCCTTCCTCACTTTATGAAAATGCATCCTCTAAGAGAAGTAAGCATAAAGATGTTTGTAAATATATGTGTGTAACTATAAAAATCCTGTGCCTTTTTAATAATTTTTAGTTAAAAAAGGGTTTATTCCCTCATCCAATAATAAATGTATTCTTCCCAAATATAGAATTGAGACATTTTCTAGTGTGCATTTCTCCCCTGAAAATAAAAAGATAATAATAATAAACCATTAAATAAATTACACACAGAGTTTTACAATAATATACTCCATGAACATGCTTGTGACTTGATCAATATATTTTATAATACCTGCCATGAAATATTTCATGCGGAGGAAAATATAAAGTATGTAAAAGACGTGAGTTTCTGGTTAGGAAAAACAGCACAAGCACTTTAGAAGTTAGGTAACAATATAAGAAATTGGATGATAGAAAGGCACTTCAGTCAGTGCATGGAACCAACCAGGAAATGAGAAATCAAAGGCTGATATTGTCACAGGAACACATGACTTCCTATCACTTCAGCAAGAGAGATGCATTTACCAATGTTTAATCCACTTACGAACATTGTTCATACAGAATTTTAGGTTATGTGCTGGCAGTTTTTTCTTTAGATATTATCAATGGTTTGACTCAATATAATATTTTAATATTTAACACCAAAGAGTTTTGCATATATTATATTATTGGGGATTATATTATGTTAATAACTTTTAACCTAGTAGTGAATTGTTCTATTGTATAACCTACCAGAGGATCTTCTTAGTTTCAACTACATTCAAACTCAACTCATGGGGATACTATAGACACATATGGACTCAAATACACTTTTGCAGATATAAGACAGGAACCACAGCTTGCCAGCATGTCCACCTGCCCCCACTTCTGGGGGCACTTGAAAATTGTCAACATATTTTGATTGTCATAATTGGAAGAGGGATACCACTGGTATTTAATGCATAGATCTTGTTAATTTTAGGATGTTTGGAGGTTTCCCTGGCCTCTAATCTTAGGTACAGTAGCACACCCCTCCCTCATGTCATGACAATAAAATGTATCTCTAGACCTTGCCAGCTGTCTTCTATACCCATCAAGTATGCATAGTTATACCAGGTAAAATCAAAATTATACACATCAGGTACGCTTGTGATGGGCAGAATTGTACCCAAAGGGGTATAAATTATGTCCATTGAGAACCTCTACGTAGATGATGGCTTGTGTATAAGGAGACAAGATCTCTGTAATTCAGAGATGGGGACTCTGGCAGAATTCTCTGCCCCATAGGAATCAATGTCTCTTGTAACAAATCTATAGGTACAACTTCCAAAGTCCCCGAAGTCACAAGAGTCACCAAGTTCTTACACTAAGTTCTAACTTATGTCTTCTTATCAGATATTAACATTCCTCTCAATCCAGAAACAACTTAATACAGAAATGTTGGTTAAAAACATAGTTGGTATTCTTCCCTTGTCATGGAGATCAGAGCGGGAACTTTAAAAGGTCAGAGTCTCATGCAATGGGGAATTTTTTTTTTTTCAAATGCATCTGTTAAACTTTCTTAGTAATTCTTTTGCTTTTGTGTTTTTTTTTTTCATTTCGCCGTAATAATTACTGTTGTATAAATTATGAAAGTAAGTTTCCAATATACCTTACTTTTTGTCTCTTAACTTGCTATTTGTCTCATTTCCTGTTTTGCTGCTGTGCTTATGTTCTTTCTTTGCTGGACTTTCAGCAGGTATCTGGGTTTGGGAGGCAGTAGCTGTATTTCATTCTTGGATCATTTTGATCATCTTATGAATTTCTTTCTGCTGGCAAATGAGTATTTCCTTGAAGCTTTAAGGATTCTAGTGGGCAAAAGCAAAAATCCTTCAAAAGGAAACTTTGAAACCTAAACGGACCACGCATTGTGAATTTGAAAGACATTCTCTGTTGATTTCACACTTATTAGACTTATTTTAAAATTGGAAATTACTTTCTTCTTAATTACAGAGTATTTCCAAAGGGAAAGGAGCCAAATAATGATCTTGAAAATTGGTCAATATGTGGATTTTGTTCTTTAATATTGTTTCTCAATAAGGAAGTAAAAGTATTTTTTCTTGAGCAGGATAATTATGTAGCATGAGAACTTAAATTTAAGAGGGATTTAAATATGCAAAATTAATCAGGGGAAGAAAATGTTCAAAAATAAGCAGGAAATAGAAAAACATTTAAGAAAAATGGGACAGTATTTCTTCAGTTCAATTCAGTTCAGTCTCTCAATCATGTCCAACTCTTTGCAACTCCATGGACTGCAGCACGGCAGGCTTCCCAGTCCATCACCAACTCCTGGTGTTTAC
Organism: Cervus canadensis; assembly: GCF_019320065.1. Classification (NCBI taxonomy): domain Eukaryota; kingdom Metazoa; phylum Chordata; class Mammalia; order Artiodactyla; family Cervidae; genus Cervus; species Cervus canadensis. Next base: position 34,652,433 of record NC_057391.1, read on the forward strand.
TCAGACTCATGTCCATTGAGTCGGTGATGCCATCCAACCATCTCATCCTCTGTCGTCCCGTTCTCCCCTCGCCTTTAATCTTTCCCAGCATTGGGGTCTTTTCCAGTGAGTCAGTTCTTTGCATCAGGTGGCCAAAGTATTGGGGTTTCAGCTTCAGCATCAGTCCTTCCAATGAACGTTCAGGACTGATCTCCTTCAGGATGGACTGGTTGGATCTCCTTGCAGTCCAAGGGACTCTCAAGAGTCTTCTCCAACACCACAGGTCAAAAGCATCAATTCTTCAGCACTCAGCTTTCTTTATAGTCCAACATGACTACTGGAAAACCATATTCTTGACTAGACAGACTTTTGTTGGCAAAGTAATGTCTCTGCTTTTTAATATGCTGTCTAGGTTGGTCATAACTTTTCTTCCGAGGTATTTCTTACCATTTAGTTATTTGTGTTAAAATGTTTATAATAGCCAGGACATGGAAGCAACCTAGATGTCCATCAACAGATGAATGGATAAGGAGGCTGTGGTACATATACACCATGGAATATTACTCAGCCATTAAAAAGAATTCATTTGAATCAGTTCTAATGAGATGGATGAAACTGGAGCCCATTATACAGAGTGAAGTAAGCCAGAAAGATAAAGACCAATACAGTATACTAACGCATATATATGGAATTTAAAAAGATGGTAATGATAACCCTATATGCAAAACAGAAAAAGAGACACAGATGTACAGAACAGACTTTTGGACTCTGTGGGAGAAGGCGAGGGTGGGATGATCTGAGAGAACAGCATCGAAATGTGTATATTATCAAGTGTGAAACAGATCACCAGCCCAAGTTGGATGCATGAGACAAGTGCTCGGGCCTTGTGCACTGGGAAGACCCAGAGGGATCGGGTGGAGAGAGAGGTGGGAGGGGGGATCGGGATGGGGAACACATGTAAATCCATGGCTGATTCATGTCAATGTATGGCAAAAACCACTACAATATTGTAAAGTAATTAGCCTCCAACTAATAAAAATAAATGGAAAAAAAAATGTATGGTTGAAGTGGTGGAAGTAATCTGATTTCTTCAGCTGTTACTTTCTGTTTGTCAGTGTCAATGTGTTCCCTATTGATCCTTGTGTTTGAAGTATATGTTCTTAAACATAAGCTAACTGCTTTGCGTACAACATAAGATACGACATAAGATAAAGTATAACACTTTACTGCTCAGTCAAAGTGAAAGTTGCTCAGTTGTGTCCAACTCTTTGCGACCCCATGGACTATATGGTCCATGGAATTCTCCAGGCCAGAGTACTGGAGTGGGTAGCCGTCCCCTTCCGCAGGGGATCTCCCCAACCCAGGTATCAGGCCCAGGTCTCCCACATTGCAGCTTGATTCTTTGCCTGCTGAGCCACCAGGGAAGCCCAAGAATAGTGGGGTGGGTAGCCTATCCCTTCTCCAGGGGATCTTCCTGACTCACAAATTGAACCAGGGTCTCCTGCATGACAGGCAGAGTCTTTATCAGCTGAGCTACCAGGGAAGCCCTACAGTTCAGTTAAAAATATAAGTAATCTAACTATATGAGGTTTTTGCTTGAAGTGCTAACTTGAAACTGTAAGATGCAAATGTATAAATTGATTGATCACATATAAATAGATACAGATGCATTTTATGAAAATATTTAGAGAGGTATAAATACATATCACATATATCAGTCTGAATTGGTATAGGCTCCTTGAAGAGGGCATGTTTATTGAGTGAGCACTCATTCTTATTACTGTTTTTTTCTTCTTTGTCTATGATGTTGAGATGCTAGTTCTGTTTTTACCTTCAAGTTGTGTCTTTATTAGGGCTTCCCTGGTAGCTCAGCTGGTAAAGAATCCACCTGCAATGTAGGAGACCTGGGTTCGATCCCTGGGTTGGGAAGATCACCTGGAGAAGGGAAAGGCTACCCACTCCAGTATTCTGGCCTGGAGAATTCCATGGACTATATATATATAGTCCATGGGGTTGCAAAGAGTCAGACAAGACTAAGCAGCTTTCACTGTGTCTTTGCTGCTATTTATCTTTCTTTCCCCAAATTAGGTTTTGGTCTCATCTTGTTCTCTTACTCTGTGCTCGCTCGCTTGACAATATGATGATTTGAACTATCATTGCTCTACAGATCTTCCTCCTTGTATATCTTAGACATTCAGCCAGCTTCTGTGAAATTTCAGTTTTGTCTCCTAATGATTTCTAAAATGTAATGTGACTAAAATAAGTTTATAATCATTTCCCTTCATTATTTTTCTCCTCTTGAGTTCCCTGTCCCACCTTAAAGGATGTCTCTCCTCCCTGTTCGAGTCACTGTCGATGGAGCAGTGCTTTCTCTTCCAGCGTGAGGCCTGCTCTCTTCTTTCAGAAGCCCCCCAGCCACGAGGAGCAGAGGCTGCCTCCTGGATTTGAGGCCTCAGTGCTGTGGGGACCTGAGTGATCACCATACCCAACTCCCTTATGCCGGCACCCTGCTCCTCACCCCGAGAATGGTTACCAGCTGCCTCCAAACAGCCCAGAACCTCCTGGTAGTAGTTTCAGACCATGTGGGAGGATCCTGTGAATGGTGGGTGGGCTGCTGCTGTTCCTCCCGAATCCTGGTTTTGAACTAAACTTTGCACAGTGAACTGGAGACCTATGACGTGTGGCTGCTGATGGGGGCAGCAGCTGCTGATGTGAGGACCAGCTCCGTGGAGTTTCTCCGCATCCCTCCCTTCCCTGCTGCTGGCTTCAGCTCTCCTCATGTGCCCAGATGTGCGGACTGAGCCACAGGGTGTGCTGCCTCCCACCCGAGGGGGGAAAAAAATAGAGTCACTATTTGATCTTCCCTTTTTCTAAATACGCCTTTGAAAATTAAAATATTGGATTCTGAAATTAGACATGATTTAAATTCTAGCTTTGCTACTTTAAACATCATTTCTCTCAATATTTGTTTTTTTAAAATACCTATCATGAGAGAGATTTATTTTCATTCATTATGTCATAGGTCTATCCAAGGAGTAAATTAGATGGTGTTTGATATGTGTGTAGCCCAGTGTTTGACACACAGATGCATGCATGCATGCTCAGTTGCCTCAGTCGTGTCTGATTCTTTGCAAACTTATGGACTGTAGCCTGCCAGGCTTCTCTGTCCAGGGGATTCTCCAGGCAAGAATACTGGAATGGACTGCCATGCCTTTCTCCAAGGAATCTTCCCAATCCAGGGACTGAACCCGCATCTCCTGTGTCTCCTGCATTGCAGGCAGATTCTTTACCACAGAGCCATGAGGGAAGCCATCTGACTCACAGATAGTACTAACTGTTAGCTGCCATGTCTCAAATTATCTGAATTCATCATCCCTGCCTCTCCAGTCCCACTGTCATTTACCAATGGCGGCCCTTTTATCTCCTGCAAGAAATCCTACTACTTTTCCCCATCTCTGATCTTCCCTTTCCCTTCAGAACATTTCTATCAGATGAATGTTGCTTTATGAGCAGAAACATTTTCAGATGAAAATAACAGAAAGTTCTTGTCTAACTGTTATGGGCAATAAAGTATAATGGGTTCCAAGGGCTTAAATATTACCTTCTTCTCAACCATGAACTCAATCCTCTGTGTGTGTTATTTAGTGGTTCTCATTATTTCCAGCTGTACCTGAAAAAACAGACAAACAAACTAGCCCCTTTTTGCCTCTCATCAAGGATCAACTCCAATGGGACATGGTTTTCTTGGCCTGAATAACCAAGCCAAATTCATTGAATGCAAGCATTCCTTGTTCTTTCTCTGTTTGAAAACTCTGTATGACTACTCATTACCTGTGATTCAAAATTCAGACTCCTAAATTGGAAAACAAGATCCTTCACCCTTCTCTGAAATCATATACCGTATTCCGGTCAGGGTGAGCAGTTCGTTACCCTGTGTACTTTTGAACTTGCTGTTGCTTGTAATTCCATCTCCTTTGTCACAAATATTCTTAAAGAGTCACCTCTATGAACTCACTCTTCACCATCTTCAAAACAGCATTCAAATACCTTTTCTCTAATGGTAACCTCTGAAACCTCCAGGTAGATGTAATCTTTTTATTCTCTAAATCTGACCTTTTTTCTGTTCTTAGTAATGTCAACCTTCTAACTACTAATTGATAGATTGATATAGATACAGATATATATGATATAAATCTGTATCTATATCTATCTTTGCATGTCTCTGTTCTCTCTCCCTTTTTCTGTCTCTTTCTCATTAGAGTATAAGCTCTTCCCTTCATGAATCATAATTGCTTCTTCCAAAAGAGCCTAGATCAGTAACTGCATTACTTAATAACTATTTGAAATATGTACTTCTGGCTTTGGCTGTTTTTCAGTTATAGTTTTGTTAATGAAAATGTTACACTACACATAGTTTTTACCTGAACTGTGAATATGGGTACACACTAGAATAGGGGGGAAATAGACTATAAATTGTAGGATAGATTCTGAATCTGTCACCGGGTTCTAATTCTAGTGGTGACATTTTTAAATTGTATGACTTGTCTTAGTCTCTGCCACCAATTTTTTTATGCAAGTGAAGAACTTAGTAAGGTGATCTCTTAATATTCCTGAAGTTTCAAATTGTTAACAATAAGCCATTATAATTAATGTATGTATTACAGAAAACACATATTCTAGTAGCCATTTCAGGAGTCTCCTAGAAACTACATACTTGAATTAAAAAGAAGATACGTGGTTGAAAATATTTCATCACATAAGTACTCAGGGTTAAAATAACCCAAATGTTTGTTCTAATTAAAAGATGAGAGTGAAGATAAAAGAAAAATTAGGAGACTAGAGGCACCTGTAATTTTACATGCTTGGTTCTTTTGCATCTCTTGCATTAGAGAGAATACAACACATTTGAAATCTTATTGAAAAAGCATTCCTGGTACATTTAATGACAACATTTCAGTGCCTGATAAATTAAAATAAAAAAAATATTAAAGATGTTGTCTTGTGAATTTTACCTGAACCTTTCCCCTTTTCTTAATTATGATTAACTTCATTTTATAACAATGATTACTATGTATAATAGGGCACATGTACTAGTCCAAGCATTGTATGTGCAAATATGTGTTACTTTGCAATTACTTATTTTTAAAGAATATAAATATATTGTCCAGTATCTTCTTTAAAAAAATAACACCAGAATATGTCAAGTACCTAATTTTAAAATTAGATCAGCTGTTTGCTTTAGCAAGTGTATCTTTTTTGAGAAGTTCCTGAGTCTTATAGAGCAATCTGTTTATAAAAAAGTTCTGCTTCTAGTAATTTAAATATTAATGCATCAGTTCATTTGGGTTAAAAAAAAACACCAAAAACCTAATTTTTTCAGGATACATATTGTATTTGTCTAGATTTGAAAAATATGTTAATTGAAATGACCATTTTGACCTTGGGCCACATCCAAAGTAACATGTAATAAGTCATGTGACAATACTACAAGAGATGTGTTAAGCTTCCTCCTATAGTCTTGGGAAAACATGATTATTTTCTTAGGTAGTTTTGGAAGAGTCTTACCTTCTGAAAGTCTGTCTGTGTGTCTGTCTCTTCCTCCCCCAACCCTTGGCATATTCTCTCCCCTCTCCATATATATATACACACATATATATGTATCCACACATGCATACATACATACACACTTTTATGTGATTATAATTTGAGCTTGTTGCTCCTTGTTTGAAGATGGAACATATCTTGCCACTGTCTGTCCTAAATAACCAGACTGGTATATTTTAGAATTCTCAGGATAAATTATTGATCTTTTCCTATCTGCCTACTTCTGAAGATGAGCACCAAACCATCCCATGTTACGGAGTACAAATGATCCTAATTTGTAACTTGATCATAATTCTTGGATTTTGACATTGATGACTAAATAAACCAGTGTTTCTTTTTTAAAATTTTATTTATTTCTTTTAATTTGAGGCTCATTACTTTACAATATTGTAGTGGTTTTGCCATACATTGATATGAATCAGCCATGAATGTATATGTGTCTCCCATCCTGAACCCCCATCCCACCACACTCCCCATCCCATCCCTCAGGGTCATCCCAGTGTACCAGCTTTGAGTGCCCTGTTTCATGCATTGAACTTGGACCAGTGATCGATTTCACATATGGTAATATACATGGTCAGTGCTATTATCTCAAGTCATCCCACCCTCGCCTTCTCCCACAGAGTCCAAAAGTCTATTCTTTATATTTATGTCTCTTTTGCTCTCTCAGATATAGGGTCATCATTACCATCTTTCTAAATTCCATATATATGCATTAATATACTGTATTGCTGTTTTTCTTTCTGACTTATTTCACTCTCTATAATAGGCTCCAGTTTCATCCACCTCATTAGAACTGATTTAAATGCATTCTTTTTAATAGCTAAGTAATATTCCATTGTGTGTATGCACCACAACTTTCTTATCCATTTGTCTGCTGATGGACATCTAGGTTGCTTCCATGTCCTAGCTGTTGTAAACAGTGTTGCGATGAACATTGGGGTACACGTGTCTCTTTCAATTCTGGTTTCCTCGGTGTGTGTGCCCAGGAGTGGGATTGCTGGGTCATATGGCAGTTCTATTTCCAGTTTTTTAAGGAATCTCCACACTGTTCTCCATAGTGGCTGTACTAGTTTGCATTCCCACCAACAGTGTAAGAGGGTTTCCTTTTCTCTGCACCCTCTCCAGCATTTATTGTTTGTAGACTTTTGGATAGCAGCCATCTGGCCGGCATGAGATGGTACCTCATTGTGTAAACCAGTGTTTATTAAGAATCTTATTTGATCATATAGCCCCCAACTCTGGGCTGCAATAATTTTTTGCATATTTTGCATATTAATTAGTTCATATACAGAATTTCTTAACACTGATGTGCTTATTCATATGGTTGTTAGATAGATTCCCTTAAATGAAAAAAAGAATAGATTTGATGATCTGAATATGCATGCTCTTTGTTGACACTTGATCTCAAAATATCAGCGCCTTGAATTTTCAGCTTTAATGTTGAGTTGGGGCCTGAAAAATTGGAGTCAATCTGTTCAAAAAATTCAAATAGAGATTTGTTATCCACCTGAATATACTAAAATTGATAGGAATAGAAATGTATATTCTTTCCCTTTTAGCAATAGTAAGCTACATAAATTCAGTGTAGATGAGATGCTAGTTTTTCAAAGTGTCTCATCTCTTTTACCTAGTAAATAATTTGACTTTATTTTGAATATAGAATATTGATAGCTTCAAATCTCTTTATACATTGTTAAAACAAAAATAACAAAATAACAGTAACAATGAACTGCATTAAAAATTGAAGCCCCCCCAAAAAAAATTGAAGCCAGATTACAAAAGAACATTTACTTGCAGTGTGTCTTTTATGCCTCACCATGATTGTTTTGTGCACTTCCACTTTCGTCTGTTTTGCTCAAAACAGTGAGCATTCTTCCTACATTATAAACTCAAACATTGGCATTGTCTTGAGTCCTGGCTTAATTGTATTTAATTAATTGCTAAATGTTTCATTCTTTTCCAAGGTAGTGAAACTATTTCTGCTTTCCATGTTAATCAGTATTTAAATGGGAAAGCTTTAATATAATTCAATGAATATTTACTGATAACCTATCAATTTTTGTTCCATAATAAGGATACTTTTCAAATAAGAAAGAAAAGTAGTCTGTATGCAGGTAAGAGAATACTGTGATGTAAAATCAAACAGATATTTTGAATATAAGTTATATAATAGGTACCATATGATTAAAGGTGGTTGTGATAGCTAATTATACTGTCTTGACAGCCATATGTGTGCAGTATATATTTTTGCATTTAATTTCACCAATAATTATAGGTATGGATGATTAAAAGTTTTATTTCAATCCTTTTACTTCATTTTGATTTTCTCAACATAAACTTTATAAAGTGGCTGGAGCCCTACCGTTAATTATGAGATATTTCCTAGCCTGCTTCTCTAATATTTCTGAGAATTTCTGGGGTTCTTAATTCTGTGAATCTCTCAATCTGAATTCCTCCTATGTTCTCAGCTTTCCCATCACCATCATCCCTCCCTTAGCAAATTATAATTTTCCTCTCACATAATTTAATTTATTGGACATAATCTCCCTTCCTAATTTCCCTAAAGTAGTCTTAATCTAAGGTCAAGAGGCAAAACAGATTACTGAAGCTTTACAGAAACTGGAGGACAGAGCAGAATGAGTTATCAGAGTTCCTAGATAATCGTCATTAGCATTTCCTTCTGTAAGCAATCTCTCTCTGGTTGCTATTTCCTTAATTCCCTTCTAAGTGACATCTTTACTTCCTAACCCTGAGACATCCATAGTAGGCACAACTCATATATATCTTACTTTTTATGCATAGCAATTTAATTCTTTTCATGGTGATGCCCTCCTATTTAGACTGTTCTATGTAGACTAGTAAAAGATACTTAAAAAAAAAAAAAAAAAAGCCAGTTACCCCAGAAAAAGGCATTTCCATAGAATGTAGTTGTTTGGGACTTTAAAACAGTACATTTTATGCTTTCCTTCTCTGGGTGGCATGTGAATATATGTTTCTGTGTGTTTGTCTGTATATATTTGTGTGTGTGTGCAAGTCTGTGTCTACAGAAAAACATATCAAAGATACAGCAGGCAGAATGTACTGGGAAAAGAAGAAAGTAACAACTACCACAAACATTGAATAGAAAATTCAATATAGTTTCAAAAAAAGGATAATACCAAAGCAAATGTCCACATTTTGCTTGGGGGTCTTCTTTAACAGCTTGACAGCATATAGGGCCTAATTCATGCATTATGTTTTAAATATCACTATAAACAACACTGAAATTTAAAGCAAGAAGGTAGTGTTAATCTATTTATGTAGAATCTTTCCCTTAAGATTTGAAGCATATATTTCCCACATATTGGAACATGAAAGTAGGCCTTATCTCTCTAATAAATGAAAACAGAAGAAGAAAATTAATAATTGTATTTTTCAGCTTTATGTGGAATTTTAAAACCATTTCCTTAAGGAATCATATGAATATGTTCTCTTGCCTTTTGTCAAGTTCACCATTTCATATCCTCTGATTCCATTGTAGATTGAAATCTTTTCACACCTTTTCCCTCATAAATGTTGAATTTCATGTGTGTATATAAATTTGAGAACTCTGAATTTAGGGTTTGGTTAAATCCTGAGATTCTGTCATGTTTCTCTGGTCTTTTCAGTTCTCTCTTCTTGTGTTTGTATATCTTTCACTGCTGGACATAATATAGAATTAGAATGTATTTTATTATATATTTTCCTACTTGATTTAAAATATTGATTAATGGGATATTTTTCCAAAAGAACACAAAAATAAAAAGTAGATTTGAATTTTATTCCTTTTCTTTGTATGAACCTAGAATAATTCTTTTTGACCCCTTGGATGGTGGCTTTTACTGCAACTATGTTTTCCTAACTCAATCTAAAATGAAACCTGTCTCTATGGGTAGCAAGTGAGCATGAAGTCAGGAAAATGTTTTCCTTTGATAAGCTTGAAAAGTCAATTTCAAGGATAAAGTGCCTTGATAAAAGTGAATCAGGATAGATAAACACAAATGGAAACCAGGAGAAATAGAGACATACATAGATATATGATATCTACTTTTCCTAAATAAGAAAGGTGGTAACATAAAATACAGGTACTTTGCAAAATGGAAACATTCTTTTAAATAAGGAGAAAATAGGAAAAATGTATAGAATGTGGAAGAAAATAATAAAAAAAACACCAAGAAAGGGAAATATGGAAGGATTTTTAGACAAGTGTTTTGGAAGCACTTGTCTGTGAGTTATATAAAATTTGAAGTTTCTATTAATTTTGAACATATCCTAAGTGTATTAATAAATATATCAGAAGTTTAGATTCATGCTTTCATATTAACAAAAAATGATGATACAGATTCATTTCAAAAGTAAAGAATCAGACACAACAGAAGTGACAGCGTGTGCACACACACACACACTGCAGACATGCTAGCTATATTCACTATGAGTTTCTTTGTAAGACAGTTTTCCAAGCTCTAAACTGCATTATTGCAGATTCCAAATTAACTGAGTGATAATGAGAGTTTTAGGCTCTATTCCTTTTTCCAATAGAAATTTAAAAACACATGCAGGGTAATCATTGCAATGTATATACTAACATCTCCAATGTATTTATTTTCTAATTTCATATAAAATGATAAATCTATGTTCACTATACAAAGTGAAATAAAAATAAAGTATCTGAATAATATACAAATTGTCTAGCCTAGCGTGCTTTGCAAACCCCTTGAAAATCTAATAGATCTAAGGATGCTGTAGAATGATGGAACCTACCTTTTTGAAAAGTTAATATTTTAAGTATTATCAATAATATGATTTGGATCATATAAATAAGTGCAATTACTCAAAGGATTAAATTTTCATCATTAAAACTAGTCATTGTTATTATCTATGTTTTGTTTTATTTTTTCTTGTTTTCCTTAACAAAAATTAGAGTTATATACGTGGTTATACTCCTTGTTATTCTTCAGAGCTCAAATGTAGGTTGTTATAATTGTTATACAGTGTTAGAACTTTCAGTCCCACCCCCAACCACTGGGGAGGGGTGAGAAGCTAGAGATGGAGTTTAGTCACCAGTGGTCAACGATTTAATAAATTGTGCCCACCTAATGATGCCTCGACAAAACCCCACAAAGATGGGGTTCAGAGTGCTTCTGGATTGGTGATGGTGACCCTGTGGAGACACTGAGAGAATGGCTCAGCTGGAGAGCGCGTGGCAGCTCCTTGCCCTTTTGGCACACCCCGCCCTAAGCATTTCTTCCATCTGATAGCTCTGTTCCCAGAACAAGTCCTTTATCTAAATTCTTTTAAACAGTTAAGAGAGAGGTAATAAGAAAAAATTCCTGGGCATTCTTAAAAAAAAAAAAAAAACTAACCAGCCTATGTTAATCCTCATGCCAAAATGACATATTTTATGGTGGCAAATTTTGTTCCCCTAAAAGTAGAATGTGTTACACATTCTTAAGGCAGACCACAGATATATGTAACTTTCATTTAAAACACCAAGCTGAATAAACATAATCTTACCTGGTTAAAGTTGGACATTGGAAGCACTGATATTTCTATGCAATCTTTATATTAAATAACTGGAATCATTGACTACCCATCCTCACCTAATACCCCAAGTACTGTACAAAACAAAACTAGGTTATGAAGTTGTAGTTATGAACTCAGGTAATTAGTTCTGTAATACACAGACTTAAAGAAAAAATTGACTTGCTTATTGAAATATATCAGAAAGATGAATTTGACCCTTATTTTCACTGGGTAGGCACCATAATATTCAACCTCAGAGTGTACACAATTCAGCTTTAATGTCCTGTAAATTTCTTTTTTGCATATATAATTTAAATTCCTTTTTAAGAAGCTCTCAAAAGGTTCTCTGAGTATCTCTAAGCTATTTCTTCAGAAAAGTTCCAAAAGCATATATTGAACATGTCAGCAGTTGGACTCATTACTGAGGGTACAAATGTTATTAAGGTCTAGTTTCTATACTTAAGAATTTCCTGTGTGGCTGAGTAGTCAGAATATCCATCATTTCTGTGCTAGTCCGTAGGGGAAATTTTCTACTGGGCTTGAGAGTCAATGGAGAACATCAATAAAGGGAGATTCCGTCTTGTCTACTAGAATGGGAAATTAGAAATCTTTCTTAAGGTAATGTCTAAACTAAGATTTGAAGGATGATCAGGACTTAATTGATTGGAGACAGTGTATGGGGCAAAGAAACCAGAATGAGCAGAGGCTCAGAGGACTAGAAATAGCATGTTGTTTATGAATGACAGAGGAAGTCAGTACTGCTAGAGGAAAAGTGAAGACAAAGAAAGCACAGCTGTGGCTAGAAAGATATGAGGGGATGAGGTTCTGCTATGCTAGCTACAGAGCTGAATGTCTCTTCCACTGTCCTCTTGGCCTGAGATACTAAGAGTTGAAAATTCTTGCCTACACTTAATAGGATTCAGTAAGTATGTCCAACAAGGGACATTAAATGCACTTTTTTTTACCTGGAGAGATGGAATCACAGTTTAATGTACAAATAGTGCTCACTCATTATATCACAGTGATCATAGCAAAATATTTCTGAAGTCCTAGTCACTGTAAGTCTGATTTTTTTTTTTTAAACTTTGTATTTCTAATGCAACGTATAATGTTTGCTATATACTAGAGAAAAGTGGATATTGATCCAATTTTAAAGATTGGGAAGATAGAGCCAGAGAGGCCAGTTCACATGTCAGGATTATATGATTACCAAAGGAGCTGGAAAGAGTTCAGGTAATCTGATCCATAAGGCATGCGTTTAAAGAGTGGTCAAAGTGAAGTCATCTGTATTTATGATTTTTTTCTGATTATAGTGACCTTAAGAAAAACCACAGGTTTTTTTTAAGAAAAAACTTAAGAAAAAGCCAACTTCATTGGGACATCTACTCTTTTTTTTGATCATTTCCATAAGGCCCGCCTAGTCAAGGCTATGGTTTTTCCAGTGGTCATGTATGGATGTGAGAGTTGGGCTGTGAAGAAAGCTGAGCGCCAAAAAATTGATGCTTTTGAACTGTGGTGTTGGAGAAGACTGTTGAGAGTCCCTTGGACTGCAAGGAGATCCAACCAGTCCATCCTACAGATCAGTCCTGGGTGTTCATTGGAAGGACTGATGCTGAGGCTGAAACTCCAGTACTTTGGCCACCTCATGCGAAGAGTTGACTCATTGGAAAAGACCCTGATGCTGGGAGGGACTGGGGGCAGGAGGAGAAGGGGATGACAGAGGATGAGACGGCTGGATGGCATCACCGACTCGATGGGCATGAGTTTGAGTAAACTCCGGGAGTTGGTGATGGACAGGGAGGCCTGGCGTGCTGCGATTCATGGGGTCGCAAAGAGTCGGACACGACTGAGTGACTGAACTGAACTGAACTGACTGATAGTTCATTATTGCCCCAGGCTTATTCTAGAAAACAGGGTAATCTGATACATAAGTTAAAAAAAAATAATGTTATGTGCCAACTCAGTTTATGTGATAATATAAACTAATAGGACAATTTGAGTGCCATACTATACTATTTTATTGATCTATGGAATAAAGATTGCATCAAATTATATTACCTGGTTAAGCAAAGTTAACCTGGTGATATTCGCTAGGAAGTTTGAGTTGGGTAATGGAAATGTTCTCCTGTAGTTCCTTGTTACTAGGTTAAAAATAGAAAGAATACATGTTAGCTTCAACTGCCAAATAAAATTTAATGATTTAACAGCTAAGATGTTCTCAGGGTCAGGGAGGAATAAACATTTGTATTAATTCTAAATAATATTAGATATTTTTAAATAAAATGAATATTATTACAAAGAGTAAAGACACTTTATTGAAGGGACTGTGAGATCTCATAGAATGATCTACAATTATAACTATACAGTGTTTTAATTTTTAAAAACTCCTTTAAGAGCATTACTTTGTTTTATCTTTACTTCCAGAGAAGATATTTTGTAGATAATAACATAGTAGCTTAAAAGGTTAAATGACTTAACTAAATCATACACCTGATTAGTGGGAGAACTGGGGCCAGGGACTGTAGTTCAGTGGTATTTTTTCACGTCAATGCTGCCAAATTCTACAAACTATTCCAATATTTAAGTCTGTGCTGTGCAGAAACATAAAATACACCATGTTCTTTGACTGTAGAGCCCAAAGGGTATGATTGAATCAGTGCACTCAGACCAGTCGTAGTAATTTGACACTGATTAGCAAAGTGGCTCAGGGAATATCTGGTTTCAAAAACTTACTTCCACTTGCCAGATATAGAGCGGATTTATCACTGCTTATCTGCTGGTATGAGCCAATTGCAGAAACAGAAACAATTAGACATTAGCTAATTACTCTAACACTGCCTATTAGGAATATTTGATCTACCCTTAGCTTTGGAATTTTTATTTAAATTATACTTTTTTTTTTCCATAACCCTTCTTCATTTTTATCCTGAGGACCTCTGAATTGTTTTTGTTCCTCTATGCACACTTGTCCAAAGCATACATCTTACTCTCATAAAGTGTGTATAGAATGATACTTTAGTATATTATATATTACAGGATATTTAAAGGCATGATTATACAGTGGTTGTTTAACATTTGCCATTAAAATTTGATTTGTAGACACAAATGAAAGTTCCAAATAAAACAAACACATTTAGAAATTGGATGTTTTCCAAATAATTTTCATCACAGGAAAATTCACCCTGTGCTTATTTAGGGAAACCTAAATCATATTTGGAAATTAATATAGTTGAATATTTTTAGAATTTGCTTCACCTAAACTTAATACACTTCCAGCAGAGAGAGCAACTTACAGCTTTAAAGTGAGCACCATTTACACACTCAATGAAATAATATGATACTTACTTATATCAATAAAATTTCTACCCAAACATTATGATAATTGGGGAGCAAGAGGAGTGATCTAGAGATCAATGAAAAATACCAGTGCTTTTAAATGTTATTACATTTCTCTACTGGTCTTCTTTCATTCTCTAATCATAGAGGAGAAACAAACTTGCTATAGTCAAGATGGTAACATTGGGAACAATCTATGTAAAGTTCCTTAATTCTCATAGTGCAGTGGTAACAGTAAATATCTCTAGTAAGTGATCCACATTGCCCTCACAAATAAGAGGATACCATGTAATCTTAATATTGATTAAAATAGCCTTTAGGTTTATGTGTAAGTATATAGTAAACACTTTCCAACTACCAAACTACTTTCTGTTACCTTTACTCACCAGACACACCAAATCCTATAGCAAATGCATCATAACATAGAGGAACTGCAACATAAAATCTCAACCTTCAATTAATTAATTACAGTTGATATGAAAAATTGTAGGGCAGCAATAATTTGGACTGGATTTGTGTTCTTAAAGTCATTGTTCTAGATGTCTATAATTTGGCTTGGTCAATATATGTTCTGCATAATCAGTCACCTCTCTGCATTAGTCCATTTTTTTTTTTTTTTGTAAAAATCTTGACTCAAGAGTTGAGTTTCACTTATAAAACCAGAATTTCTACTTCCATATGATACAAATCCTGAAGGAACACTAGCTTTTCAACTTGTTTTCTTTAATAGAGCTCAGTTTATCAGTCATCCAGAATGCTGAACTCTATATAGGAAATGTGCCCTCTGGAAAATTTCTTATATCTATATAATTTCATGGAAGAAGATGGTTGCATTGAGAAAGAGCATTGCCTAAATCACCCTTTAGAAAGCTTGTCTAGGTCTTCAGCCTGTTCAGGCCAGATAACCATCTGTTGGGCTGTGTTGTTCAGTCACTCCGTCCTGTCCAAATATTTGTGACCCCACAGACTGTAGCATGCCAGACTTCCCTGTCCTTCACTATCCCAAAGCTTGCTCAAACTCATGTCCATTGAGTTGATGATGCCGTCCAACCATCTCATCCTCTGTTGTCCCTTTCTCCTCCTGCCTTCAATCTTTCCTAGCATCAGGGTCTTTTCTAATGAGTCTGTTATTTGCATCAGGTGGCTAAAGTATTGGAGCTTCAGCTTCAGCCTCACTCCTTCCAATGAATATTCGGGGTTGATTTCCTTTAGGATTGACTGGCTAGATCTCCTTGCAGTCCAAGGGACTCTCAAGAGTCTTTTCCAACATCACAGTTCAAAAGCATCAATTCGTCAACTCTCAGCCTTCTTTATGGTCCAACTCTCACATCCATACATGACTACTGGAAGAACCATAGCTTTGACTAGACGGACCTTTGTCAGCAAAGTAATATCTCTGCTTTTTAATGTGCTGTCTAGGTTGATCATAGCTTTTCTTCCAAGGAGCAGGTGTCTTGTTTTCGTGGCTGCAGTCACCATCTGCAGTGATTTTGGAGCCCCCAAAACTAAATTCTTTCATTGTTTCCATTGTTCCCTCATCTATTTGCCATGAAGTGATGCGACCACATGCCATGATCTTTGTTTTTTGGATGTTGAGTTTTAAGCCAGCTTTTTTGTTCTCCATTCACCTTCATCAAGAATCTCTGTAGTTCCTCTTTGCCTTCTGCCATAAAGGTGGTGTCATATGCATATCTGAGGTTATTGATATTTCTCCTGGCAATCTTGATTCTAGATTCCAGCTGTGCTTCATCCAGCCCAGCATTTCACATGATGTACTCTGCATATAAGTTAAACAAGCAAGGTGATAATACACAGCCTTGACGTACTCCTTTCCCAATTTTGAACCAACACACTGTTCCATGTCTGGTTCTAACTGTTGCTTCTTTACCCATATCCAGGTTTCTCAAGAGACAGCTAAGGTGGTCTGATATTCCCATCTCTTTAAGAATTTTCCACAGTTTGTTATGATTCATACAGTCAAAGGCTTTTGTGTAGTCACTGAAGCAGAAGTAGATGTTTTTCTGGTATTCCCTTTACAAGTTAAAGAGCAATAAATGTATAAAAAGCATCTGTTGAAATCCAACAACTTTTTCTAAAAAAGAAAAAAAAATGGCAGAAACAATTCTTAGAAAACTAGCAATAAAGGAAACTTCCTAAGCATGTTAAAAAGAAGAACTAACAGAGATATCATCATACTTAATAAGAAAAAAAAGTGAATGATTTCTTTCTTAAGAAAGAGATGAGAATGTCTTTTTTTAAACAGATCTATTCATCATACTGGAGATTCTAGCTAGTATAAAGAGACAAGGAACAGAAGTAAATGGCATCTTTGTTGAAAATAAATCTAAAGGCTTTTGTCACAATTGATGTGATGATCTATGTAAAGAATCTAATAGAATCTACAGAAGATTCTAGAATAATTGAGTTTAGCAAGATTTCAGGATAAAATGTCAATATATAAAACCATTGTAATTCTATATATGGTCAACAAATACACAGACAATGCATTAGAGAAGAATCCCATTTGTAATAAAATTTTAAAATGAGATGCTACTATATGATGCAAAAGGAAATTTGACAAAATATGAGAAAGGCCTACACAGCAAAAACCTTTAAAGTATTATTGAGAGAAATTAAAGACCTAAATAAGTAGAAAGATATATGTCTTCATAAATTATAAGGCTCAGTATTATTAAGATCTCAGTTGTCATCAATTTAACCTATAGAGATTCAAATAAACTCATTTGAAATTCTAAATTATTTTGGTAAACATCAACAAGCTGATTCTAAAATTTATGTGGAAATGTGAAGGAACTACAGTAGCCAAAACAACTTTAAAAGGAAGAAGAAAGTTGGATAACTAACTACCTGATCTCAAGGCTTATTGTAAAGACAGTGTGGTTTTCATGTAAAAATAGATTAGTGGAACTATTATCTAGAATATAAATAAACCCACATGTATATAGGACACCTCATTACTGGCAAATGTGTAAAGGCAGTTTATTGGCGAGAGGATAATTTTTTCAACAAAAGTTTCTGTAGTAACTGAATTTCTAAAATGAACCTTAATATATCCTTTGCTCCACAAACAAAAAATAACACAGAATTTATCATGAATTTACATTTGCATTTTCCTTGTGAGTAATAATGTTTAGTATCTTTTCATATGATTATTTGCTATCCATATATCTTTTTTTTTGGTAAAATTTTATCCAAATCTTATGAAGTTTTTATCAAGTTGTTTTCTCACTATTGAGTTTTGAAAATTCTTTACATACTCTGGGTAAACATTTTTTTTCTTATCAAATATATGACTTGCAAATGTTTTGTCCCAGTCTGCCTTCTTATTCTTTTATGTCTCTTTTAATAGAATTTTTTTTTTTAAATTTTGGTAATGTGTATCATTTCTTTATTTTACAAATTGTGTTTTGGTGTTGTAGTTAAGAAAGTTTTCCCTAATCTATGGTTACAAAGATTTTTTCTGTATTTTCTTCTACAAGTTTTACAGCTTTGTGCAGCAATGAAAACATTATCTATTTTTAAAAAGATAAATTTGGTTATATTATTAAAAAAAGCTTGTTCTTTCAACGACACTGATTGATGAAGGAATGAAAAGACAAACCATAGATGGGAGGAAAATATTCGCAAATCTAGGATATGTGAAGAGTTCTCAACTCAATAATGATAAAATAACTTAATAAAATGTGGGTAAGGTTTAAATAGACACTTCGCCAAAGATATATGGAATGCAAATAATCACATGAAAATTTACTCAACATTATTACTGTACTCGTCAGTCACTTCAGTTGTGTTCAACTCTTTGCGACCCCATGAACTGCAGCCCACCAGGTCCTCTGTCCATGGGATTCTCCAGGTAAGAATACTGGAGTGGGTTGACATGCCCTCCTCCAGGGAAATGCAAATTAAAACAGTGATGTACCACATGTGATGTACCACATGTGATGTACTACACACTTGTTATTTATTAATGGCTAATGTTAAAATGACTGACCACACCAATGCTGGCAAATGTGAATAGGTAGAACTCAGATACTGTGCTATTGGGATGAAAGTGAAAGTGAAAGTGAAGTCGCTCAGTTGTGTCCGACTCTTTGCGACCCCATGGACTGAAGTCTACCAGGCTTCTCCGTCCATGGGATTTTCCAGGCAAGTACTGGAGTGGGTTGCCATTGGGATTGTAAAAGGTTACAAATGTGGCTAACAGTTTGGTGGATTTTTTAATCATTAAAAATTCACCTATCTTTATGATCCAGTTTTACTACTCCTAGATGTTTACTAATGAGAAATGAAGCCTTTCGTCTTACTCAAAGACTTGTACACAAATTCACA
Organism: Cervus canadensis; assembly: GCF_019320065.1. Lineage (NCBI taxonomy): Eukaryota > Metazoa > Chordata > Mammalia > Artiodactyla > Cervidae > Cervus > Cervus canadensis. The sequence goes on from NC_057391.1 coordinate 34,671,246, forward strand.
GAATCTTATAGCCAAAAACTAGAAACAAAGCCAAATGTCCACAGATAGATGAATAGAGAAGCACTGTGGTATGTCTGTATAAGGAATGAACTAAACACAGTAACATGTTTAAACCTCAAAATAATTAGTCTTAGTGAAAGAAGCCAGATGAAAAGGAATGTGTGATGCTTGATTTCACTTACCCTGAATTCTGGAAAATGCAAACTAATCTATATTGACAGAAAGCAGATTACCTGGGGATGAGGAGAGTTGGGAGGAAGGAATCACCAAGCAGTGTGGAGAAACATGTGGATGATGGACATGTCCTCTCTCTTGGTTCTGGTGATGGCTTCATAGGTTTGTCAAAATATATATCAATACATATTTAACTGTATCCTTTACATGCAGTTTATTTTTTAGTTAAACCTCAATAAAAGTGGTAATATAGGCTACTCTAATAATGCATATATTCATTTCCAAAAGATCTTACTAGATATGCTATGTCAAATATATTAAATTAAAATTAAAATAAGTTATTGAATTGCTTACTTTTCTTTACCATAACACATTGCTTTACTTACTCCTGATTCTAAAATTCTATAATCATTCTATACTATTTCTTCATGAATTTAGGGATTAGAACAACCCCTTTTACTTTGAAAGCTTATATTTTTGAGAGCTATATTATAATACCCAACACCTCACAGTTAGCAATTTAATTTGCAAAGAAGTTGCATACATTTTTTAAATAATATATTCACAACTGCCTGGAACCTAGGCTTTTAAAGAAGTTATTATCATTCTTAATAGCAGTAATGTACTTTGAAGTCAAGCTTTCTACCCTTCAGCTTCCTTGTGTATTAAATAGATACCAGAATGTCTTACTGCTGTGAGAATTAAATCTGCCTGGCACACAGTAAGTATCAAATAAACAGCGGCCATTAGTATTAGTATAGCTTTTCAGTGTAATATATTTTCTTTTCTTAAACATAAAATTGCAGTTATTTTTAAGAAGTAAAACTTAAAGTTGTAAAGAATAAATGACATACAATCTGTGCAGTTAACAAAGGTCAATGCTAGGATTCCCACCCAGGTGTTTTGCTTTAAATGTCACCACAATTAAAGCCTATTCATTATATCTGATGAGCATATATCCTCCTTATGAAATTCAACTGTCTAAAATGTGTACGGGTAGATAGTGTAGATGTTCTAGTATGTCCTAATTTGTTAGGTATTTGTGCCCTGCTTGGCTGTCTCTTCATAAATTTAAATCTGTGTCACGATGATTCAAAATTCCGGAAGAGGTAGAGGGAGACAAAGGAGAGAGAGAATGAGAGATATTGCCATTTTTGTAGTTTCCAAGCTGGCAGAAGAGGAAATATATGGCTTTCCTTATTTCCTTCAGAATATTTTAAATATTTAATGTTGGATTTATTGTTGTCCAATAATTCCTATAAGTTTATCTCATTGTAAATACGTCTATCAATAGATTACAAAGTGGAATAGCAAAAAAGACATGCTTTTAGACTTCAGTTATACTGAAAAAACTTATTTTTTTGAGATGTTGCACCAGCTTTAGAATCAAGTAGTTTTACATCTGTTTGGGCTATTAGTGGTATATCTGTAATTTTGAAAAACGTTTCTAAGCACTTAAACTTAATGATTAAAAAAAAAATCAAACCACATATAATGTAACTACCTATTAGCGCTTGTGTTCTAATATTGCTTATGATTTCACATATAAAAAATTATATTGAAGATATAAGCTATTACCTTTATTAGGAGTATAGTGCAAAATAAATAGACTACATTGCAGCTACTTTGTGTTACTTACTGATATAATAATAGAATTTTGGCCTTCTGATCCTGCAATTTATACTTAAATCATATTTCAAGTTGCCAGGTTTTAAATTTTACAAAACATGCAAGAGTGTTATTTGAGCTGGAGAATGAAAGGAGTAATGATAATTAGCTCATATCTGCGATTGTATTTTTCATCTACTACATTCCATTCTGCATTTGTAGTCCACTCTCTTTTTTAATGAGAGGTAATTTAATAAACAGTCGATTAGGAAGGTTAGGTTCCAATGACCTACCATGGTAAAACAACTTATAGTTGAACAAACTTAAAATTCAGCTTGGGAAAGGAGTACATCAAGGCTATATATTGTCACCCTGCTTATTTAACCTATATGCAGAGTACATCATGTGAAATGCCAGGCTTCATGAAGCACAAGCTATAATCAAGATTGGTGGGAGAAATATCAATAACCTCAGATATGCAGATAACATCACTCTTATGGCAGAAAGCGAAGAGGAACTGAAGAACTTCTTGATGAAGGTGAAAGAGAAGCAAAGTCGCTCAGTCGTGTCCGACTCTGCCATCCATGACTGTAGTCTCCCAGGCTCCTCAGCCCACGGGACTCTCCAGGCAAGAATACTGGAGTGGGTTACCATTTCCTTCTCCAGGGGATCTTCCCGACCCAGGGATCAAACCCTCATTGCAGGTAGACGCTTTACCGTCTGAGCCACCAGGGAAGCCCACAGTGATGAAGGTGAAAGAAGAGTGAAAAAGCTAGCTTAAAACTCAGCGTTCAAAAAATGAAGATCATGAGATCCAGTGACATCACTTCATGGCAATAGATGGGGAAACAATGGAAACAGTGACAGACTTTATTTTCTTGGGCTCCAAAATTACTGCAGATGATGACTTTAGCTGTGACACTAAAAGACGCTTGTTTCTTGGAAGGAAAGCAATGACCAATTTAGACAGTGTATTAAGAAGCAAAGACATTACCTTGCCTACAAAGGTCCATCTAGTCAAAGCTATGGTTTTTCCAGCAGTAATGTGTGGATGTGAGAGCTGGACAATAAAAAAGGCTGAGAGCGGGAGAGATGAAGCCTTTGAGCTGTGGTGCTGGAGAATACTCCCGAGAGTCTCTTGGACCCAAGGAGAGCTAACCAGTCAATCCTAAAGGAAATCAATCTTCAATATTCATTGGAAGGACTGATGCTAAAGCTGAAGTTCCAATACCTTGGCCACCTGATGTGAAGAGCTGACTCATTGGAAAAGACCCTGATTCTGGGAAAGATTGAAGGCAGGAGGAGAAGGGGATGACAGAGGATGAGTTGGTTGTATAGCCTCACTAACTCAATAAACATGAGTTTGAGCAAACTCTGGGAACTGGTAAAGGACAGGGAAATCTGGTGTGCTGCAGTTCATGGGGTCACAATGTCAGACACGACTGAGCGACTGAACAACAAACTTAAAATTGCATAGGGAAATAGAATTGGAAGATCAAGGTTATAAATAGAGGCTTTTTATTTTAAAAGCCTTAAAACAAAAAATCAATCCACAGTTAAAATCATATAAATGATATTATAGCTATTTAATTTGTAGCCATGGGTAATATATAATTAGTGCCCATTTGTTATTCATAATTGATAAAATAAGTTTCAGATTCTTTTGTGGGAAATTCAAAAAGCTATTTGCATCTTTTTTATTTTTGCAGAAAACACCTATTTTAAAGGAATTATGAGTGAGTATCTGATCTTCCATCTTTCTCATTTTATGACTTGCTGTTAATAGTTTCTACCTTATGGTCTTCTTATTGGATTCTGAAATGCAGAAGAGCTTGATCTTGCAGTTTTAAGACTGAACAAAGTTTATGTAACCTTTGCTTAATGTACTCAGCTTTATTAAACTTTTTGAGCAATATGTTTCTAAACTTTTGTCCAACAGATATGTTTATATAACCACAGGTCTCCCAAGATAGCTTCATGAATTTAACTTTCTTAGAAGTGGCTTGGTTTCCTCACTCCTCAATGAAACAGAGAAATTGTTTTCTAAGCCTTATGATATTTCACTTCATTTTGTTTTTATTCCTTAGAGCTCTTTTAAAACAATTCTCTTTTCCTTCTCCACCATCCATTTCTCTTTGTCTAAATTTGTCATTTTTGGTTTTCATCTTTTTTCTGATGATATTTTATAGAAATTATTCATAATCTTAAAATTACAAAGCCATCATTTTCCTGATAAATATGAAATACACACAAAATACTTGCATTCATAGACCTTTGAATTTGGAGTATTCACAGTAGAATCGATTGTTTATGATATTGATACTTGTCACACCTAGAATTTATCCATCCTAATTCCTTTCCATTTTTATGGAATTCCACAAGTAATACTTGTGAACACAAGAAATGCTTTAAATTCCCTTTGCATTTTGAATATGGATAATGTTGAGCCCACAAGAGGTTTAAAATTAAAGCAATAATTCAGTAATGAAATAATTTTCCTTCAGCAGAAACTCAGTGATTTGTGAGAGCAAATGCAAAACTTAGAGAATAAAAAGCTTTTCCTGAAGACTATAAAAAATAATACTGCTATCATCATTCTTAGATATAATACTTTATGAAATTATTAAATACTTCATGAAATTAAATACTTTATGAAATTATTGAATACTTAAATACTTTATGAAATTATTCACATTTTCTATTTTCCTACTCCTACAACTAATGATGTATATGGTCAAGACACTGACCACTGCTTTATATGTGAATAGATTTTGGCTATAGACCAGTTTTCTAATGTGAAAAATTGAAATGGCATTCCCAGTTTTTTCCAGCCAACTCTGTTAAGCACTTGACTTTTATAAGAAACATGATAGAATTTAAGAAAATTGCTCTCTAACTTGTCTTAATTGCAAATTCTTATTATCCTATTATATGACTAATATAAGGGATAATTTTATATTAATGAATTTTTTTGCATTTTTCTTATTTTTTAATTGCATTCTGGTTTCAATTTGTTGCATAAAATTCCTTATGATATTTTCCTTATACTTATCCTTGCCTTATTTAATATACATGAAGAAATGAATTTTCACATTCATAAAAGTATATTAAAGATGTTTCTGTTGAAAAAAAATCTGATTTTAATATTATCAAAAGAAACTTTAAAACATTCAGAACAACTAGCAAGTGTTTTCTTCTGATAATGAATTCAGCAAAAGACACCGTCCAACAAAGCTATTGTCATAGAAATAAACGCATATAATACCATACCAAAATCACAAAAATTATTTAAATAATCATAGTTGATTAAATGGTACAGTTTTGAAAATTTTAACTTTTAGAATGTGATTTCTTAAAATTCCATGAACATTTATTTTAGTGCGAAGCAGTATGCTAGGTCCAATCCTCAAGAAACTTTAGTTGATCAGTAGTCCTTAAAGTTTGATATTCAAGAGAATCATTTAGAGGACTTGCTAAAATGTGGAAACCCAGAATCCTACCCAATCTGCCAATTCAGAATATCTTAGGTTATTATTTGGAAACCAAAAACTCACCAGTGGTTCTAATGGACACCAATTTCATCAAAGGCATTGTAGTAGATGATCATTTAAGAGAACATAAATGAAAGCAGAGCAAATAGAATTTAATTTTGTTCTACTTTAAAATTCTAATTTAATTCATCTGTTTTAGTGCTGTCTCACATAATTTTCATAAAATGATGTTCGTAACCATTTAATGGTATACCTTCCCTTTTTGATTCAAGAAATGTCTTTCTACTCTGATCAGATTTCAGGAATATTGTTTTGTTCTGAGCTATATGAGCTAAATTTGGAATTAAGAATTACAAATATTGAAATTTCATTTTAATATTGATATTGACAAATGTGTATACATCTACAAGAATAATACTGTAGTGAGGCAAGGTCTGAAAATAATGTCTTCAGAGAACTGATTAAAGGAACTATCATTTGTGTTTTAAAAACATGAAAAGATATGAGCAGTTACATTTAATTGCATTTTCTGCTTTGTCAAGTGTTATTTCCTTAGCATCAAGACATGAAATTGATGCTTTATACTTTCCATTCTAAAGTCTTTCTATTTATATTTTTTATTTAAGGGTTTTGCTCTTATACTTAAAATTGCTTTGCATAAATACTTGAATTAACTATTAAACTCTATAGTGTAAGAGTTCAGAGCCTACACATGAAAGCCTCCACATAGAGAACTGACAGTACATTATTGACATTTACTGATCTATAGTTTGGTTTTATGTTCATTTTTATGTTGAGACTGAGTTTCTGTGTGGTATTTTTCAGCGTGTGTGTGTGTATGTTTGCCTTTCAGTTAATGTGTCATCGAAACACTTCTGCCTGGGAGTCAACCAAACTGCAAAATTTTAGGACACAATTCTCTGCAGACACTGATTGCGTTAGTTCAGGGGTGTCTGCTAAGCCACTCTTAGATTCAGTAGTTTGCTGAAAGGACTCATAGGACTCATTAAAGCTTTGTATTCAAAGTTACAGTTATTACAGGCCAAGGAGATGGATGAAAGAGGAGGCAGAGGAAGATACACAGAAGGATCCACCTGTGAGTCTTCCATCGTCTTCCCCAAAGAGCCAGTATGCATTACCCTTTCAGCATTAATGTGTGGCAATATGCATGGAGTATTGCCAACCAGGGAAATTTATTCAGGCTTCAGTGTTTAGAGATTTTGTGTACCAGTCGTGATTGATTGATTGATTGAGTGCCCACCTGATTGAAGTCAGTCTCCACATTACCTAATTCCGTGTAACCCAAAGCTCCCATCTAAATGACATGGCCATTCTGGTGTGACAAGCCCAAGACTGTCTGGTGTGGCCAGCTCCCACCTTGAATAAAGATGTTTCTATCTGTTATGATGTAGGTATCTCCCAGAATCTGAAAGTAAAAGCCAGAATACTCTTGGTCAAAGCTTAGTTATTTACTATCGTGGTAGTTCAGTCCCTAAGTCATGTCTGACTCTTTGCCGCCCCATGGACTATAGCATGACAGACTTCCCTATCCTTCAGTATCTGCTGGAGGTTGGTCAAACTCATGTCCACTGTGCTGATGATGTCATCCAACCATCTTATACTCTGTTAACCCCTTCTCTTCCTGCTCTCAATCTTGCCCAGCATCTGGGTCTTTTCCAGTGAGTCAGCTCTTCACATCAGGTGTCTAGAGTATCGGAGCTTCAGCTTCAATGTCAGTCCTTCTGATGAATATTCAGGGTTGATTTCCTTCAGAATTGACTGGTTTGTTCTCCTTGCTGTCCAGGAGACTCTCAAGAGTCTTCTCCAGCACCACAGTTCAAAAGCATCAATTCACTGGTGCCCAGCCTTCTTTATGGTCCGACTAAAACATCTATACAGGACTACTGGAAAAACCATAGTTTTGACTATACAGACCTTTGTCAGCAAAGTGATGTCTCTGCTTTCTAGTATGCTGTCTAGATTTGCCAGAGCTTTTCTTCCAAGGAGCAGGCATCTTTTAATTTCATGGCTGCAATCACCATCTGCAGTGATTTTGGAGCCCAGGAAAAGAAAATCTTTCACTGCTTCCACTTTTTCCCTAGCTGTTAGCCATGAAGTAATGAGATTGGATGCCATGATCTTCATTTTTTGAATGTTGAGTTTTAACCAGCTTTTTGACTCTCCTCTTTCACCTTCATCAAGAGACTCTTTAGGTCCTCTTCACTTTCTGCCATTAGAGTGGTATTATCTGCATATCTGAGGTTGTTGATATTTCTCCTGGTGATCTTGATTCCGGCTTGTGATTCATCCAGCCAAGCATTACATATGATGTACTCTGCATATAAGTTAAATAAGCAAGATGACAGTATTCATCCTTGACATATTCCTTTCCCAATTTAGAACCAGTCCATTGTTCCATATCCAGTTCTAATTGCTGCTTCTTGACCTGCATAGTGGTTTTGCAGGAGACAGGAAAGGTGGTCTGGTATTCCCACATCTTAAAGAATTTTCCATGGTTTATTGTGATCCGCAAAAAGGCTTTAGCATAGTCAATGAAGCAGAAGTAAATGTTTGCTTTTTTTTTTTAATGCCCTTGCTTTTTCTATGATCCAGTGGATGTTGGTAATTTGATTTCTGCTTCATCTGCCTTTTCTAAATCTCACTTTTATATGTGGGAGTTCTCAATTCCTGTACTGCTGAAGCCTAGCTTGAAAGAATTTGAACATTACCTTGCCAACATGTGAAATGAGGGCAGTTTTACAGTAGTTTGAACATTCTTTGGCATTGCCTTTTTTAAGGATTGAAATGAAACTGACCCTTTCCAGTCCTGTGGCCACTGCTGAGTTTTCCAAATTTGCTGGCATGTTGAGTGTAGCACTTTTAACAATATTGTCTTTTAGGATTTTAAGTAGATCACCTGGAATTCCATCACCTGCAGTAACTTTGTTTGTAGTAATGCTTCCTAAGGCAAACTTGACTTCACACTTCAGGATATGTGGCTCAGGGGAGTTACCACACATCCTAGTTATCCAGGTCATTATTTTCTCTTTGTATAGTTCTGCATATTCTTGCCACCTTTTCTCACAGCTCTTTAAAGCAGAAAGATAAAAGCTTGAATGAGTTAGAGATAGCTAACATGGTCCCTAGTATAAAGAACAGTATAGGAAAAAAAAAAAACTGATAATTGTGTGAAATTCATTGTAAATACTATTTAATAGTGATTTAAATGCATAGGATTTGAAATTAATTACTCCCCTGGTCATTCAGACAGTAAAGAATCAACCTTCAATGCAAGAGAACAGGGTTTGATCCCTAAGTTGAGAAGATCCTCTGGAAATGGAATGGCTACCAACTTCAGTATACTTGCCTGGAGAATTCCATGGACAGAGGAGCCTGGTGATCTACAGACCATGGGGTCACAGAGTCAGACAGAACTGAAGGACTTTCACAGTTTAATTCATTGTGAGGGCTTCGCAGGTGGCACTAGTGGTGAAGTACATGCCTCCTAATGCAGGAGACATTAAGAATGGTTGATTCAATCTCTGGGTGGGTAAGATCCCTTAGAGGAGGGCATGGAAACCCACTCCAGTATTCTAGCCTGGTGAATCCTGTAGACAGAGGAATCTGGTGAGTGATGGTCCATAGTGTCACAAAGAATGGACATGACTCAAGCCACTTAGCACACACACACACATTGAGTATGAAATATTTTAGGAATATAACTGAACTAGGTAGTGAAGGAACATTTTGGAAATAAAATGTTGAGGGAATGGTTTTTAGGTTTTTCTTAGCAATTCATATCACTTTATGGATAACTGGGATGCAGTTTGAAAGATATTCTTAATAAATAGTGTCATTTTATTAAAAGAATGCTTCAATCATCATAGTAGTAGAAAAATAAATTTTTTTATCTTTTCCTAATAACATCTTTTTCATCAGAGGTGCCTCTTTTTTAGTGTATGAGAAGAAATGTTGTCTGTGTGTATTTCCACAGTAAATAATCAAAGAGACAAGTCAAGCTCAAGGAATAATAATCCAGTTATTGGAGAAAGAGGTATACAATTTCAGGACATTTGGTTGAAAATGTTTTCATATCACTCATTTTCCTCTTGTCAGTATTAAATATATAAGTGATTAGGTTAGTCAAGGCATATTGCTGTGTCATTAATCAACTTCATGCATGGCTCAGGAATCATCAGGACAATTCTGAAGCTATTTTTGTCTAACAATTCATTTCTTAGAGCTGAGCTCAAAATTTAATTCCTCTGACATATAGAAAGTGAGACAGTTTACATAGGTATGTTCATTACATAGAAGCTTTTAGCAAAGTACAAATAAGTATATTATTGTTGAAGAACTCAGGTATCTGTCTAACTACTCTGAGAAATGTACCAAGAAATGATCAAAACGATATGACAGAATATTCTCTTCTAAAGGGAAAATCATCATACGAATAAAACTAACTGTACTTCTGAGATTTTCCTGGCAGTTCAGTGGTTCAGACTCTGTGCTTCCACTGGAGTGGGCAAGGGCTCAATCCCTGGTCAGGAAACTAAGATCCACATGCCGTGCCACTCATTCAAAAACTACACTGAAACATTTGTAGTGGATAATAAATTTGCAGGTTTTTGTTTTGTTTTTTGGTCACAAGCTACTCTAGTATATGGGTTTCCCTGGTGGTTCAGTGGTAAAGAATCTGCCTGCCAATACAAGATTGTAGTGTTCCATCCCTGGGTCAGGGAGATTCCCTGGAGAGGAAAATGGCAACCCACTTCAGTATTCTTGCCTGGAAATCCCATGGTCAGAGGAGCCTGCTGGGCTATAGTTCATGGGGTTGCAAAACAGCTGGGCATGACTTAAGCTACTAAACAACTACTATTGTAGTATATAAATTATTAGTGAGTTGTTCTGTGCTGTGTTTAGTTGTTCAGTCATATGCAACCCTTTGCGACCCCATGGAGTGTAGCCCTCCAGTTTCCTCTCTGTGGGAATTCTCCAGGCAAGAATACTGGAGTGGGTTGCCATGTTCTCCTCCAGGGAATCTTCCCAACCCAGGGATCAAACCCAGGTCTCCTGCATTGCAGACAGATTCTTTACCGTCTGAACCACCAGGGAAGCACTTAATTATAACAAACATGAAACTGTAAGCAATTGCCTGCCTTTTAGGAAGAAAACTCTTAAGATTTTTAAAATATTGTTTAAAATTCTAAGGTAATTGCTTAAATAGAAAATTACCATGTATTTCTTCTGGTAATTTTGATAGAATTTGCCTAGTCTATTCTATTTCTTTTGAATAAAAATGCAGATTTATTGTCACTGTATATATTTTAACTCTAGTTACTTCCAAACAATGAAATTTTAATTTAGACTTGCCACTGAGTATTATTCTCCTTTGCATTTTTTTTTCACTTATACTCACACCAAGGATTTGAACTGTGTGAGAATTTCTTAATTGTTATTACTGGAAGCAGTTTTGTTGTCATGGTGTATAACTCAACTGCCAATAGCAACTGCTAGTTATACTCTTTGACAAAAAGATTATACTTAAAACTAGCTTTTCTCACCAAATCACTGAATATGAAGTGGAAGTAATTATTTTTCTCCTACTTAAGTCATACAATTATTCATTTTTCTTAGTCCATGACAAAAAAGCAAACATACAAGGCTCTTTTTGTATTTCAAACTTTGAAAGGGATCCAAGAGAGCCTTATACTAAACTCAAAGGTATGATGTATTGTGATCTCGCAAAGTCCCAGAGTTTTGAATGAACAAAGATATTTGAAAGTTTACTTTTAATTTTTAGGAATTTATTAAAAAACAGAATTGTATTAATTATTTCATTCTTCTTGCAGTCAATGGGAAAATAAGTGCCTTTTAGTTTCGGTGGATAAATGAATTTCATATTTTTTTCTTTAGAAACATTCAAGTCTGAGAAGAGAAAAATTGATTAATTGTTGATGGAAATTACATGTTTGGAAATGTCTTCACAAACATCATTAGCTTTTTTCGTGAAAGTTATCGTATTTTCATTAGTGGATATAAAGTTACCAAATAATTTCAATATTAAAGCCATCAATGACTGAACTTACCTATTTTGTCTTAGGACGTAAATTGAAAAAGAAAAGAGATATTAGGATCTATTAAGGCAAATTATTGAGTTATGGCTGGTGTTGCTATTTGGCAATGGTTCTGTGTGATTATCTGGACAACTCAATACGAAACAAAATAATTGTGTTCTAAGTACTGAGATGAGAATACTACTTCTTTTCTTTTTAGAAACTATAAGATCTTCTTTACATTCCATCAAGAATTTAAATAATCCTCAGGAGATGACCTTTCTAAAGAAAAGGATGTCTTTCTTATTATTCAGTATCCTAAAGTTTCTATTGCTGTATATGACATTTCCACAGAACTTTAAATAGAAATATTAAAGAACAGAACAGGAAGCACATTCATTAGACTAAAAAGTGTCTAGCTATATGACCCCAGTAAGACAAGTAAATATATTAACAGTACTTACCCCATATTGAAGGGCCAGATGGTAGCCAGGAAAAAAATCACTGAGCAGAAAGCCTAATTCAGTGTGTGCTCTGACACTTGTAGCCATGATCCCATAATCGTTTATGGAAGTGATCAACAACAGCTTGCTCCTGTATTTCCTAGCTCTGTTTTATGTGTCTTCTCTATGTTTGATTCTATATATAAAGACAGCTTAATAACTAGAAGCTTGATCATTATACCTGTTCTAGCATTTACTTCAATTATTAAGCATATTACTATATGTAACACAGCAAAATTTGATGTATTTTATAAATAAAATATATGTTTTGTTACCTATCTGTACCTAATATGCTTACTGAAAATTATTTTAAATCATTCATCTTACTTTTTAAAATATAATATTTCAAAGAGATAACTTTCCATTGTGCATTGCATATAACTATAGACATTAGCAGAAACTCAAAAAATAAAAGGAATGATTAACATCTTTGAAAAAAGCTTAACAGGTTTTACTGCCTGTACCTTTTATAATACTTCTCAACATCTTTTATTTAAAGTATAGTATAGATTCTCAAGAGAATAATAGAACAAGCAGAATTTTCCAAACAAATATTACTTTCAAACTTTTACCTTTTGATTTATTCAAGAGGTGTTTAACGAATACTTGAAATTCCATAGTAAACAAACCTCAATAAGTTTGCTACTCTCATGGAGCTTATGTTGTTGTGAATTAGCCTCCTCCGACTAGTGCACTGCAGAACCTTTATAGTATCTTTCAAACTGGGGGCAAGGAAATACATTAAATGCTTCATATATGTTATTCCATTTAATCTACAAAAAATAAAAAACTTGAGACTTAAGAACTATTATCAGTCTCATTTTACAAGAGTGACCGTTGAAGCCTAAGAGAAATTTAGTTCACATAATTCAAGGTCATGTGTATTTGTTGTTCAGTCACTCGGTCTTGTCCCACTCTTTGCCACCTCATGATATGCAGCATCAGGCTTCCCTGTCCTTCACTATCTCCTGGAGGATGCTCAAACTCATATCCATTGAATTTGTGATGCCATCCAACTATCTCATCCTTTATTGTCCCCTTCTCCTACTGCCTTCTTTCCCTACTCCTACTTTCCCAGAATCAGGGTCTTTTCCAATGAGTTAGCTCTTCACATCAGGTGGCCAATGTGTTGGAACTTCAGCTTCAGCATCAGTCCTTCCAAAGAATATTCAGGGTTGATTTCCTTTAGGATTGACTGGTTTGATCTCCCGGCAGTCCAAGGGACTTTCAAGAGTCTTCTCCAATGCCACAGTTCAAAAGCATCAATTCTTTGATACTCAATCTTCTTTATGGTCCAACTCTCACATCCAAACATGACTACTGAAAAAACCATAATTTTGACTATACGGAACTTTGAAGGCAAAGTGATATCTCTGCTTTTCAATATGCTGTCTAGGTTTGTCAAAACTTTTCTTCCAAGGAGCAAGCATCTTTTCATTTCATGGCTGCAGTCACCATCCACAGTGATTTTGGAGCCCAAGAAAATAAAGTCTGTCACTGTTTCCATTTTTTCCCCATCTGTTTGCCACAAAGTGATGGGACTGGATGCCATGATCTTCATTTTTGAATGCTGAATTTTAGGACAGCTTTTTCACTCTCTGCTTTCACCTCCATTAAGAGGATCTTTAGTTCCTCTTTCTTTTCTGCCATTAGGGTGGTGTCATCTGCATATCTGAGGTTATTGGTATTTCTCTTGGCAATCTTGATTCCAGCTTGTGCTTTATCCAGCTCCGCATTTCACATGATGTAATCTGCATACAAGTTAAATAAGCATGGTGGTGACATACAGCCTTGATGTACTCCTTTCCCAAATTTTGAGCCAGTCCGTTGTTCCATGTCCATTTCCAACTGTTGTTCCTTGACCTGTGTGCAGGTTTCTCAGGGGGCGGGTAAGTAAGGCAGTCTGGTATTTCCATCTCTTTAAGAATTTTCCAGTTTTGTGTTCCACACAGTCAAATGCTTTAGCATAATCAATGAAGCAGAAATAAATGTTTTTCTGGAATTCCCTTTCTTTTTTGATGATCATTAGATGTTGGCAATTTTATCTTGGTTCCTCTGCCTTTTCTAAATTCAGTTTGTTCATCTGGAAGTTCTCAGTTCACTTACTGCTGAAGCCTAGCTTGAAGGATTTTGAGCATTACCTTGCTAGGAGGTAAAATGAGTACAATTGTGCAGTAATTCGAACATTCTTTGGCATCGCCCTTCTTTGGGAATGAAATGAAAATTGTCCTCTTCCTGTGGCCACTGCTGAGTTTTCCAAATTTGCTGGCATACTGAGTGCAGCGCTTTAACAGCATCATCTTTTAGGATTTGAAACAGCTCAGCTGCAATTACATCACCTCCACTAGCTTTGTTTGCGATAATGCTTTCTAAAGCCCACTTAACTTCACACTCCAGGATGTCTGACTCTAGGTGAGTTACCACACTATGGTGATTATCAGGGTCATTAAGACTTTTTTGTATGGTTCTTCTGTGCATTCTTGCCCCCTCTTCTTAATAGCTTCTGCTTCTGTTAGGTCCTCACTGTTCCTGTCCTTTATTATGCCCATCTTTGCATGAAATGCTCACTTGATATCTTTAATTTTCTTGAAGTTATCTCTAGTCTTTCTCATTCTATCGTTTTCTTCTATTTGTTTGAGTTGTTCAGTTAAGAAGGCTTTCTTACCTCTCCTTACTGTTCTTTGGAACTCTGCATCCAGATGGGTATATCTTTCCTTTTGTTCTTTGCCTTTTGCTTTTCTTTTTCCAGCTGTTTGTAGGACCTTCTCAGGCAACCATTGTCTTGTTGCCTTTCTTTTTCTTGGGGATGGTTTTGATGACCACCTCCTATACAATGTTAGCAACCTTTCTTCATAGTTCTTCTGGCACAGTCTCATATGTCTAGCAAGTGATAAAATCTGGATTCACGTCTCAGAACTCTAAAGTACCCTAAGTTATATAAAAGACTGAGCCTTTATAATAACCTGCCCTGCATAAGATGCACCATATATACTAAATTTGAAGCTGTAATTTTAGTTTCATAAAATAAATACACTGAGCTGAGAAAATAGTAGCAGGAAAACAGGCACTAGTGAGCTGTTGAACTTCTGACTTTAATGTTTCTCTCAACACTGAGAGTTCTATGATTTTATGAAATATTCAGGATCCACTTGATGAGACTCTCTTTGTGATTCCTGCCACCTTTATCCTCTGCCAGCCACTGTGGTCCTATGTAGCTAACCATTTAATGCAAGTATAATGCCTGTATGTAGTTCTAGTTCTGATAAAATGCAGTCTAAATGGAACCTATTTGGAAAGAAGTAATCCATTATTTATATTACCTCTATCATTTTCTTGTCCATTGGTACAGTCACTGAGGAGTTAACTGGATGTGTTTTGAGTAGCTCTTGCCAACAGACTATTTAAGCTGATGCTATATTTAGGCTTTCCCATCATAGTGCTAACATTATGTAATTCAGGAGATTTTGAAACAGAGATTAGTCATGTACTGTCAACTGCCAAGATTAAAAAATGTAATCTTGCCACCTTGTGTTTTTATTTATGTTTAGTTCATTTTCTAGTAAGAATTTCCTCAGAAACATCTGTTTTATTGTCTATACGTGCATGCTTTTATTTCATTGCAACTGTCTTGTACTGATATTTTAGGCAAGTTCCATTTCCCCATAAATTCACTATAAATATTTTTGACCCATACAGATATAAAAGTCCACTAAGACTTGCTAGTGGAATTAGGGCTAACTAGGTAGACACAGAACACAGAAGTTCACAATGACATTGGAATTTGTAGAGCTTACAGGAAAGATACAAAGGAAAGTAAAAACTAGGCAGAGAATTATAGGTGCATGCGATGAGTAATTATTTATTAGTGTAAGGTAGTGATTTGCTTGGATTTGCTTCCAATATAAATTAAAAGAAATTAGAACAAATCTTGGGTTATGCCTTTGGTATGATTTCTTTAAAATGAAGGATGGAGGTAGTGTTAGCATTCTAGAAACTGCATATATGATTTAGTGTTTTACACTCCTCACTCCTCATACTTGAGATTGTGTTGTGCTTGAGATTGTGTTGTGCTTAAGAACACATTATCCAGGTGTTATGGTACACACAGTTGAAAATCACTCTTCTAAACATATCTGTTTTGAAATGGGTCTCATTCCTACTGGTAAAACCATTATATAACATAAATTTCAATTCTACCTGAGAAGATATGGTAAATCAGATCCTCCTGAGATTTCTTAAAGCTCTGCTTCATTCATCCCTCTTTCCATCTTATGTATGGTACACTTGTTATCATATATTAAAGGCTATACCTGTTCATTCTTCTTATTAGTATTTAGTTTTCTGCAAATTTTTCTGCCACTGTTTAGCTTATTCCTGTCCATGATACATGATATTCTTATCCTGGCATCAGACTGCTCCCCTGGGTCTCTGGTGAACTGAGACACTGTTGTCACACACACAGCATCAGCATCCTTTATTTTTTTTAATTTATTTTTATTTATTTATTTTTTTTTATTAGTTGGAAGCTAATTACTTCACAACATTTCAGTGGGTTTTATCATACATTGATATGAATCAGCCATAGATTTACACGTATTCCCCATCCCGACCCCCCCTCCCACCTCCCTCTCCACCCGATTCCTCTGGGTCTTCCCAGTGCACCAGGCCCGAGCACTTGTCTCATGCATCCCACCTGGGCTGGTGATCTGTTTCACCATAGATAATATACATGCTGTTCTTCTCGAAACATCCCACCCTCGCCTTCTCCCACAGAGTTCAAAAGTCTGTTCTGTACATCTGTGTCTCTTTTTCTGTTTTGCATATAGGGTTATCATTACCATCTTTCTAAATTCCATATATATGTGTTAGTATGCTGTAATGTTCTTTATCTTTCTGGCTTACTTCACTCTGTATAATGGGCTCCAGTTTCATCCATCTCATTAGAACTGATTCAAATGAATTCTTTTTAATGGCTGAGTAATATTCCATGGTGTATATGTACCACAGCTTCCTTATCCATTCATCTGCTGATGGGCATCTAGGTTGCTTCCATGTCCTGGCTATTATAAACAGTGCTGCGATGAACACCAGATCTGAAAGAGACACGTGCACCCCAATGTTCATCGCAGCACTGTTTATATTAAGTTTTTTATGACCAAATTCAACTTTGTGATCATAGCTGTCTGAGTTGTGTATTCCAAATTAAATTAATAAACTTGATTTTTTCCATCAACTCCAACATCCTAGCCTATATATATATAGTCTATATATATATATATATATATATATATGTATCCTAATTATTCTGCTTATTTTCTTTGACCCTGATTTTTTATCCCTATTCTTTATAATTTTTGGAATAATCATTACAATTATCCCATTATGAATCTGAAGACACAATATTCATCCCTACAGAAAGTGGACAGAGACAACCCTTCTCCCACACTCCTACATGGCCTTGCTAACTAGTACCATCTTAAAATGCCATCTTCATTATGATAGTAGTAAGAGTATGCACTGAAGATTTGAAAGGTACTCTTTCTTGAAGACAGTTTGTAATATCATTTAGGACCATGGTTCATTGGAGCTACAATAAGTCAGTATACTTTCTTTATGATGGAGTAATAACTCACTTATGAATCTTCAAAATTTATATTTACCCTTTTTATACTTAGGGCTTCCCTGATGGCTCAGATAGTAAAGAGCCCCCCTACAATTCAGAGACCTGGGTTCAATCCCTGGGTCAGGAAAATCCCCTGGAGAAGGGAATTACAACCCACTCCAGTATTCTTGCCTGGATAATTCACTGGACAGAGGAGCCATGGCAGGCTTCAGTCTGTGGGATCACAAAGTCGGACTCGACTAAGCAACTAACACTTCCACTTTTTATACTTATTTGAAACTGTGACTGCATATTTCCTCTTTCCTCCTATGCTAATTTTGTCTGCAAGCTGAAATTATAAATTTTACTGAATGAATTGGAGGCAAATGTTGTGAGTGAAAGAATAAAAGAGGGGAAACAGGGAAATGCATAGAAGAGCAGAAAATAAGTGTGGGATGAGTAGACATGAGAAATTTCAAGGTGTTGAACAGATGGAGGGGTGCAGGTTGACATGAATGGGGTGGCTGTGGTGGGCAGGTTGGAGATAGAAAGCCTTCCTGGGAACGACCTCTCTAGATTGTTCTCCCACATATTCCTCTCTGTCTTTCTGTTTTCATGACTGTGTTTAGAGGAAGGGAGAAGAAAGAGAAAATAAATGTTTAGAGTAAATGACGCCAAAGACTGGAGATTGAAAGTGTTCAAATGAATGAGCTTATTGATTGGAGGTATTGGGACTCTCACTTTGCATCCTTTGAATGCTTATATCCATTTGACACTGATTAAATGCTATAATTCTTATTTTAGAACATTTAATATTCTGTTTTTCCTTTCAAAGTTAGTTTTGGATAAATATTATTTGTCTTTATTTGTGATTATCATAGCCTCTTCACTTTTGTATTTTAAACTCTTGATAATTATTTTCTTATTGGCTATAATGTCATGTTGACAATACGTTACTTTTCTCTGAAGGGATATGAAATGTATTAGACAGATTTTTCTAGAGTGGATTGAAATGTTATGAAATAGTTGTATTAAACAAATTCAGTCTGATTTCTACTTTTAAAATGAAGACCTTCATCTTAGTCTTCTTCTCTTGTCTGTCTCCGTCTCCAAGACATATCCTCAGCTCCCACATAACATCAGAATTACAAGCTTCTAGTTTCCATTTACTCAAGTCTCTACCCTTCTCTTATTCAATAGATTCTACTCTCTATGACAATTTTTAAATAATATGTAAAATGATGGGAAATAGATGGGGAAACAGTGGAAACAGTGTCAGACATTTTTTTTTTTTGCAGGGCGGGGGGGGGCTCCAAAATCATTGCACATGGTGATTGCAGCTATGAAGTTAAAAGACGCTTACTCCTTGGAAGGAAAGTTATGACCAACCTAGATAGTATATTAAAAAGCAGAGACATTACTTTGCCAATAAAGGTCCATCTGGTCAAGGCTATGGTTTTTCCAGTGGTCATGTGTAGATGTGAGAGTTGGACTGTGAAGAAAGCTGAATGCCGAAGAATTGGTGCTTTTGAACTGTGGTGTTGGAGAAGACTCTTGAGAGTCGCTTGGACTGCAAGAAGATCCAACCAGTCCATCCTGAAGGAGATAAGTCCTGGGTGTTCATTGGAAGGACTGATGCTGAAGCTGAAGCTCCAGTACTTTGGCCACCTGATGCGAAGAGTTGACTCATTGGGAAAGACCCTGATGCTGGGAGGGGTTGGGGGCAGGAGGAGAAGGGGATGACAGAGGATGAGATGGCTGGATGGCATCACCGACTCAATGGGCATGAGTTTGAGTAAACTCTGGGAGTTGGTGATGGACAAGGAGGCCTGGCGTGCTGCGATTCATGGGGTTGCAAAGAGTTGGATACGACTGAGCGACTGAACTGAACTGAACTGAAAATGATATTATGCTAATGATATTAATTTCAGCACTATTATTTATGTTTTATTACACCATCACATACTAATATTCACCATAAATAACTGTAGCATACTTTACAGTAAATTATAAGAACCTCCCAGGATATTCTATCTCAGCACCCTTTTCCATACATATTTTCCATACCTTACAAGACATAATAATTTATCAGTGAAAAACAATGTCACTTTTTGAGGCCCTAATGGTGTTATATTACTATATTTTTATGTCATTTAGTACAGGTAGAATCCCTAGTACATAGTAGGAACTTAGTAAATATCACTAGCATCCATTTCCATTGATTATCAAAGTGGGTATTGTTCTAGTATTTTTGTGACTCTTATGCATATTTAGGAAATTAATTAAGCAAAAATTTTATGTACACTAGTTTTGCTCCTTAAAGTGATTTTCTGTTTTCAGATCATCAAGATAACTTTCTTCTCAATTTATCAATATGATAAGTATCAGTTACTTCTGTACCCTGGAACATTCAGAACACAGGCCTTACGCCCATATGCATAGGTGAGAGAATATCTTAAACTGCTCCATGGTTCCTGAGAAGGAATAGGTCTTGTGGATATTGTGAATATGTGATGACAATGACACTTTTTACCTTGGCCATTTTAATGCCAAGTTCTCAGTTACATCTTGACAGGGCATATCACAAAAATATTTTGTGACAGTGTCTCAATAGTAATGAGGAGACTGACTCATCATATGTGCTAACATGTTAGCAATGAGAAATTCAGCTCTGTTTGCTCAGCCAGCCTTTCACCCAAAATTCACCTTGAGCATATTAATACTTTAATACTTTACTTGAGAGAACTGTCATTTTGAGAATGATAGTTCAGATAATCTTTCTGTGAATAAGTTTCTTAAAATAAGTTGAGGTAAATACAAATTTAGTCAGGTGAACTGCTAATGAATAAGTAAAAAGATAGATAGCATATTAGATAGACAAATAAATAGACAAATAGACATACAGAGACTGGGTCAAAGTTGTAAACATCACTGTAATAGCTTGAAATCAAATTAAAGTTGCTTTGAGGAAATGTGAGAAGTTGCATTGAAGAGTTGTGAAGTTCTTTCCCCAGGATGGCCCTGAAAATCAACAACATTCTTAACCAAGGTTTCTACATAATTTCTGATGGAAAATCAGACACTCTTGACAGGTTATGCTAAACAGCATAGAAGAAGTAAGTTCTATTGACTTCGATAATAAAATCAGTGCTAGCAAATCAGATATAGCTTACTGCTGATACTTAGGGACAAACAATGTGTGATGTGTTGGTAAGAAAACAAAGATAGCATGCTAAAAACCTAGTTGTGCCTTTTGGGTAGATAATTTTGATTAGAACTTTAGTTTTTCTAAGATGTTTCTCTTTTGGATATTTCTTCAATAGCTTGTTTCCTCAATAGTTAGTTAGTTAGTTAGTTCAGTCACTCAGTCACTCACATCCATACATGACCACTGGAAAAACCAAGAGTACCTCAATAGTACCCCGTAACATTTAATATGAATTTAATTGGCCTGTAGATGAGGATCAGAAAGAAAATTTTGCACCAGTATTTTCAGGGAAGGTGGTTTGGATTTTCTGGAATCAGTGTTGGCAGCTGCTTAGATTGTCAGCCTTCAATATTGTTCTTGCATTTTATGTGGTCATTAGTGCTGAGTAAAGCATCTCAGTGCTTTATAATTAAATGGGGTAGCTTAACCCAGAAAGAATCACTAAATGGGGTTCTTTTTTTTTGGTACAAATAAAAAAGGCACAGATGTAAAGGTAGCTGATAAAACTTATTGTACAAAGGGCTTCTGTATCCATTTGTGCATAATTGAGTTCTGTATATGACACTGCTTGTGAATGGCAAACAATTGATATCTCTGTGCCATCTGTTATTTTGTGTTTGTGCCAAATGCTGGCACCGTAGGGTAAAAACAGTGGTTTGCGAGCACTGCCGTGTTCTGGTACTCACTTGAAACCCGATATTCCAGGAAGGGTTCCTCAGGGTGTCGAAGCTTAACAAAATGTAGTGATGCTTTTAAGTAGGCAAGGATAATACTCAGAATGGTGGTGAATCACATTTATGGAGCAATATGTAAAACCCAATAAAATGTAATTTTTGATTTTCTTGGAAAAATGTCCCAGTTGCAGATAGTTAATGGTGACTTGATAAGGTTGATGACACCTGTGTTAATCCTGTAGGATAAGATGATGAGAGCTATGATTCTTCCAACAATACCTCCCTTTTCACTGGAATACATGATTATTGAAATAATGTAGAATTTGTCAAGATGTTCCTTATATATTCATAACCAATATATAATTCTACTGCAGATCCACTGATGGCCAATTCTTTTTTAGCTCCAGGGTAAACCATTCAAGTAAAGATTTGCTCAGCTGTAGGAGAGATGCCATTTTCCACTACTTACATGGAGAGTGGATTTTCCCACTGTGGTCTCATTTTCTTTGTAAGTGCACAGTATCTTGTGTCCAACACAGGCTATCTTGGGTAGCAGTACGTCAGGGAGGGGATGAGTATGCCTTTAAGAGACCTATTAATAACCTCTCTCCAAAAACTTGTCTGGCCTAACCACACTATAAACCATTGTAACATACACTGACTAGAATTTTTAAAAAAAATGAAACATTAGCAGGAACTTTAATAAGATAAAGCAAGATATTTACTTATCAATTTAGCATCCTATGACATCTGAATGCTTGCATGTAAATTACTTAAAAATGAATGTTCCTTTATGGTCAGTTCACTTTTTTGCAACATTTTTTCTAGGAGAAATACATATTCATGAAATTATACTGGCTTTCTCAAAAGTTAGCAGAAAATAATGTTGACAAATAAATTATTCCCTGCCATTGTATTTTCTTATATTGCTATTACTTCTTTATTCAATCTTCATATAAAAATGTATTCCTTATTAAAACAGCTAAATTAGAATAATACAGCTGAATGTAATAGGAAAAAATAAACTTTTCTTAAAAATACCACTATATGCATGGACCTGAGCTAGATGTTCCCTGCAATTTAAAAATAAGCTGAACACAGCCTTTTGGGGCCAATATTGAATGACAGCTATTACTAAACAGGGCTTCCCTAGTGGCTCAGATGGTAAGGAATTTGCCTGCAATGCAGGAGACCCGGTTCAATCCCTGGGTCAGGAAGATCCTCTGGAGAATGGAATGGCAAGCCACTCCAGTATTCTTGCCTAGAGAATTCCATGGACAGAGAAGCCATAGTGGGCTACAGTCTGTGGGGTCACAAAGAGTTGGACACAGCTGAGCAACTAACACTTTCACTTTCATTATTAAAGGAAGAGAATATGATAATACTAGTTTTGCACAGTAACAGTGCTCATCACTTGTTGACACACCATCTAAAGTCAGAAAATATCTAAATATTCTCTCTAATGCTTCCAATCAGTAATCTCTATATTTATTGAATGTTTCTATCTAGAAAATTTCTTAGTATGCATCTTTCATATGTGCTAATCTGTACAGTATGTACAGTATATATACTGATTTTTTTTATTACTTCTTTTTAACCACTTTCACATCTGTATCATTCAATCTTCATGAGAACTCATTGACAAAAACAGAATTGAGTCTGTACCTAAAATTCACAAAATAGACTAGAAAATCGAACCTGATCCAAAGTATGTGACTTGCTCCAAGTCACCTAGACGCTCAGCTTCAGTAGTAGGAAGGGACTGCTGGTTCCTTGTCTATAGCTCTTTGTATTTTATTCTTCTCTTACTTCTTTGTTATTGTCTTCAGAAGGCCCCAAAGCAGAAAATGAATGAGAAAAAAATGAAAACAAAAATGCACTGCTGAATATTGAAGAACAATTCCTATTTAAAAGAAAATTTGTGAGGGAAATTCAACAAATGCTTACTTAGAGATTTCAGTACTAACTAAATTTAGAATGACTGTTATTAAGTTTATGCTAAAATTTTGTTGGTGGAATTTCACTGGTAGTCCATTGGTTAAGACTCTGTGCTCCCAATCCGGGTTCCATAGTTGAGGAACTAAGATCCCAAATACTAATAGGGGCAGCTAAAAGAAATTTGTGGGTGACTTGAGTAATAGAGATGAAAGAGCAAAATATAAACTTCACTTGTATATAAATGTTGTAATTTTGTTAACAGAAAATTTAAACATGAAAATAACTTCTAGTTCTTTTGCAAGTTGGCAGTTGCAAGCATTTTCTATTGCAGTATTTTGATATGATTGCTAGAGCGCATTCAGTTCAATAGGCAAGGAGAAACCACACTGTTGTAAATCAACTGTATAAGATTTTAACTGATGAATGGATGGACTGTATAAATATTCTTGAGAAATGTGATGGAGAACACTGGATACAAGTATCCACTGGAAATCATTGTCCTGATTTGGACACAATGGCATTGATCTACTGATTATAGACATGAGAGCAGGAATCATTTATTTTGCATGTGGAAATTTTATGGGTGTTTTGGTTATATTTTTCATATTTGTATAATAAGGACAAACTCAACAGTCTTAAAGAAGAGAATACACATGCAGAAGGGAGAGAAATTAGTAGAAGGTATACCCATGTTTGGGTTTTCTCAGTGGTAAAGGATTTGTCTGCCAATGCAGGAGACGTGGGTTCCATCCCTGAGTTGGGAAGATTTCCTGAAGAAGGAAATGGTGACCCACTCCAGCATTCTTGCCTGGAAAATCCTATGAAAAGAAGAGCCTGGCAGGCTGCAGTCCGTGGGGTCACAAAAGAGTCAGACATGACTTAGCAACTAACCAACAACAACATATACCATGTTGCATCTATAAGCTTTCATTGAGGCATTTCCTTATAGGATAATCCAAAACCTAGGCCAAAGTTATTTTTGGAAGATTTGGCTTCCCAGGTGGCACAGTGGTAAAGAATCTGTGTGTAATGCAAGAGACGTAAGAGATGCAGCTTCAATCCCTGGGTCAGGGAGATTCCCCTGGAGTAGGAAATATCAACCCACTCCAATATTCTTGCCTGGAAAATTCAAGGGACAGAGGGGCCCAGCAGGTTACAGTCCATGGGGTTGCAACGAGTCAGACATGATTCAGCATGCACTTTTACCTCTACAGTTAGATAAAGTCAGATAAAGGTAAGCAAAGAAGCTTGAGGAAACCATATAAAATTATTTTAAAAATTTCATAGAAGGTAGAAAATACTTATAAATGAAAATAGGATCATTAACACTTCCCTAGATTACAATTCTGCTTTATTTACCTACTACAGTTTGAAGAATTAGAAATACATGTCAGATACTATTTTGAAATACCAGGAAAACTGAGTACTGAGTATAGTTTATTGTTTTAGTAAGTGAAGAATCAAGATTGAGGATGTAAAGGCTAGTAGGTATGTCTTGAAGTGTGGAAATCAGAAATCTGAGACATTCATTGGAACCATGCAAATATTTTTATATATTTATATTGTTGTGTGCTCATTTGTTCACTCATGGCCAACTCTTTGCAAACCATGGACTGTAACCTGCCAGACTTCTCCATCCTTGGAATTTTCCAAGCAAGAAATACTGGAGTGGGTTGCCATTTCCTACTCCATGGGATCTTCCAAAACCAGGGATCAAACTGCATCTCCTGCACTGGCAGGTGTGTTCTTTACCACTGCACCACCTGGGAAGCCCAATCTATATTGTTACTAATATACTTATAAAGTATCTTAAAAGTATCTTTAAAGTACTAATATATTATAGTCTTATGAAGTATCTTCCCTGGATTGGGAAGATCCCCTGGAGAAGGCAATGGCTACCCACTCCAGTATTCTGGCCTGGAGGCTCCGGACACGACTGAGAGACTTTCACGTATAAAGTAATACCAGTGCTATTAATTCTATGTTAATAATAAATTAATATTCAAACTAATTTCATTGAACACTAGGTATTATGAGGTTGCATTTTGTTGGATGAAGAAGAAAATTAGTCAAAACTCTCTTCTCTATGTTTTTAAATTTTTTTATTGAAATGTAACTGATTTGTCACATTGCTTGACACAACAATTAGCATTTGGTAGTATTATGATGTATAACTTATATTTTTATTTCTTATCTACTAGCTCAGGCTCAGAGTTTCTTAAAAGGTAGAAAAAAATGTCCTGTGTGGTTTTTTCACATGATTTCTCATCTCAGTGTATCTATTTATTGACATAAATATGTACTTTTTTTTCCCAAGGGAAAATAATAGGTACTTTAAAATCAGGGATGGTCAGAACTTTTCAAAATTTTGAATATAGACATTTTTATGAAGTCAGATACTACCCCAACTGTGTTTATGATACAGTCAATGCAGCTATTAATGTATACAGAAAGTCTAGGAAAGGGCTTATTTTTCAAATTTAGTATTTTATATGAATGTACAATTTCCAAAATGCATCTCAAAATGTGTGAATGGAGATATAAATATTACCTTGCATCTCTGAATCATTTTTCAGGAAAGATTTAGCACTTTTTAATAGGGTTTCTGTAATATTTTCCCAGTGTTTGCAAATGTAGCATCGCTGACTTGGCAGAAGCAATGAAAACATCTCTTCCTCTGTTACCAACAATAACTCCCGGAAGCTGCAGCTTCAGATTTATAGTTAATTGATATACAAAAATTTGCAGCAGATTAAAAGGTGCCTTGCTTCTTCTGTCATTACCATTAAGTAAAATATAGTGAAATGATAGGTGGGATTTTTTGCTAGTTATTGGCTACCAAATAACTTTTGAAGTATATCCTGAAAGCTCCACTATAGGGCCCTGTAATTAATGTCAATAGCATAACACATAGCTATCTAAATCACTACCTATATTTCCCACTTCTACACAAGCATATTTAATGTACTTCTTGACTATTAGCATGGATGCTGAATGTTTTGTTAAATTATGATAGAGATGCTCCCCTCTCCCTGTTCTCCTCCCCTCTCCCCATGTCTATAAATCTATTTTCTATGTTTGTTTCTTCATTGCTGTCCTGTAAACAGATTCTTCAGTACCATTTTCCTAGATTCCGTATATATGCGTTAGATCACGATATTTATCTTTCACTTTCTGATTCACTTCACTCTGTATAATAGATTCTAGGTTCATCCACCTCATCAGAACTGACTCAAATGAATTCCTTTTTATGGCTGAGTAATGGTCCATTGTGTATAAGTACTGCAACTTCTTTATCCATTCATCTATTGATGGGCATCTAGGTTGTTTCCATGTTCTAACTATTGTAATTAGTGCTGCAATGAACAGTGGGATACATGTGTCTTTTTCAGTTTTGATTTCCTCAGGGTATTTGCCTAGAAGTGGGATTCCTGGGTAATATGGTGGTTTTATTCCTAGTTTTTTTAAGGAATCTCCATACCGTCTTCCATAGTGGCTGTATCAACTTACATTCCCACCGGCAGTGCAAGAGCATTCCCTTTTCTCCACACGCTCTCCGGCATTTATTTTTTGTAGACTTTTTGATGATGGCCATTCTGACTGGTGTGAAGTGATATCTCACTGTAATTTTGATTTGCATTTCTCTAATAATGAGTTATGTTGAGCATCTTTTCATGTGTTTGTTATCCATCTGTATGTCTTCTTTGGAGAAATGTCTATTTAGGTCTTTTTCCCACCTTTTGACTGGGTTGTTTGTTTTTCTGGAATTGAGTTGTATGAGCTGCTTGTATATTTTGGAAATTAATCCTTTGTCAGTTGTTTCATTTGCTATTTTTTTCTTCCATTCTGAAGGCTGTCTTTTCACCTTGCTTATAGTTTCCTTTACTGTGCAAAAGCTTTTAAATTTAATCAGATCCCACTTGTTTACTTTTGCTTTTATTTCCATTACTCTAGGAGGTGGGTCATAGAGGATCTTACTTTATTTCGCACGTGTTCTGTCTATGTTTTCCTCTAAGAGTTTTATAGTTTCTGGTCTTACATTTAGGTCTTTAATCCATTTTGAGTGTATCTTTGTGTATCATGTTAGGAAGTGTTCTAATTTCATTCTTTTACATGTAGCTGTCCAGTTTTCCAAGCACCATTTATTGAAGAGGCTGTCTTTGCCCCATTGTATATTCTTGCCTCCTTTGTCAAAAATAAGGTATCCATAGGTGCATGAGTTTATTTCTGGGCTTTCTATCTTGTTCCATTGGCCTATATTTCTGTTTTTGTGCCAGTACCAAAATGTCTTGATGATTATAGATTTGTAGTATAACCTGAAGTCAGGAAGGTTGATTCCTCCAGCTCCATTCTTGTTTCTCAAGACTGCTTTGGCTATTCGAGGTCTTTTGCATTTCCATATGAATTGTGAAATTTTTTGTTCTAGTTCTTGAAAAATGCCACTGGTAATTTGATAGGGCTTGCATTGAATCTGTAGATTACATTTGGTAATATAGTCATTTTCATAATATTGATTCTTCCTACTCAGGAACATGGGATATCTCTCATCTGTTTATGTCATCTTTGATTTCTTTCATCAGTGTCTTAGAATTTTCTGCATACAGTTCTTTTGTCTCCTTGGTAAGTTTATTCCTAGATATTTAATTCTTTTTGTTGCAATGGGATTTATTCCTTAATTTCTCTTAGTTTCTATATACTAACAATGAAAAATCAGAAAGAGAAATTGAGATGTTATTTTTGAAGCCTAAATTAGAGGAACATATTAATTTAAATATTTTCTCCATATGAGTGGTTCCTGTTAGTATCTTTCATCAGACTGTTTATCTTTGTTATGATAAGTCAAACGAGTAAAATTAAACAATGTGCTAACTATATTTGATGATGCTGTCTTGTAGCCACAGATATTATAATCATTTTGGTTTTCTTTCTTTGTTTTATTTTAAGTATTTTTGTATAAGTAGACAATACATGTAGAGTCTTTAACCTTCAAAAAAATAAGATAACTAAAGCATCCACTAAATATACACCAAAAAGACCAGCACTTTGAAGGAGCAAAACTTTGAAGGAGCCAGGAGCAAAAATGGAAAACCATGCAACTTCTACTTTCTAATATTTTGGTGATGGAGTTCATTTTTTATAGCTCTTTGCTGCCAAAGTGAAAGTGAAAGTCACTCAGTGATGTCCAACTCTTTCAGACTGCATGGACTATTCACCATGGGATTCTCCAGGCCAGAATACTGGAGTGGGTCGCCTTTGCCTTCTCCAGGGGATCTTCCCAACCCAGGGATCAAACCCAGGTCTCCTGCAAGACTAAAGCAAACTATCTTCCACTAAGATTGGCCCAAGATTAGGCTTTCCAATTTCATAGCAGGGTTTTTGAGGATAATACTTTTTCTGAGTCTCTCTATTTCTGAAGATTTCTGTATCTACTAAGTTTACTACAGTGTCAATGATCTGTAGTATCTAGATATCTGATTTGTAAGGGATGAATGAGTTAATATTTCATTTGTCAAAGTAGCAATCTATTAAGTATATTGCTTTGACTTAGAGCAAACATAAAAGGCCTATGTATAATAAGTCAATATATACAATGCAATATTTAAATTATATTTTTGGCAAATCCACATGGTTTCATGTTCTACCTATTGAGGCTATTTTCAAATAACCATTTCATATTTGGGTGTAGAAATATGGGCTGAAATAAAATAAGTGGATTTTTAAATTATGATTTCTTACTATGAACATAGAAAATGAGCAGTCTGTTTTTTATTATTAATATTTGTCTATGTGAAAGGAAGAAAATATTAAAAATTTTAACATTCTCATTTTAAGCACATTTATCTAATGTTTTCAAAGATATTTTACATTATCCTTAAAAAAAAAAGTGAAAGTCTTGATCTCTAGACTGACTACTGAAAGTAACACTATAAAGGATTTCTGAGGATGGAATTTGAAAACTGACGTTTTTTTCCTAGTTAAAGTTCTAGAGTTAACTTTTATTCTTTCTGAGCTTGACAATAGACATGCATGTGGTTGTGTTAATCCTAACATCATACCTTATTAAATATAATTTATATAACACATAATTGAAAATTGACCCCCCCCATATCCTTAATAACATAATTTGGATTGAATACCTCTCAAATTCTTTCCTATATTCCAAGGGAATGATGAAGTTTGAAAGATATAAAGCAATAATTTTTGCATCACCTAAAACCAAATTTATTAAAATTGCAATCTCCAACTATCTGCAGATTATCTTTGATAATGACACATATAATCTTAAAGAGCAGATGAGTAAGAAAAATATATTTCCTTCCTAATTGTGAAGTTATGTTTCCAAAAAACCCCATTTTAGGAGAACTATTTTCAGCAAAATATAAGAACAAAAATTGTATTAGGCAACTGAAAAAATGAGTGAGCAAATGGAAGACATTAAATAAAACAATAAAGACAAAATATTAAATGCAATATACTAAACTTGTGGCCTTATAATTGCTAATGTCTGACATTGTAGAGACTTTTGAGGACCAGCCTTGTTTTATGTTTTCAAAGACTTACTTGTAAATTCGTTTTCATATATTGCAGATATATAAGGCAAACTCCTGCCTGGCCCTCTCACCAACTGTTAAGCTGCTTTTAGTACTTTTTGATTCAAATTATAGAGACACACCAAATGCAACTATTCGTTCCAGAGGAGCCTATTATGTGACTGTTCACTATTAGTGGGTGAAAAATCTTCATTAGTCTTTGTTCAGTTTCTACAGGGGTGGTACACTGGTATTATCGATCTACTTTATTCCCTTTCCTCCAGATTCAAGGAATATATTAGTCCCTCTTTACTGTGCCACAGATCATTCCTTCCTTAAAAATGCAGGATGTCTACTATATTGAATAACTTAACTTTTCCTCTCTTTCCTTTAATTTTGCCAAAATACATTTTCATAAAATGTGTTCTCTGTCCTTGCCTTCTGCTTACTTCACATTCCTATTTCTATTGTCTCTTCTCTCTCTCTCTTTTTTATTTTTTGACATCTCAAATAGGAATCACATTTGCCAGAAGAATCCCTGTCACACATGTAAATTCATGTTTCTTATTCTTATATCTTATTTGCATATTGGAAACACAATATTCAACAACCCTTTTTTTAACTTGTTAAAAATATAATTTTCTATGTCCAGATCACTTTTTTATAGTTCTCTCAATTCTTCTTTAGTTCTATCAGACACTAAATTCTCTTGGGAAACTTTTTGCATGAAACAATTAAGTTATCACTCCTTAAATGTAAAACTTAATATAAAATGTAAAATTTCTTGCCCCAGATTTTCAAGGTTTAGTTCTGTGATCACTGGTAAGCTACTACATCTTCTAAAAGCAGATCCTTCTGTGTTATAATCTTTCATTATATAAAAGGGTGAGCTAGATGATAACCATACTTTGTTTAGTCCTGAAACCTGTTCTAAGGTGATAGGTTAATGAGTCAATTCTGTTTATTTTAAGTTTATTTCTAATTTAATTATTTTTCTTTTTATTAATTTTTATGGGGGTATGGTTATTATAGTAAATTGAGCTAATTTTAGATGAAAATTTTATTTTATTATTATTATTTTTTAAATTATTTATTTATTTTACTTTACAACATTGTATTGGTTTTGCCATACATTGACTTGAATCCACCATGGGTGTACATGTGTTCCCCATCCTGAACCTCCCTCCCAACTCCGTCCCCATCCCATCCCTCTGGGTCATCCCAGTGCACCAGCCCCGAGCATCCTGCATCATGCATGGAACCTGGACTGGCGATTCGTTTCACATATAATTTACATGTTTCAATGCCATTCTCCCATATCATCCCACCCTCGCCCTCTCCCACAGAGTCCAAAAGACTGTTCAATACATTTGTGTCTCTTTTGCTGTCTCGTATATAGGGTTATCGTTACCTTCTTTCCTAATTCCATATATATGCATTAGTATACTGTATTGGTATTCTTCTTTCTGGCTTACTTCACTCTGTATAATAGACTCCAGTTTCATCCACCTCATTAGAACTGATTCAAATGTATTCTTTTTAATGGCTGAGTAATATTCCATTGTGTATATGTACCACAGTTTTCTTATCCATCCGTCTGCTGATGGGCATCTAGGTTGCTTCCATGTCCTGGCTATTATAAACAGTGCTGCGATGAACATTGGGGTGCATGTGTCTCTTTCAATTCTGGTTTTAAAGCATACATCAAGTTCCAAAATATAAGGACACTTACATGATAGCATAGTCTATAGACCAAGTTCAAAACTTATTGTAAAATCTAGTATGTTGTTTTTCATTTACTATGTGTTATAAAATAAAACATGAGCACAAGCTGAGGGTATTGAAATTTCATTTTCTGAGAATGTTATTCTGCTTAATTGAACCTCCTGGTTGGCTTAGAGTTTCAGTATTATAAAAGGCCAGTTTTATTGAAGTGATTCTTATTGCTTATGAAATATTCCTTCCATTGATGAATACAAAGGACAGAAAAGGTTGATGTTTTGAAGATTAGTTTCTTCTGGTTCTTCTGCATCTTCACTAGAACTTCATCTCAGATATTGTTTGACTTTGTTATTAGCAAGTCAGTTTTCTTTCATCTAAGTCTTAATTTTAGCTTTGAGACAAGTTTGTTGAGTTACATAGACCCATAAGATAGCTCGAAGAGGCTTTAAAGGGAAATCAGACTAGTTTTTAACTGACTTCATCAATAAAAATGCATTGTATAATTGCTTTTACCAATTTCCTAAGTTTCCCACTCAAATTATCAGCTGAATTTAGAAGTGTGCTGTGATGTAATTAGTTTACATTTTGGTACAACTTCCTTATCTTGTCACATAACTGTAACAGTTTTCGAACCAAACCTTAACCTCAAACTATGCATTAAATACTATAACACTAGATAATTGACCTTAAAATATTTTCTGAATAATTATATTGAGGATACATTTTCCTCCTTTCACATTGCCCTTTTTTCTCATAAGGCAAAGGGATGATCAATGTGTTAAATGTACTTTCCTCCCAAATTAACAAAGAAGTAAATATAAGAGGTCACCCAGAAAGAATAGGTGTTATATTACTTTTATTAAAAATTCCTTTTACACTGATATTATTACCAAATATATGTTGCTAGGAGTCCCTCAACATTAAAAAAAAATATATATATATATTTTAAATTGAGATATAAATGACATATAACATTTCAGAGGTACAGCATAATGATTTAATACTTCTATATATTGTTAAATGATTGTCATAAGTCTAGTCAACTTCTATCACCACACAGTTATAACTTTTCAATAAAAAAGTAAGAATACTTCAGAGTAATCATCCACCATTTCAAATGTAGGTTGTGCTCTTGCTCAGTCATATTCAACTCTTTGTGACCCTTTGGAGTGTAGCCCATCAGGCTCCTCTGTCCATGGGATTTTCCCAGGCAAGAATACTGGAGTGGATTGACATTTCTTCCGCCAAGGGATCTTCCTGACTCAAGGATTGAACCCAAGTTTCCTGCGTCTCCTGCATTGCAGGTGGATTCTTTATCTGCTGAGCCATATGTACATAATTTTGAAGTAGAAATAGCTATTTTAAATGCTTAATCCTGTTTCATTGCCTAGTAGTAGAAAAAGAGCACAAAGACTCTTTAGATACACTGTTGTAATCTAGTTGGGCTTGTGCTCCACTTTTAAAGGGTGATATTGCAATCAAATTTTCTTTTTTATGTTGGTCTTTTGATTAAAAGAGCTATATGTTTAATTTAAAAATTACAGAAATAGTCCAATAGTGTTTTCTTCTGACTCAACATTTTTTCTTGTGTTTTTGTAACAACCAAGAGAATTTTATTAACTAAAACTTGAGATAGTGTTGGGCACAGTGAGCCAATTGCACTGGTTCCCCTGATCAAAGCAATGGAAAAGGGTGAAGAATGCTGCTTCCCAGGGGAGCTATAAATAATGAAAAATGATACAAGTTGAGGACATTTGGTCACAGTAAGAAAAATGTAGAGAATAAAATGAAACAAACTAATGAGTACAGTGTGGATGGAAGAGAGGATAAGAAGTTTTAATAGAGGAAATTTAGAAGAGAAACAAAGGTGTTTTTGTTTGTTTGTTTGTTTTTTTCTTTTAACAAAAATGAGAAGCATAAGGTTTTGACAAGGTGAACTGCTTAGCATGCAACTCCACCTCAATTTTATTTTTTGTTGTTTAGTTTGTTTCTGTAAGTCAATATTCAGTAAGATTTAATGAAGTCTTTAAGCAGATGACTGAATTTGAAACCATGATTCTTTCTGACCCTATGTGTGATTTAATTATGTATGAATTGTATTCATTTATATTGTTTCACCCTCATTATATTTTTATACAAAAGATCAAGTCAGAAACTGCAAAACTGTGAATAGATATAATTTTTTGTCATTTATAAATCTTTCAGAGAAATCCTTCTCAATTATTAGATGTTGTTTTTTTATAGTATTCAACTATAGGGAACAACAACAGAAACAAGGAGATGGGAAAGGGAATGCAGCTTTTCTGGTAGCAGCTTTAAAAGCTAGTAACCTAAAGGAGGGCTTCCCTGGCAGACAGTGGTAAAGAATCTGCCTGCAAATGTAGGAGATGCAAGTTCAATTCCTAGGTCGGGAAGATACCCTGGAGAGGCACCCACTCCAGTTTTCTTGCCTAGAGAATCCCATGGACAGAGGAGCCTGGGCGGGCTACAGTTCATGGGGTCAGAGAGAGTCGGACACGACTGAGTGACTGAGCACACAGAGAAAACTTCAGCTTTGTTGTGATGAATGCTGAAGACAAAAGATGTTCTAGTGAAATCAGTGATTATAATCATAAATCTTGAACACTAAGTGTAACAAGTTTAATGTCCTTTGCAATTTTACCATACTAACTTCATACTCCTAAACATATCCACATGCATATATGTTAACTAAATTAGTTAACTAAAATAATAGTTAATAACTACAAGGATTTTTTTTTTTTGGAATGTCTCACTTTTTTGTTAGTAAGACACTGCTCATACATTTAAAAAAATTGTACAGCTGTTAACAAAATTTTCCCCAAGCATATTACATGTAATTACTTAGTTACAATATCTTGCACACAGTTGACCATTAACCATTTAAACAACAAGAAAAATGTAAACAAGGCAATGAGAAGGAAGCAGGAACAAAGAATAGGAAATAGATTTTTTGACTTTATTTGGGTATCAATTACAAATAAAATTATAATATTTAAGGTGTAACATGATGATTTGATATATGTATGCATTATGAAAAGATTCTTCCAAGAAGAATTAATGCATCCATTATATCATATATTTACCTTCTCTGTGTGTGTGTGTGTGAAAATATTTAAGTTATTCTCTCTTAGGAAATTTTAATTATACAGTACAGTGTCATTTACTATCATCACAATGTTATATATTAGATCCTCAGATCTTGTTCATCTTATACCTGAAAATTTGTACCCTTTTACCAACTTATTTCTTCCATCCTCCAGGCCCTGGCAACCACTTTTTTGCTCTATTTTTATGAGTTTGACTTTTTAAATTATAGATATAAACATAGTTATAGATATATTCCATTTATAAGTGATATCATGCAATATTTGTCTTTCTCTGTCTGACTTATTTCCCTTAGCCTTCAAGGTCCTCATGTTGTTGCAAGTGGCAATATTTCCTTTTTTTCTCATGACTGAATAAAATATTTCATATATTTTGAATATTAACTTCTTGTCAGATATGTGGTTTACAAATACTTTCTCCCATTCCACGGATTGCCTGTTGAGTTTGTTGGTGGTTTTTTTCTGTTTATTTGTTTGGCTTTTTAAAAATTGTTTGTTTTCTGATGTGCAGAAGCTTTTTAGTTTGATGTGATTCCCCTCATTTGTTTTTGATTTTGGTGTCTGCTTTTGGATTAAAATCTAAAAACACATTGCCAAGACCAATGTCAAGGAGTTTACCCACCAAGTTTTCTTCTAGGAATTTTATGGTTTCAGGACTTACGTTTAAGTCTTTAATCCATTTTGAGTAGATTTTTTTACTAGCAAGTAAATTTTCAGGACACAAAATCAATATATAAAAATAGTTGAGTTTCTATACACTAACATGAACTATCAAGAAAAGAAATTAAGAAAATAATCCAGTTTACAGCATTAAAAAGAATAAAATACTTGGGTATAAGTTTATCCAAGGAGTTGAAAGATCTATACACTGAAAACTATGAGACACTGATGAAATAAATCAAAGATACAAATAAATAACAAGATATTAATTACTCATGCATTTGAATAATAAATATTATTTGAATAATAAATATTGTTAAAATATCTGTATTGCACAAAACAATCTATAGATTTAATGCAATCCTGGTTGAAGTTTCAGTGCCATTTTTTACAGAAATAGGAACAACAACCCTAAAATCTTATGGAACCAAAAAGACTCCAAATAGCCAAAGCAATCTTGAGAAAGAAAAACAAAGCTGGTGTCATTACACTTCCTATTTTTAGACTATATTGCAAAGCTATATTAATCAAAACAATACAATATTGGCATAAAAGCAGACACACAGTGTTACCAAACCAACCTTGTCTACTTGCTGGACGTGTGGCAAAGCCATCCTATGGATGCTGGATTGTGGTAGAAGAAAGTACAATGTTTGTTGCAGAGTACCAAGCAAGGAGAATGGGTAGCCAAGGCTCAACAGACCTGAAATCCCCAATATCTTTTAGAAAAGGGTTTTTAAAGACAATGTGAGGGATAAGGTTGCTGGGTTCATGATAAACTCATGCACATTTCTCTGACTGTTTGATGGAGAGGTAACAGGGAGGAATTTCAGGAATCTCAATTATCTGGCTCCAACCAGTTTGGAGTCTACTTACTGGCTGTCATCATGCAGTTAACTTGTTTTACCTGGTGAAGTGTTTAGTATGTGAGAAACAGGTTAAAGATATAGCTCAGAATATTACCTATAGCCCTTGAGGAAGAACTAAAGGTCTTTGATTTTGTTTTATGGTTAAACAGTTATTATTTGATCTTGCTTGACTACTTTCTTTGTTTCAGAATTTTCTTTTAAAAACTGACTTTTCTGATTTAAAATATGACTTACTTGATTAAATTTGATCTTTGGAACTTGGGAAGGCCTAGGAGGCTAAAGCTTTTTTTTTTTTTTTACAAACAAGAGGCAAGGGACTCTGTTTTAGCAGATCCAATGGAACAGAATTTTGTTGTTCAGTCGCTCAGTCCTGTCTGACTCTTTGCCATCCCATGAACTGCAGCACACCAGGCTTCCCTGTCCTTTACCATCTCCCAGAGCGTGCTCAAACTCATGTCCACTGACTCAGTGATGCCATCCAACCATCTCATCTTCTGTCGTCACCTTCTTCTTGGCTTCAGTCTTTCTCAGCATCAGGGTCTTTTCCAATGAGTCAGTTCTCTGCATCAGGTGGCCAAAGTATTGGAGTTTCAGCTTCAGCATCAGTCCTTCCAATGAATATTCAGGCATGATTCCCTTTAGGATTGACTGGTTTGATCTCCATGTTGTCCAAGGGATACTTTCAAGAGTCTTCTCCAGCACCATTTGGAGAATGGAGCAGAATAGAGAGCCCAGAAATAAACCCAGGGTAATATGGTCAGTTAATCTTTGATAAGGGCACCAAGGATATACAGTGGAGAAAGGATAGTCTTTTCAGTAATGGTATTGGGAAAACTAGAGAACCACATGCAAAACAGTGAAGCTGGACCCTTATCAGTTCAGTTCAGTTCAGTTGCTCAGTCGTGTCTGATTCTTAGTGACCCCGTGGACTGCAGCACACCAGGCTTCCCTGTCCATCACCAGCTCCTAGAACTTGCTCAGACTCATGTCCACCAAGTCGGTGATGCCATTCAACCATCTTATAACATACACAAAAATAAAAATAGAAATGTATTTCTCTCCTGGTGTAGAAGACCTTTAATATCATCATGAATAATGATGTTTCTAGATCTATTTATACACATATCAAGAATCTAGTTGTCTGAGTTAGAAGGAAAACATTTTGAGCTTCATTTAGATTCTCTCTATGGCTCTACTGCCTATATAGACAGATGCTAAGTCCATTTTATTCATAATTAATATCCTAGAAAAATCCAAATAATTAAATCAATTGTTTTATGACAAACATCTGTAAATTATTTAGAGATGTTTTATTTTTCACTTTCTTTTACACTTAGGAACATTATAGCTAAATAATAAATAGTATCTATAATCATACAAAGCGAAGCTTCCATAAAAGGCTTGAGTACTGAGTATACTATCATTTTTGTTATAAGAAAGAAATTGCAGTGGTTCTACACATTAAGCATCATGTGCTTCATGTGAACAGTGCAAACGTGCCAATATTTTCAGTCACATAACAATAATTCTACATTGTAACGCCAAAATTTTATCCTGCTGAGAAAACTATTTGAAATATGAAGTAATGGTTATTAGCATTCTCAAAGTGTTTATAAAAAGAGGCAAATACTAATTTTGTAAAGTGTATCACCAGATCTTTGGGGTTGCGTTCCTGCTAATTATTTACAAAGGCTATAGACTATTTTATTTTTAAACTACATTTTCCAATATTGCCAGCTTCTATGTTAGACTGACATTATGTTAGAGACTAATTTACAGTTTGCTTTTGGCACTATTTCCTCAGTCTGCTGTGTAGGAAAGAACATGGACTTTGAAGTCATGTTGTTTTGGGTCTGAAGTCTGTCACCTGGGCTGTGTGGGATGCCTGAGAATATAGCATCTCAGATTTAGTTTCTTTATGTGTAAAATGGAGATAATAATACACATTTTACAAGGTTCCTGTAAGGATTGAATGAGGTAATAAGTATGTGAGAAGTGCTAGCACAGTCATATAGAGTAGATTAATGGATAAGTGTTAGCCGTTTCAATCTCTATCTTTTCTAGATACATTAGCCAGATCCTACAAACTTCTAAGTCATCTTTTTTCCAAGTCCATCCTTTATAATATTTCCCTATTGAATAAATTAGGCTTATTTAAGAATTTACTAGCAATTCTATTCTTTCTGACACCAAGTAAGAGGTGTGTTTTCTAACACCAGTTCTCTGATTCTCTAACATCATCTAGGTATTTAAAAATCAATTCACTTCTGACACTAACTGCCTGGCATTAGTGTAGAGCCTACAAGCTAAAGGGGTCAGTGCCACAAAACTGCTTCCACTTTAGGCATCAATCACAATTCCCAGTTGTCTTCCTAATAAACCGACTATAAATTTGGGAGTTCCCACGACTTGGCAGTTCCTCCCATTTGATAATTTTGATAATTTGCTAAAATGACTCACTGAACTTGAGAAAACACTTTTTCTTAAGCTTCCCAGTTTATTATAAAGGATACAGCCAAGAAAAGCTATGGAAGAAAAGCTTGACCAACCTAGACAGCATATTAAAAAGCACAGACATTACTTTGCCAACAAAGGTCCGTCTAGTCAAGGTTATGGTTTTTCCAATAGTCATGTACGGATGTGAGAGTTGGACTATAAAGAAAGCTGAACACTAAAGAATTGATGCTTTTGAACTGTGGTTTTTGAGAAGACTCTTGAGAGTCCCTTGGAATGCAAGGAGATCAAACCAGTGAATACTAAAGATCATGCCTGAATATTCATTGGAAGGACTGATGCTGAAGCTGAAACTCCAATACTTTGGCCACCTATGGGAAGAACTGACTCATTGGAAAAGACCCTGATGCTGGGAAAGATTGAAAGTTGGAGGAGGGGATGACAGAGGATGAGATGGTTGGATGGCATCACTGATGCGATGAACATGAGTTTGAGTAAGCTCCGGGAGTTGGTGATGGACAGGGAGGCCTGGCGTGCTGCAGTCCATGTGGCTGCAAAGAGTCAGACACGACAGTGACTGAACAGCAACAACGATATTAAGGAAACTGAACTTCAAAAAGATGAATGAAAGTAACCTGTTTATGGCCATTGAGAAACACTAAGCATATTTGAACCCAGGCTAATTCACCTTTAAAACAGTCATTTAGATCTGACCATGTGGTACACTGAAGCATTATGTTACTAAACAGATATATGTTCAAAATACACGTATTTTATTTTTATCAACCATGCCCAAACTTATAAGATTCTTAGATAATGTTGGGTTAGAGATGATGTAATAAGATATTTTTAAAATGAATAAAAATGACTCCTATTAACATGGAACTTATAGTATCAGTATAAAGATAATATTGTAATATAGGTAAGCATGCATACTTTAATATAATCAATGTGCAAATTCTTAGAAGGCAATAACTAATTGCTGTAAATTGATAGGATATATATCTATATAAAATCTTTGTTCTTCATTCCTGGAACCAACCTCCTAAAAGTTTTAGAATTTTCTGAGTGAAAGGATCACCGTTAATTACTTATAACAAGCTCTTTCCAACCATCCTGAATTCATGCCAGTGAGGTGAATCTTGGCTGATCCCTAGATATCTTCAGGATGTGAGCTGGTCTCCAGAAAGACCATGCCATTGTTGGAAGATTGGAACTTTTAGTCCCACTCCTTGACTGTCAGGGAGAAAAGACAGATAAGAGATCCAAACAGTGTTCAAATACCAATGCAATTAATTTAATCATTTTTTTTTAGTTACTAATCAATAATTTTTGTCACTAGATATAAAACTAGGTGGGGTTTCCCAGGTGGCGC
Organism: Cervus canadensis; assembly: GCF_019320065.1. NCBI lineage: Eukaryota > Metazoa > Chordata > Mammalia > Artiodactyla > Cervidae > Cervus > Cervus canadensis. The sequence continues at coordinate 34,711,235 of NC_057391.1, forward strand.
TAATGGTAAAGAACCTGCCTGCCAATGCAGGAGGTATAAGAGATATGGGTTTGATCCCTGGGTCAGGAAGATCCCCTGGAGGAGGTCATGGGTAACCCACTCCAGTATTCTTGCTGGGGAATTTAAGGACAGAGAAGTCTAGCAAGGTACAGTCCACAGGTCAGAAAAGAGTTGGGCATGACTGAAGTGACAGCATGAAAATATAATACTAGGTACTCGATGGATTCAGTGGGGTGATGCAATGACTGGGAATTTGTAAGTTTCTTTATAATAAAGAAACTTTATTGTAATAAAGAAACTTTATAATAAAGAAACTCCTAACACAGGAGGCAAATACAATGGATGATAACATTGTATTATTCACAGGAGGAGAGATGCTTCACTTACTGTTGACCAAGCGTAGACTTTCTGAAGGTAAAAAATATAAAACATGAGACTTAGAAATAGTAAAAGAAAGAGTAAAAGGAAAGAATAAAGAAAAGAACAAATTAGGAAGAAAGAACATCAGAGGTTTGTTGTCCAGAAGGGTTTGTCATACAGAAGCATGAAGAAAACCTATATTTCTGAAGCACAATGTTCAAGATGAGAGTAGTTGGGTATATGGCCAGACCCAGAAATTGTAGGACCTGGTAGGCCTGGTTAACAAGCAGGGGTGAGTCAATAAAATGTTCTAAGCAGACGAATAAGGGAGCTGATTTCTCTTTTAAAAGAATATCTGGCCAATTTTAGAAGGTAGAGAGAAGGTCAAAAGAAGAAGCATGTTGGCCTGGTTGAAGACTGTCGCAGGACATTTGTGGTGGCTCAGATGGTGAAGAATCCACCTGCCAATGCAGAAGACCCAGATTCGATCCCTGGGTTGGGAAGATCCACTGGAGAAAGGAATGGCTACCCACTCCAGTATTCTTGCCATGGACAGACAAGCCTGGTGGGCTTCATGGGGTCGCAAATAGTTCGACATGACTGAGCAATTAACACACATGTGAAAGGTAACAGTGATATAATGAAGACTGAGAGAAATGTACTAACTCCTAATGTATTTTGAAGGTAGAATCAATATAAGTAACCATCTTATATAATTACAGACAACATTTTTGAACAAACAGCTGTCATTAATGACCTCTACCATTTAACCATCCTCACACATGCCAAAAACCTGTAAACCAGACTATAAATACTTCACAGAAAGTGCTTTCACTATAATAATTATATAATTGAACTTGTCAAAAACAGTACATGTTTTCAGTATTAATTCCTGACTTGCTAGGATTTGGCACATTTGATTACTTCCTGCTCTAGAAACATACAACTACGTTAATTTTTGTAACACAACTCTCTGGATCCACATATATCTATACTAGTTTACGTTTATTTTCCTTTAGGAACTTTTATTTTCCTCCAACTCTGTGATTATATTCAAGACTAAATTAAAATTTGACATTCTGTATGCCTTTACTATGGGATTCCCAGGTGGTACAGTGGTAAAGAATCCACCTGTCAATACAGGAGACACATGAGACGTGGGTTCGATCCCTGGATCAGGAAGATCCTCTGGAGTAAGAAGTGCAACCCACTGCAGTATTCTTGGGTTTATATATATATAATACTTATTGGAGTATTCAAAGTCCAATGTACAGAGGAGTTTGGCAGGCTACAATCCATGGGGACGCAGAGTTGGACACCACTAAGCAACTGAAAACACACAGACACACAATGCCTTTGTTTATACTTACCTTGAGATATCGTAACAACACTGTATCCTGCAGTCCATGCTCCATTCTGAGGTTTAGATCCATGGGCTTCCCAGTTGGCTCAGTGGATAAAGAATCTGCCTAGCCATGCAGGAGATGCAAGAGACATGGGTTCAATCTCTGAGTCAGGAAGACCCCCTGGAGGAGGAAATACTGCCCTCTCCAGTATTCTTGACTCAAATACCCCATGGACGCACCAGCCTGGTGGGTTGCACAAGACTGCATGACTGAGCATGCACACACATTCCTCTTGGCAACATGAGGCATGCATTTCTGAGCGTAAATTAGCCAAAATACTCCACAAACCCCTTCAATGCTAACAACTGAAAAATGCTAGAAAGTATTCTGAAAATATTATGAAAGCATTAAAGAGTTTGTTAAAAATGCCATGCCAAATTTATGTGAATATAGTACAGTGAGACTACTTTTGTCCTGCGGGCATTTGCTGATACGGGCAAGCTTGAACTTAAGTTTCAATGGCATCTTGGGGCAAGAGGAGTAGAACTCCAAACCCAGGGTGTTTCCTGGGAAAGTATCTACCAATAGAAGTTGGAACTCAAAGGACTGTTCCAGAGAATAGCAAAGAGACATAAGAAAGCCTTCTTACATGAACAATGCAAAGATACTGAGGAAAACATTAGAATAGGAAAGACTAGAGATCTCTGCAAGAAAACTGGAGGTATCAAGGGAATATTGAATGCAAGGATGGGCACAATAAAGGACAGAAACAGTGAGGACCTAACAGAAGCAGAAGCTATTAAGAAGAGGTGGCAAGAATACACAGAAGAACTATACGAAAAAGTCTTAATGACCAGGATAACCACCATGGTGTGGTCACTCACCTAGAGCCAGACATCCTGGAATGTGAAATTAAGTGGGCCTTAGGAAACATTACTGTGAACAAAGCTAGTAGAGGTGATGTAATTGCAGCTGAGCTGTTTCAAATCCTAAAAGATGATGCTGTTAAAGTGCTGCACTCAGTATGCCAGCAAATTTGGAAAACTCAGCAGTGGCCACAGGACTGGAAAAGGTCAATTTTCATTCCAGTCCCAGAGAAGGGACACACCAAAGATTACTCAAACTACCCTACAATTGCACTCATTTCACATGTAGCAGATGTTCAAAATCCTTCAATCTAGGTTTTAGCAGTACATGAACTGAGAACTTCCAGATGTACAAGCTGGATATCAAAGAGAAGAACCAGAGATCAAATTGCCAATATGTGCTGGATCATAAGAAAACAAGGGAGTTCCAGAAAAACATCAGCTTCATTGACTGAAGTAAAACCTTTGTGTGGATCACAACCAACTGTGGAAAATTCTTAAAGAGATAGGAATACCAGACCACTTTACCTGGCTCCTGAGAAATGTGTATGCAGGTCAAGAAGCAACAGTTAGAACTTAACATGGAACAACAGACTGGTTCAAAATTGAGAAAGGAGTATGTCAAGGCTGTATATTGTCACCCTGCTTATTTAACTTACATGCAGAGTACACTCTGTGAAGTACCAGGCTGGATGAATCACAAACTAGAATCAAGATTACTGGGAGAAATATCAACAACCTCAGATATGCAGAAGGTACCACTCTAATGCAGAAAGTGAAGAGAAACTAAAGAGCTTCTTGATGAGGATGAAAGAGGAGAATGAAAAAGCTGTCTTCAAATTCAACATTAAAAAAGTAAGATTATGGCATCTGGTCCCATCACTACATGGGAAATAAATGAGGAAAAAAAGTGGAAGCAGTGACAGATTTTATTTTCTTGAGCTTGAAAATCACTGCAGATGATGCCAGTAGCCATGAAATTGCTATTAAGACACTTGCGTCTTGAAATGAAAGCTATGACAAACATAGATGGTGTATTAAGAAGCAGAGACATCACTTTGCTGACAAAGGTTCACACTGTCAAAACTATGGTTTTTCCAGTAGTCATGTATGGATGTGAGAGTTGGACCAGTAAAGATGAGGGCCAAAAAACTGATGCTTTGAAACTGTGGTGCTGGAGAAGACTTCTGAGAATTCCTTGTATAGTAAGGAGGTCAAATCAGCCAACCCAAAGGAAATCAACCCTAAATATTCATTGGAAGGACTGACACTGAAGTTGACACTCCAATACTTTGGCCACTTAATGGGAAAAGCTGACTCATTGGAAAAGACCCTGATACTGGGAAAGATTGAAGGCAAAAGGAGAAGGGGGTGGCAGAGGATGAGATGGTCAGATAGCAACTCTGAATCAATGGACATGAATTTGAGCAAACTCTGGGGGATAATGGGAGACAGAGGAGCCTGACGTGTTGTAGCCCATGGGGTCACAAAGAGTGTCACACGATTTAGTCACTGAACAATAATGAGATATTGATGCTAAGAGCTGCCTGTGGACATGGATTTCTAGAGGAGGAAACCATCATCTTTGGCATGAAATATTCTCATAAATATTTTTAAAGGACAATGAGTAGCACAGAGTTAAAATTAACAAATACACAGCAACAAGGTGCCCTGAGAGAAAGTTAAGAGAAAATCTCTCTCAACACTGTAATTAGAAATATCAGATGGTTTAAAATAACGACTTTGTTTAAAGAAATAAAAGGCAAGTCTTACTACCTTTGCAGGTAATGAAAATGTACTAAAACATTGGTATAAAAGTATACCAAAGAACTACACATAACATTTATAAATGAAAATTGATAATTAATTAGTTGTTACTAACTAATAACTAATGTAATAACATGATGGATGAGTTTAGCCAATTAAGCAGAACTGAAGAAAAAATCAGTGACTGAATTAGCTCAGATAATTTATTCCTAATGCAATGCAGAAACCTCAAATGGAGTATTTGGAATAGAGGTTGAGAGACATGGAAGACAGAATAAAAATGATCTTCAAGTGACAGTAAAAAGAGAAGCCTACAGGGGTTATTTGAAGAGCTTACGATGAGAATTTTCCAAAACTTTCCTAGATGAAAGACATCAAACATAAATCAAGAGATTTAAGAAGCCCAAGATATCCAAACTATAGAAAGGAGCCTACACCTAGAAACATTTTACTGAAGCTGTATAACATCAAAAACAAAAAAGATTTTGAAAGTAGCTGGAGGAAAAAAAAAGGCATTCATTTCTCTTCATTTCATTCATTTCAAAGTGTGAGACTTTGAGCTTACTTCTCTACAACAATAATGGCCTTCTGAAGACAGTGGAATTATATCCTGATGTGCTGAAAGAAAATAACTGCCAACATGTAATCCTATATACAAGGAAAATGTCTTTTAAGAATGAAATTAAAAATATATTTTTTAGAAAAATAAAGATCAGAAAGTTCACTGAAGCTAATGCTATATGATATAGGCGAAAGGAAAGTGATCATAGATTTGGAAGGTCTATAATGAAAGAAGGAATTAAGTGCAAATAAGGCTTCCTTGATAGGTCAGTTGGTAAAGAATCCACCTACAGTGCAAGAGATCCTGGTTCAATTCCTGGGCCGGGAAGATCCCCTGGAGAAGGAATGGGCTACCCACTCGAGTATTCCTGGGCTTCCCTTGTGGCTCAGCTGGTAAAAAATCCACCTGCCTTTAGGAGACCTGGGTTTGATCCTTGGGTTGGGAAGATCCCCTGGAGAAGGGAAAGGCTACCCACTGCAATATTCTGGCCTGGAGAATTAATTCTACGGACTGTATAGTCCATGGGTTCACAAAGAGTCGGACAGATTGAGTGACTTTCACTTATCTTATCTTACTATAAGCTAGTGTATATGTGGGTAATTTTAAAAAATAGTACAGGTTTAAGGTTATGATGATATTCAATAGATGTAAAATAAAGACTCAGTAACATATGTCAGATTTGGATTTAAAGGAGCAACATGTTCTAAGATTCTTATTTTAAGAGGATGGTAAAGATATTAATTGATATTTTTAGATAACTTAAGTATGTATGTTGCGTGCTTTAAGACAATCAACAAAATAATAGAAACTGTTAAAGTCCCAATGAATATCAGGAAAAGGGTTACAATAATGATATAGTCCTTTAATATAAAAAAGACAAGGAAAGTACACAAAAAAGAGAAAGTATGAAATGAAAAGGAACACTCATACCCAAATATATCAATGTATTAAATGAATAAAGGGAAGTATTCTGGTAAAATAAAAATATAGTCAGAGTTTTTTGGAAAAAAAAAAAAAAGGAAGAATATAACCATGTGCTGTTTAAAAGAAGTGATTGATTTTTGCTGCCTGGACATCAATTGAGAGACTGAAAATCCCAGACTCTATCGCCCTACACTTCCGTCTATCACCCAAAGCCTGCCTGACCCACTGCTGCCATGGGTGATGGGAGGATCTGGTGTACCAGGTGGAGCTGGCCCAGCCTGCTGAGCGATAGGATGAAACGATGGAATCCAGGAAGAAAGAAGCAGGGTTGGATGTGGAGTTGACAATTGAATAAAGAAATCTCTCATCTGTTGCATGTGAAAATGCTACTGGAGCTAAGAGAGCTTCCTGGAGAATAATCAGCAGCACTGAACAGAAAGAAGAAAGCAAGGGAGGTGAAGGCAAACTCAAAATGATTAGGGAATATCAGCAAATGGTTGGGCCTAAACTAATCTGTTGTGACATTCTGGATGTACTGGACAAACCCCTCATTCTAGCAACTAACACAGGCAAGTCCAAGATTTCCTATTATAAAATGAAAGGGGACTACCACAGGTGTCTGGCCTAATTTACCACCGGAAATGGGAAGAAGGAGGCTACAGAGAACAACCTAGTAGCTTTAAAGATGCTAGTGATATTGCAGTAACAGAACTTCCACCGACACATCCCATTTGCTTAGGTCTTGCTCTCTATTTCTCTGTATTCTACTATGAAATTCTTAATGCCCTCAAACCGTGCCTGCGGGTTGGCAAAAGCAGCTTTTGATGATGCAGTTGCAGAACTGGATATGCTGAGTGAATAAAACTATAAAAACTACATTTACTATGCAATTATTATGTGATAATCTGGCACTGTGGACTTCAGACATCAGGATGATGGTGAAGAGCAGAATAAAGAACTGCTGCAGAATATGTAAGATGGAAATCAGTGAGATGTAAAAGGCAACAAGAGAAACCACCTCTGAACACTCCACACTCCCCATGCCACCCCTCTTGGAAACCCACCAATGGTACTGAGAACCACCAAATCTGACTTTTTACCTTCAGGCTCAGAATTTAGGCTCCTGCCCTATTTGGTTTGTTGTTTTTAAACGCTTTTCAAATGTTCTTACAGGCAAGAGTGAATTTCTGCGGATTTCACTGGTCCCAAGCGTTGGGTTCTTTAAAACACTAACAAGACTGTGTAGGGGCCTTTTCAGCATTACTGTATTGTCCCCTGCCAGATTTGGCAACAGTGCCTTTAGAAACGAAAGTTACATTTGAAAACCATTAGACTTTCAGGTGATGCAAGCATGTAAGAGACAGGTGAGTCACACTGTAGAGATGTGTGTGGTATCATTTTCCCTTTTTCTGATCATTCAAGTTGAACTTTATGCCAGTGTTTACAATTAGTTGGATGTTAGCTGGAGGTGATTAAAGGTTGTTTGTTGGGGGGGGGAATGTTGTAATGGTTTTGCTATAAAAAAGGGTTTCAAACTCTGCTGAAATATTGCTAAAAAGCATGGTTCTAGTAACGGGTCAACAATCCGTGGCTGCTCATTCTTGCCTATTTTTACTCTCCCTCCGAAGCAACTTATCATTAAAGGTAGTATGGAAAAGCCTGCATCCATGTTCAGTTCTTTGTTTCTTCTACCCTCTTCCCGCTGCACGCCACATCCCCCTCCTTTGCTAACTCAACCTCTTATTCAATATGTGTAACTTGCAGCTAATTTGTACTACTAGATATATATCTGACTGGAGCCACAAATACAGAATTTCTATCATTCTTACTGATACATGGTACAGATTAAATTAAACTTAAAACAAACCTGAATTTAAATGCCAAACATTATCACACCTCCATCCTTTATCCTTCTAAGATAAAACCTCTACTCTAAACATACAATAAACAAAAAATAAAAATATAAGAGGTGTTTGTAAAATATAAGGTTACTGAAGTGCGAAATAGATTTAAGGGGCCAGATCTGATAGACAGAGTGCCTGATGAACTATGGACGGAGGTTCAGGACATTGTACAGGAGACGGAGATCAAGACCATCCCCAAGGAAAAGAAATGCAAAGAAAACAAAACGGCTGTCTGAGGAGGCCTTACAAACAGCTGTGAAAAGAAGAGAAGCTAAAGGCAAAGGAGAAAAGGAAAGATAATTTGAATGCAGAGTTCCAAAGAAGAGTAAGGAGAGATAAGAGCCTTCCTCAGTGATCAATGAAAAGAGAGGAAAACAATAGAATGGGAAAGACTAGACCTCTTTAAGAAAATTAGACATACAAAGGGAAAATTTCATGCAAAGATGGGCTCAATAAAGGACAGAAATGGTATGGACCTAACAGACACAGAAGATATTATGAAGAGGTGGCAAGAATACACAGAACTATACAAAAAGATCTTCACCACCCAGATAATCACGATGGTGTAATCACTCACCTAGAGCCAGACATCCTGAAATGTGAAGTCAAGTGTGCCCTAGGAAGCATCACTATGAACAAAGCTAGTGGAGGTGATGAAATTCCAGCTGAGCTATTTCAAATTCTGAAAAATGATGCTGTGAAAGTGCTGCACTCAATATGCCAGCAAATTTGGAAAACTCAGCAGTGGCCACAGGACTGGAAAAGGTCAGTTGTCACTCCAACCCCAAAGAAAGGCAATGCCAAAGAATGCTCAAACTACCGCATAATTGCACTCATCTCACATGCTAGTAAAGTAATGCTCAAAATTCTCTAAGCCGGGTTTCAGCAATACGTGAATCGTGAACTTCCAGATGTTCAAGCTGGTTTTAGAAAAGGCAGAGGAACCAGAGATAAAATTGCCAACATCCACTGGATCATCAAGAAAGCAAGAGAGTTCCAGAAAAACATCTATTTCTGCTTTATTGACTATGCCAAAGCCTTTGACTGTGTGGATCACAATAAACTGTGGGAAATTCTGAAAGAGATAGGAATACAAGACCACCTCACCTGCCTCTTGAGAAATGTGTATGCAGGTCAGGAAGCAACAGTTAGAACTGGACATGGAACAACAGACTGGCTCCAAACAGGAAAAGGAGTAAGTCAAGGCTGTATATTGTCACCCTGCTTATTTAACTTATATGGAGAGTACATCATGAGAAATGCTGGGCTGGATGAAGCACAAGCTGGAATCAAGACTGCTGGGAGAAATATCCATAATCTCAGATATTCAGATGACAGCACTCTTATGGCAGAAAGTGAAGAGGAACTAAAGAGCCTCTTGAGGAAAGTGAAAGAGGAGAGTGAAAAGTTGGCTTAAAACTCAACATTCAGAAAACTAAGATCCTGGCATCTGGTTCCATCACTTCATGGCATATAGATGGTGAAACAGTGGAAACAGTGAGAAATTTTATTTTTGGCGGGCTCCAAAATCACTGCAGATGGTGACTGCAGCCATTAAATTAAAAGATGCTTATTCCTTGGAAGAAAAGTTATGACCAACCTAGACAGCATATTAAAAAACAGAGGCATTACTTTGTCAACAAAGGTCCGTTTAGTCAAGGCTATGGTTTTTCCAGTAGTCATGTATGGTTGTGAGAGTTGGATTATAAAGAAAGGTGAGCACTGATGAATTGATGCTTTTGAACTGTGGTGTTGGAGAAGACTCAAGATTCCCTTGGACTGCAAGGAGATTCAACCAGTCCATCCTGCAGGTGATCAGTCCTGAGTGTTCATTGGAAGGACTGATGTTGAAGCTGAAACTTCAATATTTTGACCACCTGATGCGAAGACTTGACTCATTTGAAAAGACCCTGATGTTGAGAAAGTTTGAAGGCGGGAGAGGAAAGGGATGACAGAGGATGAGATGGTTGGATGGCATCACCGACTCAATGGACATGAATTTAGGTAAACTCCAGGAGTTGGTGATGGATAGGGAGGCCTGGCGTGCTGCAGTCCATGGGGTTGCAAAGAGTCAGACTGAGTTACGGAACTGAACTGAACTAAACCAAAAGTATAAATGGATTGGAAAAGCCTAATATGTAAATATTGACTAAATGAATACCAAAGTAACTATATAAATAGGAGACAGAGTTTTAAATTATAAAATATTAATAGGATAGAAGATTATATTTCACAATGCTAAAAGCTTCAAATCATCAATAACAAAAAGCAGTTTTAAATTTGTATGTGCCAGTCAGGATGGCTGCTATCCAAAAGTCTATAAGGAATAAATGCTGGAGAGGGTGTGGAGAAAAGGGAACCCTCTTACACTGTTGGTGGGAATGCAAAATAGTATAGCCACTATGGAGAACAGTGTGGAGATTTCTTAAAAAACTGGAAATAGAACTGCCATATGACCCAGCAATCCCACTTCTAGGCATGCACACTGAGGAAACCAGATCTGAAAGAGACACATGCACCCCAGTGTTCATCGCAGCACTGTTTATAATAACCAGGACATGGAAGCAACCTAGATGCCCATCAGCAGATGAATGGATAAGGAAGCCGTGGTACATATACACCATGGAATATTACTCAGCCGTTAAAAAGAATTCATTTGAACCAGTTCTAATGAGATGGATGAAACTGGAGCCCCTTATACAGAGTGAAGTAAGCCAGAAAGATAAATAACATTACAGCATACTAACACATATATATGGAATTTAGAAAGATGGTAATGATAACCCTATATGCAAAACAGAAAAAGAGACACCGATGTACAGAACAGACTTTTAGACTCTGGGGGAGAAGGTGAGGGTGGGATGTTTCGAGAAAACAGCATGTATATTATCTATGGTGAATCAGATCACCAGCCCAGGTGGGATGCATGAGACAAGTGCTCGGGCCTGGTGCACTGGGAAGACCCAGAGGAATCCGGTGGAGAGGGAGGTGGGAGCGGGGATCGGGATGGGGAATACGTGTAACTCCATGGCTGATTCATGTCAATGTATGACAAAACCCACTGCAATGTTGTGAAGTAATTAGCCTCCAACTAATAAAAATAAATGAAAAAAATAAAATAAAATAAAAAATTTAAAAAAAATTTGTATGTAGCATATTTGTAAACTTGTATGTAGCATATTTGTAAACTTGTATGTAGCTAGTTTGTGAACTTGTACATAGCATCATCTGTAAACTTGTATGTAGCATCATTTGTAAATAGCATCAAATATGTAAAGCAAAAAGGAAACAGAGCTACGAGAAGAAAACTTTTATTTACTTATTTTTTTATTAAATTGTTGTATTTTTTTAACTTTCTTTTTTTTCATTTATTTTTATTAGTTGGAGGCTAATTACTTTGCAATATTGTAGTGGTTTTTTCATATAAGGTGAGGGTAGGATGATCTGAGAGAATAGCATTGAAACATGTATATTATCAAGTGTGAAACAGATCGCCAGTCCAGGTTGTATGCATGAGACAAGTGCTCAGGGCTGGTGCACTGGGAAGAAGAAAACTTTTAAATGCTACACCCATTTAGAAGAGCTTGACACTGTCTTCTAAGTTAATCCAAGCAGAATAAATGGGTGGGAAAAAAAACCCACAAAAAATGTAACAACTCTATAAGTTATATGGATGGAATTGTTATCAGACTTAACCCAATAGATTCTCATCACATCCCAAACAACAAACTACTCCTCCTTTGCAAGTACACACAGGACAATAATCAATCATATTCTTGGGAATAAATCTAGTTTTAGCAAATTTCAGAAAATTGAAAACATGAATTTTTAACTCTGAATATGATTCATTTAAGCACAAAATCAGGGAGAAAATAAAACATAAGTATATGTTTGTAAAGGGGGCGCTTCCCAGGTGGTGCTAGTGGTAAAGAACCTACCTGCCAATGCAGGAGACATAAGCAACACAGGTTCGATCCCTGGGTCGGGAAGATACCCTGGAGGAGAAAATGGCAACCCACTCCAGTATTCTTGCCTGAAGAATCCCATGGACAGAGGAACCTGACTGGCTAGAGTCCACTGGGGTCACAAAAAGTCAGACATGACTGAGCAACTGAGCACACATATATTTGAAAATAAAGAAGCACTTGCCTATTAGGTATCCCTACTGTGTGCCTAATACGTGCACAAATCTGACATGTCTATCAAGTTCCAAACTACCTTTCCTTTTTTACCCATGTTCATCTCATCCCCATAATTGTCTAAGGCATCATTTATGGTCCCATGACACTGCTGTAGTTCAAGTCTTCTCTTTAAGTTTCTTCTCTTTGATGTTCATGCTCCTCCTATCTGCCACACTATTCTTTCTAAAAGATTGGTTTAATCATATAAAGCTTTCATTTAAAACTTTTTAAAGGCCTTAAATACCAACAGGATAAAATTCAAACTCTATAACATGACGTTCAAGGATCCTTAACAATCTCTGCTTTTTTCTTTTTCATTTTTATTTCCTCCCAAACTCTCATGCACCTTTTGTACACTAGTTATACTATTATAACTTATACTCCCCTGAACACTCCCTCCTCCCTGTCTCCTCCTTACCTCTGTACCTACTTATCCTCTTACCTGGAATGTCCTCACCTGTTGTTTACCCACATGACAATTTCCTACATATCCTGAGAGATACAGTTCAACTATCACTTTCCTTGCCTGATCAGTCCTTATGGTGTTATTCACTTCTTCACTTTCTACCATAGAATATTTTTTACTTCCAATTTTTTAATTAGCTATTTAAATCTCTATCTATTGCATTAAGCCATAAACTACATGCAGAGAGGATTTTTTCTTGTTCATTTTTTTCTATTCTTAGCATTTATATAAGGAAGACTCAAAAGTTAAACTTATGAATAAAATTAAAATTGATATGGTAGCTTAAACATATTTATTGAAAGAAGCAAGAGGGGTCAGTCAGTAGACTGGTTGTGAGAAAGGAGTGCAATGCTATAAAAAGTAGATGGAATAACCCATAAAGAATATAAAATGGCACATTTGGTGTGATAGTCCTAAAACCTTTTAGCATCTTCAAGGAAGGGTTTTCCAGGTAGAGATGTCAAGCACTGATACAGTGCAACTCAGGAGGTTGTCATCCACATCTAGTCAAGGATATGGTTCTGTTGCACGGAGAAGTCCTGACTGCAGAAAACCCTGATTGGCTGTACCTGATTTCCTTGATTAAATGAATCATGTCATTAGATCCCAGGAAATAAGTATTATTTAGTATGACCATTGGGAGTCATCATTAAGTAAAGGCCTATATTTTGCCTAACCTAAATGATGGGAGAAGTATGTCATACCTTTTGGAAATCTTCCCATAAAAATCAAAAAGATTAGGTACCTAATGCAGCAAGTTTTAATTGTATAGGAAAAAAATTCCCAATTAAGCCAAATAAATGAAGCGTTGCAGTGGGTTGAAATCCATATCCACCTGTAGCATAATTTTCTGTTTGCTTAAGGCTTACACATGAATATTATAAATTGCTGTCACATTATTCCTGACCAAATAATTTAGAAGATAAATTTATTTACTTGTGTTACCCATATTATTAAATACTTGGTATCCAGAATCCTAGGGACTGAGCTTCATATGAGATAATTAGAATTTGCTTACATGAACCAATGGCTTCATCTGCAGAATTTCATGCTAGTGTGGATACTCTGTTTTTATACCTAGAGCATCATTTGGTTGCCAGCAGTATAAACCAGAGTTTCCCTGGTGACTCAGACAGTAAAGAATCTAGTTGAAATGCAGGAGACCTGGGTTCGATCACTGGGTCGGGAAGATTCTCTGGAGAAGGGAATCGCAACCCACTCTAGTATTATTTCCTGGAGAATTCCATGGAGAGAGGAGCCTGGTGGGATCTAGTCCATGGGGTTGCAAAGAATCAGACATAACTGAGTGACTAAGCATAGCGCAGTATAAACCAAATACACTGATGGCAGTGTTTTCTGGGAAGCAGCTAGAAAGAAAGGAAAAAAAAAAAAAGCTCTTCTAGATTCACCTGAGGCTTCCCAGGTCTCTCAATAGTAAAGAACCCGCCTGCCAGTGCAGGAGCTACAGGAGACCTTGGTTCAATGCCTGGGTCTGGAAGATCCCCTGAAAGAGGACATGGCAACCTGTTGTAGTATTCTTGCTGGGAAGATCCCGTGAACAGAGGATCCTGGCAGATTACAGTCCATGACGTCACAAAGAGTCAGACATGACTGAGAGGCTAAGCACAGACACACACACCTGCAAATGCTATTTTAAGCGATTAATCCTATTCACTGCCCACACTCAGAATTATGCTTCCCTACCCAAGGCTTTTGAACTATGGTCTTGGAGAAGACTCTTGAGAGTCCCTTGGACTGCAAGGAGATCCAACCAGTCCATCCTAAAGGAGATCAGTCCTGGGTGTTCATTAGAAGGACTGATGCTGAAGCTGAAACTCCAGTACTTTGGCCACCTCATGCAAAGAGTTGACTCATTGGAAAAGACCCTGATGCTGGGAGGGATTGGGGGCAGGAGGAGAAGGGGACGACAGAGGATGAGATGGCTGGATGGCATCACCGACTCGATGGACGTGAGTCTGAGTAAACTCCGGGAATTGGTGATGGACAGAGAGGCCTGGCATGCTGCAATTCATGGGGTTGCAAAGAGTCGGACACGACTGAGCGACTGAACTGAACCCAACCCCAAATCTCCTAGCCTAAATATGTTCTCCACCTACCTGATAATAGCCTTTTCCTTTTGCTAGATGTATTCTTGAAAATAGCTTCTCACAGTAAGTGTAGCCACCGGCTTATTGCAGATCACCCGTTTTATCTGTTATAATATCTCTTTCTACAGATCCTCCCGCTGTGGAACCGGCATTTCTGGAAATCCGGCAAGGACAAGACCGAAGTGTCACTATGAGCTGCAGGGTCCTAAGAGCCTATCCAATACGGGTGCTGACCTATGAGTGGCGCTTGGGCAACAAATTATTGCGGACGGGTCAGTTTGATTCTCAAGAATACACAGAATATCCAGTGAAGAGTCTTTCCAATGAAAATTATGGGGTTTATAATTGTAGCATCATAAATGAAGCTGGAGCAGGGAGATGCAGCTTTCTTGTTACAGGTAAGGTGCTGAATATTTTGCTTTTTTGCTTTTTTTTCTTTTTAGATCATGGGAGCTTAGGCTCTTGTCAGTGTAAGAATGAAAGCATTTTGCAAATCCACAGAGCATATTATGAACAGCTTGCCTGTTCTATTTAGAGTGTCTACTCATTATTTTCAAGGCAAGTCTATTTTAATAGTTAAGATAGTTTATATGCCTATAAAATTAGACAGAAGCTTATGTGAATCTGAATAGATTTGGTGATGAGGTTGGTTATTTTGAGTATCACAGTAATAAAGTGACAAATCTTAACCAGCTTTTTTTTTTAGATCAAATTGCAATTATTAATACATATTTTTTCTGCAAGTCTAAAAGCTCTTTCAACCCATTATCTGTGCTGGTTTTAGTAAAGAGTGCTTTCTTTTTCTTGTTTATTTATTAACTCGATGTGTGGTGAATGTCCATTTTGTCATTGGCTTACTATAGGATCACAGATATTCAAAGGGAAATCAATATAGTTGTATTTGGTATATAATGAGTTGAGAAAATTACCATTTTTGATGTCATTATCTTTTACTGTATTTAAAGAGATAGTAAATCTGTGTTAAATTGTATATATTTATTTGAATTATTTTTGTAATCTAAAGTAAATTTCTGTTATTTTTGAGCTAAGATTTAGGCATATCTTAAAAGAATATACTCCTTTTCATTATTATTTTGTTCTAGATGAAGTTTGTTTGTAACAGTTATAGTGTTTATGCTACTAAAAGAAGAAACTGGACGTTATATGTTATCTGTAAAGCAATCATAAAAATCATGATTAAAATGTTTCAGACTTGATTAAATCTTGTTCATTGGTAATATAAATTCTTATTAATAAGTTCTTACTTATAAGAGAATTCTCTGATATGGATTGCCTTGGGACATTTAACTTCCTGAAATGGGATATTAGGTATTAATAGGTAAAATATAATTGACTAACCAAAGAATATGAAGACGTCCTCTCCACTGGATCTTACCACCTCTTGGTTTTGCAATCTCTTTTATTAACATTCAGTTGAACTTAAGGCTTTTCTACTGTAATTCTTCAAGTGAACTGTTAAAATAAAAAAATCCCTAGGACTGATACTTACATGATGATCTAATTTTTATCCCTAGGAGTATTTAAAAGGGTAAAAGAATGTAATGTATTACTCTAGGGGGTAATTTAAATGCCTTGATATACTTTCATTCTTTATTTATAATATATTAATTCCAAAGAAATAAAAATCTTTCAAAAGCAATTATTTTTCACATATTGGTACAAATGGAGCACTTTACTTTCTTTCATTATCCCTCCAAAATAAAAATACCCCATAAAATTAACTAAACTCCTTTCTCCAATCCTTTCGGCTTTATACACATTCTGATTTTCTTTGGTGACACTGTTTTCTAACTTGGACTGTATTAGATTATGCACCTCTGTGAGATTTTCATTTGTTCTTTATTATATGATCCAAATCCTATTTCTTGAGCTAGAAGACAAGCTGAGACTGGAAGAAACACTAGCTCCATTCTCCCATCCCAGATTCACAGGGTGCAGTAAGTAGATTTCAATAGCTGCAGAAAGGAATAAACCTGTTGTGGATTGCCCCATGGAGGGAGAGAAAATAACCCCAGGCATTAGTTTGTTTCCAGTGTGCATTTTTCAGTCTTCAGGTCAGCTTCATTTTTTTTTCAAGATCTCCACATAAAATCTAACAAAGTTTTGAAGAAGAGAAAAGGAAATGATTGAATCTGAAATATAGTATAATTCCAGAAAATATATAAAGAAATCAATACATCCATAGAATCAGACATCTGGAAGAAACTTTGAAAGGCCGTTTACTTTTTCTACTAAAACATAGCATAATTAGTAGTACTATGAATTAGTATATAATATAGAATTAGTAGTAATTCCCCACAATTCAAAACTCTTTGAAGCTATGCAGAAGAGAACTAGGAAATATAATATATTCAAGGCTGCATATATTCATTATGCATATGTTCTTTACCCAAAAAACTGATCATTGAAGACAATTCTTTTTCCTTCCTTGAGGCCCAGATTAACTAAGAAACATTTAAAATTTTATCGTTAGAACTATTTTACCAAATTTAAGAACACACTTCCACTTGCTTGTCATGAACATCATGTAGTCACTTGAAAGTGGATTTGATCTGACTATACATCAAAATGTATAGAACTGAACACAAAGGCAATGGCAGCCACATGTCTATATTTATTTTAGCTCCTGGAAAAGCTCAAAAGTTCGGGCCTGCTGTCTTCATATATATCATGAGTATGTGATGTGTGTCTGTGTCCAGTGGCAAGAGAGGAGGGTTTTGTTTACCGAGGAGTCAGACAGGGTGTGAGAATATTTTCCTGGAAAGGAAAACAAGAAAGTAAGCAAAGGTATTTTACAAAGAATGACCAGCCTAGCTTGTAATCCACCATCTATGTTAGGAAATATTAACTATAACATTACAAAGTACTGTGTAGTTGATTTATTTTATTTTCTAGTGTTGTTATAGTGAAGTTAAGCCTGGTGTTTGTTTGTTTGTTTGTTTTTGTGTTTTAAGCCTTTGTGATCTAAAGCAATAACCCAAACACCATTTTATCATATTTTTCTATGAGAATTTTTACAAATTCTAAAAATAAATGTGGCATTTTAATTTATTAGAATAAATCCACTTTTAAACATGAAATTCCAAGTATATATGTATAAATACATAGACATAAGTATTTTTATATTAATAAATAGTTCTGTACTATTCAGCATGTCACTCCAATGGAGCATGGATTTCACTTTCTCACAGGTCCAAATGCTCCAAATTAACATTTGGAAAAAATGCTTTTAAATACTCCAAAATATGTAGGCACATTCATTATATTATAGATATGAGTGAATAACATGCTAGGTTAGATCCTGGCACACCAGCTTGATCCAGAAAAGAAAACCAGGAAATGTGGGATGATGAAACAGATAAAGGGATGGCCCAGATGAATGATTAGATGGAAGGACTCTTACTGAATATCATTTCTTTATTGGGAAAAAATGAGGATAAAAGGATAGTTCAAGGTGAAAACATGCAGTGGGCTGAATAGTGTCCTGTGTGTGTGCTCAGGTGCTTTAGTCGTATCAGACTCTTTGCGACCAATGGACTGTAGCCCACCCGGCTCCTCTATCTGTGGGATTCTCCAGGCAAGAATGTACAGTGGGTTACTATGCCTTCCTCCATTGGATCTTCCTGACCCAGGAATCGAACCCATGTCTCTTATGTCTCCTGCATTGCCAGATGGGTTCTTTACCACTAGTGCCAGCTAGGAAGCCCAAATAGTGTCCCTCAAGAAGGTAAATCTCTGTCCTAGTCCCCAAAACCTGTGAATATCACTGTACATGGTAATGCATGGTTAATTTAAGGATTTTGAGACAAGCAGCTTTTCCTGGATAGTTGATGTTGGCCTTAAATGCAATAATGTGTACCTTATAAGTAAGGCAGAGGGAATTTTGACAGAAGAGAAGGCAATGTGAGTACAGAGGCAGGGACACAGTTAAACCAGTGTTTCGATAAACTCCTTTCTTTAAAATGCTTCACGTTAAATAGAACTGCTTTGCCAGATATCCTCAACTCTGATACCCTACTCAGGCTAAACCCCTGCACAATAGGCGTAGCAACTTCTCACAGCTCAGAAAAGTTATGAACAGTGGGTACTTTTACCTCCTAAAGAGCTAACTGAAACAAGGCTATAACTGCTAGAGGTAAAACCTGGGAGGAAAAGCACCTTGGGAGGTTGCATCACCCCCTGCATCTGTCACTGATGTTGGTTTAAACTATACATTGGTAAGGACCCCTAGGGATGCTTCAAGATTGAAATGTTATGCCCATTATATAATAAAGTGAAGATAAGATGTCTGCAGCAGCTTGATTACATAGGATAACAGATGAGAGAGGATCTGTTGGCAGATTCTGTTGAAATGCCCAGGTTTAATAAAGATTCACTTTGACTTCCTTGAATATGAAAAACTAGGCTATCTGAATTAAAATGCATAGAAATCCACTCCAGCATTCTTGCCTGGGACATCTCATGGATAAAGGAGACTGACAGGCTACAGTTCATGGGGTTGCAAAGAGTCGGACACAACTTAGTACTAAACAATAATGATAACAATTGATTTATAAGATTTTAAATTACCTATGTCTTTTAAATTATTTAGTGATTGAGATGGTAGTTCTAAACAATTCCATAAGCATATTTCTTTCCTTTAACAAATTTGTTTCTGACAATATGTATCTGTTGAAATTTTATGGATATTAGTAAATTAAGACTTAAAAGCAAATTGGACAAGGAAATGAGTCGATTTTTTCTGTTTACTTCTTTTAATTAGTTACTTGAATAAAATGTGGCAGCTTTCATGGGACAGTATATACATGGGTATTTATTAAACTATATTTTATGTCAGTTAAAGTAAAAGCAGAATAACATGGTTGTCAATTATAGCCCAGGAGCAAAAACAGAATGTCTTTATAACTTCCAGAGGGTATATATAGACAGTTACATATGCTGAAACTTGTGAATCATTTAAGATTCAATCAATGAAGACAGTTTTAAATTCTGTTAAATGAAAAATACTAAAACAGTGGTGTCTTTTTCAACAGGTAACTATTAAAATTTTTTATTGCATAACTACAAATTATAATTCAGCATGAAACAACCATTCTTGTCCCTTTGCTAATGATTTTCTTTGCAATCTGACAAATATTTATTTACTATGTACCTACTGACTGTCAGGTACTAGATTATACCAGAAGTAAAACAATAAATATCCTCTCCTCAAAATCTTTCCCCTATCATGTATATTTCTGAATCTTGTTATTTTTATATTTACATAGTACTTTGCAGCCACCATTTTCTTTTTAAACCTATTACTCCTGTTAGCCTTATATTCTCTTATCTAAGGTATTATGTCCTCTATATATATTTTAACTGCTAGCTGAATTTTCAACCTTTATATCTTTCAATCTATTTTCTATATTGTTGGGTTTTATTTTTTTCAGAAAATATATCTTATTCTTAGTGATAAATGTGGATTATAGGTGAAATGCAAACTCATTTTCATGGATTTTTAAACCATTAATATCCTAAAAAAGTTTATTATCTCTCCTTCAATCCTATCAGTTACTTTAAACTCCAGTCAAACTAGATTCTGCTGCCATCTGCTAAGTGACATAATTTCAGGACTCTGTGCCTTTGTTCACATGATATTTTATTCTAAAATACTAGCTCTTTGTGTATGCCTCAACTAGAGCTGTGATGACTTTTGTTTGTACCTTTACAAGGATTACATTGACCTTTGCTCTTCGGCCAAATACAGAAATGTAGGCTGTAATAATATATTATTTTACAATTTACAAATAAATTATATATGCTAATATTTATTATCTGAACGTATCTGTAAAACTCCTAGTATGGCATCACCAGCTGAATGGACGTGAATTTGAGCAAACTCCAGGAGATAGTAAAGGACAGAGGAGGCTGGTGTGCTACAGTCCTTGAGGTCACAAAGAGTCAGACTTAGGGACTGAATAATGAAACCATGATTTAAACAGAATAGAAAATGAATAAAATGAAAAAATAAATAAATAAAAAGAAAATTATTTCATTCAGGTTAAAACCTTGAAGTATTATTTAAGAAACTAATGTAGTAGCTCTGTCCCACAAAGTCCTCAGGGGTCCAGGTTTCTTCCCTCTTACTGCTTAATCATCATCCATAGATGGCACATCTCATAGCCTTAATAGCTACTTAAGTAGCTACATCTTCTACTAGCATCTTCTAGCATGTAGCATCTTCTACATCTCAGCATATTCCCTCTTTTCCCCCCTCTTTTTAATGATGCTACCCAGTAGTGTGTTTTTTTTTTATATATTTATCTTTTCTGCTTACATCTCATTGTTCAGTTACTCAGTCGTGTCTGACTCTTTGTGACCCATTGACTGTAGCCCACCAGGCTCCTCTGTGCATGGGATTCTCCAGGCAATAATACTGGAATGGATTGCCATTTTCTTCTCCATTGCATCTCATTGGATGCCACTTAATCATAATGTGGTAACTGCTATAAAAACTGTGGGTATAGATTTTATTCTAGGAAGATTAGGTAACACACATACACACATATATACATGATATATATATATATATATATATATGTATTTTAACTTGCCTTTATTGAAACTATTTCATGAAATAAAATTGAACTTGACAAGGAAACTTTAGGATCTCTGGTTTTATCTCTGTAATACTTAACACCATCATTGATCATCAAAATCATCTCTCAGGGGCCATGGCCATTCAAGTTTAGAATTTTTTTTAATTGATTTAATACAGATTCTTGAGAGTTTTTAAGCTCTGGGAGATGATGAAAGACAGAGAGGTCTGGCATGCTGCAGTCCACGGGGTCATAAAGAGTTGGGTGTGACGGAGCAACTGAACAACACAGTTTTTACTGGTAAACAATGTAATTGAGGATACCATGTTAATTACTTATTGCAGTATAACAAATTCCTACAAACTTAACATCTTTAAGCAGCATGCATTTATTATCTCACAATTTCTGTGGGTCAAGAGTACAGGCATGACTTAGCTAGATCCTGTCTTCTGGATCTCACAAGACTGCAATCAGAATGTTTGTGAAACTTTCTTATCTGGAGGCTCAACTCTGTAAGAAGTTGAGTCACTTCCAGACTTACTAAGGTCAGTAAAAGATTTAACGTTCTAAAGGTTGCATGGTAGAAGGCCCTAGGATTTTGCTGGTTGTTGAGTGAAGACCACTCTTATGTATTAGAAGATTTCTGCAGGTCCTAGAGGTCACCTGTAATTCTTTGTCATATGGGCTTTTCCAGCATGGCTACTTTTCTTATCAAGCTGTAAGGAAGAATCTCTAGCTCCAGTCTGTTAAGATGGAATTTTAAATGTGTTCCTACGTGCTCAGTCATGTGGAGCACAGCTCTTTGTGACCCTGTGGACTGTAACCTGCCAGGTTTCTCTGTCCATGGGATTTTCCAGACAAGAATACAATAGTGGGTTGCCATTTCCTCCTCTAGGGAATCTTCCTGACCTAGGTCCAGGGATCGAATGCACGTCTGTATCTCTTGCATTGGCAGGTGAATTCTTTACCACTAAACCACCTGGGGAGTCCCAGAATCTTATATAACATAACCTAATTATCAAAGGAACATCCCATAACAGTTATTTTCCACACTCAAAAGGAGCAAATTATACACAAAGATATGAAAAGCAGAGATAGGAATCACTGGAGTCCCCTTAGGTTCAGTCTGTCACATAATATCAACTTTTCCGACTGCTAGGAATACTTTAAACACAGCCTACATATCAAACTGCTTTATCTATGGCAATATTTGAAGAAATCCCTCATAGTTTATTCCCTTGTCAATAAACATGGCAAATAGAGTTTTACCAACAAAATTTTGCTTGTGACTGTTGCTTTCACCTCTAATTTGGAAGTATATATAGTGGGATGGTTCATCCTCTAATTTTCAATTGATATATTACAATATTCAGATTGACATTTTGGGATTACTCTTTTCTCCATATTCAGCATCAGCAGATCAGACAAATAAAAAATTAGATAGATCCTAAAGAACAAATAAAGCAAGAGTGAGACATTTCTTTGAAAGGGAGTACATGCCATCGCTCTGAATGTAAAGAAATCCAGAATGAATGAGAGCTGTAATGTGTCTAAGACAGGATGTTGGATTATTCTAGCATTATTTAGTTCTAAAGAATGAAAAGGATGAAATAACAACCAAATCACATTTGACTCCAAATCAGAATGTTTTATTCTTGTTTTCTAAAGTCATATTGAGTTATATAGTAATGAGATAGAAAATATATTTTATTTTCTTGCAATGTATATGTTTGTACTATTCAACTGAATACTTGTTTGTTATCTCTAAACATGAACAGCACAACACTATGGAAAAATCATTAGAACTACCAGAAGTAAGAGCAAATGAACTGATGCAAAAGTATATAATAAAATTCCCTGTGATAACTCTTAAGAGGCAAAAGACATCAATGTCAAATCAAATATTTTGGAGGCTAGAATTGTGTGAAATTTATTAGAATTTACTTATGATGATAACAGATAGACTAATGGATCCCAGTGTTTCTGTCAGCCTCGTGAATTACAATTGTGTGAAAACTGCAGAGGAGAAAATTAATTATATGTGGTAACAACTCAATGTATTCTATGTTGTATAAACTGATTCCACTAATATTCTTTTTATTCAGACAATTCTGCTATCTGTGTAGAAGTGGTATCACCTTTCTATGATGGGTAAGCTAATAGAGGTTAAGGAAACCAAAAAGAAAATGTGTATCTTCTGACTGCAAATTCAAGTTCTTTTTGACACACTTCAGTGACTGTTTTATTAGTGACTCTAAAAGAGCTGAATTTTTGGATAATTAAGCCAGATAAAATATAGGTCCTGCTGCTGCTTAGGTGTTCTAGTCATGTCCAACTCTATGTGACCCCATGGACTGTAGCCCACCAAGCTCTTCTGTCCTTGGAATTCTCCAGGCAAGAGTAGTGGAGTGGGTTGCCATGCCCTCCTCCAAGGGATCTTCCCAACACAGGGATCAATCTTAAGTCTGCATTGCAGGGCACATTTTTTACCACTGAGCTACAAGAGAAGCCCCAAAATATAGGTGAGTCCATGCTAACTCTGAAAAGGTAGAAATAAAAATGTAAATATTAGTTAAGGAAATTAATACCATCATTTAGCAAACATTTTACCAAACTCTTTACTTTAATATTGAATCTAACTTCCCTGGTGGCTCAAATGGTAAAGCGTCTGCCTACAATGCAGGCAACCTGGGTTCAATCCCTGGGCCAGGAAGATTTCCTGGAGAAGGAAATGGCAACCCACTCCAGTATTCTTGCCTGGAAAATCCCATGGACGGAGGAACCTGGTAGGCTACAGTCCATGGGTCGGACATGACTGAGCGACTTCACTTTCACTTTTCTCTCTAACTTACACATTATTTTAGACAACAGAGCAGAAAATGCTGATTAAAGAAAAGGTCATAGGAATTTCTGTTGATTTCATTCTAGTCTTTTCTTGAGGATTGGGCTGCATAGATAAAGTGAAACCATTGAGGCTTAGCACACTCTGCTATTTCAGGTTCAGGGCAGAAAAGTTATCAGTTCAGTTCAGTCACTCAGTCATGTTCGACTCTTTGCCACCCCATGGACCGCAGCTTGCCAAGATTCCCTGTCCATCACCAACTCCTAGAGCTTGCTCAAATTCATATTCATTGAGTCGGTAATGCCATCCAACCATCTCATCCTTATTATCCCCTCTCCTCTTGCCTTAAATCCTTCCCAGCATCAGGGTCTTTTCTAATGAGTCAGCTCTTTGCATCAGGTTGCCAAAGTTTGGAGTTTCAGCTTCAGCATCAGTCTTTTCAATAAATATTCAGGTTTGATTTCTTTTAGGATTGACTAGTTTGATCTCCTTGCAGCCCTAGGGACTCTCAAGAGTCTTCTCTAACACCCACAGTTCAAAAGCATCATTTTTTCGGTGCTCAGCTATCTTTATAGTCCAACTCTCACATCCATACATGACTACTGGAAAAAAACATAAATTTGACTAGACAGACCTTTGTCCACAAAGTAACGTCTCTGCTTTTTAATATGCTGTATAGGTTAGTCATAGTTATTCTTCCAAGGAGCAAGTGTCTTTTCATTTTATGGTTGCAGTCACCATCTGCAGTGATTTTGGAGCCTCCCCCAAAATAAAGCCTCTCACTTTTCCATTGTTTCCCTATCATTTGCCATGAAGTGACTGTAGAGTTCAAGAAGTGCTGGAGAAAGCTACTGTTTTCAGCTCAGTAAAAGAGGATATGCCTTCTTAAAATTCCAAACATCCTGCTGAGATGTCAGAATGATTAAGCCTTAGGAATAAGGACCATGCTTAAGAATAAAGGCTTATTCTAGATACTCCTGAACAAAGACAAACTCCAAGCCCTGATAAGATTCATAAGGAAGTAGAATTTGGAAGTAGAGTTCCACCAATATGGATGAGCAAGACTCTACATTCTCTGTACAGCTCATCCAAATAAAACATCAAAAGGCAGAATACAAAAGTGTAAAGTGGTCAGCAGGTAACTGATTTACTTACTAGAATAAACGTTGACATTCTTTGGAAGTAAAGGGCATAGTCCAGTTATCTGTATATATAGCATATATTACAGAGGAATGATGTAGTAATAATTACTAAAATTGCTCAATAAATAATAAAAGTTATCTGACATGCAAAGAAAATAGGAAAATATTGTCCATAGTCAAGAATAACAGTGGTCTTTAAAAACTAACCCTGAGCTAGCCCAGGTGCATATAGCAAAACCTAGCTATTATAATAATATCTAAGTATTAAAGGAAAATATGTTCAAAGATTTAAAGATAAATGCAGTATTTATGAGCAAGTGGATAAGAAATTTCAGCAGAGGGGAAAAGTCCTCTAAAAATAAAACAAATGCAAATTCTTTAACTAAAATAGAAATGCAAAAATGTACATAGATGGAATAGACAACATATTGGAAAAGGTAGAAGGGTCAGTGAAATTGAAGGCAAATTGAATGAGCTGAGGCAATCTTATAGATTAAAAATGTTTGAAGACTAAAGCAAAGAGACCTAAGGACATGGGAGATAATAAAAAATGCTCTGAGATAATTGCAATTGAAGTTCTAGAAGAGAATGAGAGTAGGACCAAAAAAAATTTTTTTTCAAACCCATAGATTCAAGCATATCATGGAACACAAAGCAAGAAAAAAATGTAAATAAAATCACTTCTAGGCACATCATAATCCAATTGCAGAAAACCAAAGACAGAAAAATTTCAAAGCAGCCAGAATAAAACTGATATTTTGAAGATATGCATAATAGTTACCTTCTTGTTAGAAACAATGTTGGCTAGAGGACAATGAAACAACATTTTTAAACCTTTAAACCTCTTTGAAATACTGTCAGTTCATAATTTTATTTCCAGTGAAAACATGCTTTGAAAATAGTTAAATAATTTTTTTTTCTGTAAAATAAAAGCTAGAGAATTAGTAGTCAGTAAAACTGCACGACAAAATATGCCAAAGTATATTTTTCACACTAAAGGGAAAAGTTATCAGTGGAAACCAGGATAGCACAGAGAAATAAAGAATATTTTTTCCTGTGTTTTCCTCTGTGAGTTTTATGTTTTCAGATCTTATGTTCAAATCTTTAATTTACTATGAGTTAAATTTTGTGTGTACTGAAAAAAAGGCAAGGATCCAATTTCATAAGGGTCCAATATCATTCTTGAATGCAGGTATCTACTTTTTTCAACATCATTTTTTCAAAAGACTGTGCACTCTCCATTATATATTGTTGGTACGCTTGATGAAGACCAGTTGAGCACATATGAGTAAGTTTATTTCTAGGCTCTTAACACACACACACACACACACACACACACACACGAACACAAGGAAACTTTTGTTTATTACCTGGATTGTGGTGATAGCAACATGAGGTGTACATATGTCTGAATTTACCAAATTGTATTATATTAGTTATGTGCAGTTGTTTTATATACCAATTATACCTCAATAAAGCTGGGTAAAAAATGGAATGATGTTCAGATCCAGTAAATAGGTTGGTAAAGATAAAAGACTGTTTGGTTTTTTGTTTTTGTAATTTCCTTAATCAACAGCTGCACAAGAAATGGTCAGAATATTACAGCTTGGGGACCTGACAACTGTTTTTATAGATAAAGGTTAACTGGAACATAGCTTTATTCATTTGCTTATATATTGTCTGTGACTCAATTCATACTGCCACAGGAGAGGTGAGTAGTTGTAACTAGTTGTAGCAGCCACAAGACTCATAGCCTACAATATTTACCATATAGCTCTTTGAGGAAAAGTTTGTCAATGGTTGGTTTGAAGCAAAAACAACAACATTATAAGTTTGGGTTTATAATATCTTTCCAACTGAAATATTACAGCAATAGCATAAATGATGAGGTTAATTTGACTTACATTATTCTAAGTTTATATTAGTTGTGAAGTGGGAACTGAGAAGCCAGTGGGACCTCAGAGAAGCATTAAATATGAAGTGTGATATGTTAAGTGATACCATATTGACTGTAAATGGAATCAGTAAGTTAAAGTTGCATAGTTTTTGCAATATAGACACTTCTAAAAATTTTTTTTTAAAAAGGGTTGTATGGAAGAAATGAAAACACATTTGAATTTACTCAAAATATCATAAGAAAAGCACAATAGATGAACAACAACAACAAAAACACTGAAGGGACATTGAAGAAAATGAGCAAGATGATAGACTTTAACCCAATTATATTAATAATACATGAAAGGTAAAAGAACTTAACACTTCAGTTGTCAGAAATGACTGGACTGAATTTAAAAAAGAAAAACAACAAAAAAGCAAGCTGTCTACAAGATAGACACTGCTATCTATTAAAAAAAAAACAAACACAAATTAAATATAAAGACAAAAAGAAGCTGAAAGGAGAGGACTGAGGAATTTATAGCCTGTAAAGGACACATAAGAAAGCTGACTTGGCTATGTTATTACCAGAAGAGTAGACTACAAGAAAGAAAAACTTGTAAGAATTAAGGAGGAAATGTTAGTAATAGCAAAAGAGGAATTTATAAGGAAGGGTGCTGTGCTGTGCTTGCTTCGTCACTCAGTCATGTCCGACTCTTTGCGACCCCACGGACTGTAGCCCACCAGGCTCCTCTGTCCATGGGGATTCTCCAGACAAGAATACGGGAGTGGGTTGCCATGCCCTCCTCAGGGAAAATTACACAACTCTAAATATGTATAGCTCAAAATCCTTCAATCTAGGCTTCAACAGTACGTGAACCAAGAACTTCCAGATTAGAGGCTGCATTTAGAAAAGGCAGAGGAACCAGAGATCAAATAGCCAACATTAGTTGGATCATAGAGAAAACAAAGGAATTCCAGAAAAACATCTACTTCTGTGTCACTGACTATGCTAAAGCCTTTGACTATGTGGATCAAAACAAACTGGAAAATTCTTAGAGATGTGGATACCAGACCACCTGACCTGCCTCCTGAGAAACCCGTATGCAGTTCAAAAAGAAACAGTTAGAACCAGACATGGAACAACAGACTGGTTTTAAATTGAGAAGGCAATGCATCAAGGCTGTATGTTGTCACCCTGCTTATTTAACTTCTATGCAGACTACATCATGTAAAATTCCAGGCCTAATGAATCACACTCTAGAACCAAGATTGCCAGGAGAAATATCAACAACCTCAGATATGCAGATGATACCACTCCGATGACAGAAAGCAAAGAGAAACTAAAGAACCTCTTGAGAGTGAAAGAGGAGACTGAAAAAGCTGCCTTAAAACTCAACATTCAAGAAATGAAAACCACAGTATCTGGTTCCATCACTTAATGGCAAATATATGGGAAAACAATGGAAACAGCGACAGATTTTATTTTCTTGGGCTCCAAAATCACTGAAGATGGTGACTGCAGCCATGAAATTAAAAGACACTTTCTCCTTGGAAGAAAAGCTATGGCAAACCTAGATAGCATATTAAAAACAAGACACATCAGTTTGCCAAGGAATGTCCATATAGTCAAGGCTATGATTTTTCCAGTAGTCATGTATGGATATGATAGTTGGACCATAAAGAAGGCTGAGTGCTGAAGAACTAGGCTTTCAAATTGTGGTGCTGGAGAGACTTTTGAGAGTCCTTTGGTCAACAAGGAGATCAAACCAGTTAATCCTAAAAGAGATCAACCTTGAATATTCATTGGAAGGTCTGATGCTGATGCTTAAGCTCTAATACATTGGCCACCTGATGTGAAGAATCAACTCATTGGAAAAGATCTTGATGCTTGGAAAGATTGAGGGCAGAAGAAAGGGGCAACAGAGGATGAGGTAGTTGGATGGCATCACCTACTCAATGGACATGAGTTTGAGCAAACTCTGGCAGATAGTGAAGGATAAGGAAGCCTGGCATTCTGCAGTTCATGGGATCAAAAAGAGTGAGACATGACTTAGAGACTGCTCGTGGAGTGCACATGGAGTGCTCACCAAGATAGATAATACGCTGATCAAACAGTTTACTTGTAAAATTGGGAACTAGGAAAAAATATCCATTCTCATTAGTCACAAATATTGTACTGCAGGTCCTTACCACTACAGTAATACAAGGAAAGTAAATAACATGCATAAAAAACAGAAAAGAAGTAAAGTTACTTTTCACAGATTATCTGATTGTTTTTGTAGACAATGCTAAAGTGTCTATGAGAAAATCTACTTGAATTAAGATAATTTAGCAAAAGCATAGGATACAAAATTAGTGTGTAAAATCAATCATATTTCCACATAATATCTATAAAAATTTGAAACTGAAATGTAAATGTAAATATACCATTTCCAATGACATCAAAGTGTGAATAAATTTAATAAAATATACACAAGAGATACACTAAAAGGTACCCCAAGAATTGCTTTGGGGAATGAGCCTAAATAAGTGGAGAAATATCCCATATTCATATTTTGAAAAAAATTGATATTGTTTTCATTATTATTCCCTCCACATTGATCTATGGGAAAAAGAACAAAGTTAGAGGACTTAAATTACACGATTTCAAGTCTTACTGTAAAGTCACAGTAGTCAAGATAGCATGGTTTTTGTATAAACACATGGATCATTGAGATGGGATAAAGAATCTAGGAATAGACCTTCATGGTTATAACATGGTTATAATAGACCTTCAGATATAATACACGTATGGTCAGTTGACTTTTTAAAGTAGCCTGTGTAATCCATTAGGAAAGGCTAGTCTACTGAATAAATTCTGCTAGAACTGGATATTCATATTGAAAAAATAAATTTTAAACAACACCTCACACTACCAACAAGATTAATTTAAAATTGACTGTGCTGTAAACATGGAGAGCTAAAGTTGTAAAATTCTAAAAGAAAACTTAAGAGAAGATCTAGGCAAATTTGGAATAGAAAGTAAGCCAAAATATCACTATCAATTGAAAATAATATAAATAATAATAGCAATACAAACATCATTCAAACTACAGTCTTTCTGCTCTTCACATACATCATTATAAAAGGAAAAAGCTTCCACATATAAGTAATACCATATGATGTCTGTCTTTGTCTGACTTTACTCAGCATGACAATCTGTAGGTCCATCCATTTTGCTGCAAGTAGCATTATTTAGTTCTTTTTTTATGGTGGAGTAGTATTCTGCCATGGAGAAGGCAATGGCAACCCACTCCAGTACTCTTGCCTGGAAAATCCCATGGACGGAGGAGCCTGGTGGGCTGCAGTCCATGGGGTCGCGAAGAGTCAGACATGACTGAGCGACTTCCCTTTCACTTTTCACTTTCACGCAGTGGAGAAGGAAATGGCAACCCACTCCAGTGTTCTTGCCTGGAGAATCCCAGGGACGGCGGAGCCTGGTGGGCTGCCGTCTATGGGGTCACACAGAGTCGGACACGACTGACGCGACTTAGCAGCAGCAGTATGTTGCCATATATGTGTACTACTGTATTGCACAGGAAACTCTACTCAATACTCTGTAATGACCTACATAGAAAAAGAATCTAAAAATAAGTGGCTATCTGTATGTGTATAACTGAGTCACATTGCTGTACACCTAAAACCAATGCTGCAACATAAATCAGCTATACTCCAGTGAATTTTTAAGTTATTGGTCTAAAGAAACAAAAAAGAAAAGAAAAAGCAAGCCAGAAACTGGAAAAAATAACTATTTAAAGGAAGCTGTGGTACATATACACTATGGAATATTACTCAGCCATTAAAAAGAATTCATTTGAATCAGTTCTAATGAGATGGATGAAACTGGAGTCCATTATACGGAGTGAAGTAAGCCAGAAAGATAAAGAACAATACAGTATACTAACACATATATATGGAATTTAAAAAGATGGTAACTATAACCCTATATGCAAAACAGAAAAAGAGACACAGGTATACAGAATAGACTTTTGGACTCTGTGGGAGAAGGCGAGAGTGGGATGTTCTGAGAGAATTGCATCAAAACAAGTATACTATCAAGGGTGAAACAGATCACCAGCCCAGGTTGGATGCATGAGACAAGTGCTCAGGGCTGGTGCACTGGGAAGACCCAGAGGGATGGGATGGGGAGGGAGGCAGGAGGGGGGATCGGGAAGGGGAACACATGTAAATCCATGGCTGATTCATATCAATAAATATTATAAAAAAAAATAAAGTACATGTTTGTGACAAAAGGTTCTTATCCAGAGTATATAAATAATTCTTAAAACTCAATAATAAGCAAACCATCCAATGAAATTTGGTAAGATACTTGAATATACATTTCACCAAGGAGCATATGATTAACCAACATTTGTATTAAAAGTGGTAGGCATCATTTGTTATCAGAGAAATGAAATTTAAAACACAATGAGATAGCACTATACACATTCTAATGACTGAAGTTAAAACGACTAACAATAGCAACTGTAGGTGAGGATATCATAGTCAGTGGAATTATCACACACTATTACCAGAGAGTGTAAAATGGGATTTCTCTTTTTAAAATAGCTTGTCAGTCTCTCACAAACTTAAATATGTACTAACCAAGTGATCCAGCAATTCCAGTCCTAGATGATTACTCAACAGAAATTAAAAGTGGATGTCTATACAGAGATTTATACTCAAACTTTAATAGCAGCTTTATTTGTAATAATGTCTAACTAGAAACAACCCAAATATCCATCAACAGCTGATTGGATAAACAACTTGTGATCTAATTTACTCATACAGCAGAATTGTACTAATTCATAAAACCTGAGAGAAAAATTGATACACAAGACATGCATAAATGGATTTCAAAAACAATATGTTGAATAAATACAACCAGACACAGAAAATGCATGTTTTATGATCCATTTATATGAACTTCATGAAGAGACAAAACTAACTGTTAGTATTAGAAATTAAAATTCTTTGGGGCTGGAGAGTTCAGTTGATTGATTACAAAGGGGTAGGAGGCAAGTTTCAGCAGTGATGAAAATCTGTATCTTGATTGATGATTATATAGTAACATAAATTTCTAGACTCAATGAAATTTATACTTTTATTAAAATGTGTGCATTTTGCTGTATGTAAATTATGCTTCAATAAAGTATTACTGAAAATATGGACAGTATTTGACAAATAAGCTAGGGCTGGGAATAGGAGGTGTTTAATGTTATTATATATATATATATACTTTTTCTAATACATGTTGTGCTAATTCTTTAAAAAATTTAATTGCTCCTCAAGAATCCTGTGTGCCTTTTCCTTCCCCTAACCTCTAAATTACATGCTTTGGAGGAGACACTAAACTAGTTATCTTCATAGTAGTTCCCCTTCCCAGGATAACCACTACTATCTTTGCCCAAATGTATATCCCTTACTTTAAGAGATAGTGACTGTTGCATTAAGAATATTGAATGACCCAGTTTATTGGTAACAAAGGTCATATATACAAAGTGATATCAGAAAGATATGAAGCAGGTTTTGGAGAATTACCATTTTGTAAACGATACTGTCACTGCTGGGTAGAATAGAGGGAAGACAGAGATGTCAGCATAACAGGGTAGGACACAATATTCCAAAACTATTTCTCACAGCTTCCTCATATTATTTTGAGCAGGCATTAGATTCAGTTTGTAGAGGATAAGGAATAGTTTGAAATCACAAATAGCTTCCCCTGAGAGGAAAGAATCTTCATAATAGTCTCTGACTCCAGAAAAGAATAAAACAAAGAAGCCCAAATATAGAACTGAGCATATGTTATGTATATGAATATCACATGTTTAGTATTTCTGTTCTTGAGAGAATGTTTAACACTTAGTTCAGTTGGATTTTTTCAGTAGATAACGGGCAGTAATAAAATCTGTCTGGAAAGAATCAAAGGACTTTTAAAATTGAGTGTAATCAAAGACATCTCCCAACACCCCACCCCTACTCCCAAGTGTCTATTTAAGCACCTGGCCTTTGTCCATCACCCTGAAGGGATGATTAATGGATGAGGACAGTGCAAAACTTGTTCCAAAGACACACCAGAAACAAGACTTAAGGTAATCAGGTGAGAATTTCCACAGATAATTGCCTACAACCTGATTGATTGTCTTTTCTCAAAGGATATTTTGTGACATAGCAGTAAGTTGAGAAAGTCAAAAGAGGTCTTCTTTTTACAGGTACTTTTTGCATTTAGGACCAGAGGATATAACCAAAGTCTTATAACTTTACATTTCTTATGTAAGTGTTACTTATGAAATCATCTTCTTTCATCATTCCAATGAACTTTGTCTATTTCTAAAGAACTCATCAAAATGACAGTTACTAGTAGCCTCAGGATCTAATTCCAGGCAGATACCAGCTCTGTAGTTGGATCTGGACCTGTGCTTCTTATCTATATGATAAAAGCAGTTATTTGTGCTCTAATCTTTTTCTTGCTCCAGGAGACATATTCACAGATCTTTTGGTTATTCTTACAGAGTCACAGTTATTCAGTTTCAATAACTGGTTTCCTTTATTCACGTCTAAATCCACTTTATTAATTCAAGTTATATGTTTTGGAGAAAATAAATGTTCCTAGAAGATAAACAGCATACCTTCTGGGCTCCTCTCCAGCTCACTTGAACACCTCTTGCTCCCTGCCTAAATGATATTCAGCACATTCATATTCAGCAATGGACCACCCACGTGTGCGGCAGCGGCACTTGCCAAGAAGTTAATATGCTTTATAAGTACACCATTGAACATTCAGTCCTCTCAGCCTGAGAGTGGCTGGGTCAGTTCATCCATCTGTTCCCCATCCATGCACACACCCCAACCAATGGTCCTTTAAAGGAACACAGGCTTTTAGATACTTCAGAACTGTTACGTTTTTAGGGAATGTAAAGCTTTAGGAAAGACTGAATTATTTGCAGCTTATTATCTATTAATTACTTCTGGATTAAATAAATACACATAGTTCTCATTCTAGAGATTTAGTCAGTCCTTATTTTTAGAAATTCCTGACTTGAAAATACTCTCAGGTAATGATGTAATATGGCCTATCTGGTTTAGTCCTACAGGTAAATTGTAGTTCAAGTTTCCTTATTCACAGTGGGCAGAGGAGGGAAGCAG
The DNA here is from genome assembly GCF_019320065.1 of Cervus canadensis. NCBI lineage: Eukaryota > Metazoa > Chordata > Mammalia > Artiodactyla > Cervidae > Cervus > Cervus canadensis. The sequence goes on from NC_057391.1 coordinate 34,745,368, forward strand.
GAATCCTTTTGAGAATAGTGGAAGTAGCATCTTAACAGGAAATCCACCAGCCTGCACAGATTGTGTGTGTGAATTAGAGAAAAGGTGCCCCTTTCTTCAAATAGTTGTAACTCCCGTATCAGAGCACAAGTGGTTACAAGAGAAACAGAGCCTGGATTTCAGTCACCCGTGGTAGTGGCAACCCTATCCAAAGACACCGGGGGTTAGAATAAAAGGGACTTCGGACATGGTTTCAGGATGCTACTTTGTTACTCCACAGTTGCTTACTACAAGGCAAGTCATTAAATATTTCTAATCTTTACTTTCATTTTTTTGTGAAAGGAAAATGATATTATTCTCATCCTGCAAGGCATTGTGAATATCAAGAAACATAACGTATGCAAGTGGTTGACATGGTACCTGGCAAATAGAAAAATTAACCACATGAGTGCCTTTAATAGTCTTATTTTTGTGTGGGAGAGATCAAGCATCTAGAAAGAATTGTTGTATTCCCTAGATTAAACTGTCTCCTAATGTCAAAATCAGAATATTTTCTGTGTACAGATAGAACACTGGAAGCAGGCTTACAAAGAGGAAGACCCCAGAAGAAAGCATTTCATGAGAATTTTATGAGTTGTTCATATACAGACATATATGTGCTATATGAGAAGAAAGGAAAAAAATCCTTCAGTATCTGATATTACAAAACTGAACAAAAGTAAATTGAATCTCTAATATTACATTGTGTGGTTTTTCTCAAATTATATTTCAAATTTGAACATTGGTATGCTTTTCATATACTGTTTCTTTTACGTAATTCAGATTTACATAAAACTTCCCCACACTCTACACTACCTCAAGGGAAAAATTCTCTGAGTGTCCCTTTGATTAAAACTGGAATAGGAAAGAAAAGGCAAGAAAGCCTAAAGTGACTAGCTTTTGAATTACAAATGAAATATCCTTTGGGGATTCCCAGAAAAAGGAAGAGAGAAGTTTTGGAGCTTGATAAAAATGTCGGCATTGGTTAAGCAGAGATTTTGGTTATTCCATGTTTTGGCTCATAAATATTAGTACTTAAGGGGAATGCAAATAATATTTCTGTTTTCCTTCGGGGCCATATAAATATTAGCAATTGACTTTCTAAATAAATGATTGCTAGTTACTTCAGTGATTGATTTTCTAGCAGCATTTCTTAGGTGAGGGATATATAGGACTAGCCAGAGGAAATAGACATGGTCAGAGAGAAAGGGTGCACTCACTATTTTTACAAAACAGTACACTCGCTACAAAGTAGATTTGTGCTTAGCCCAGGATTTGGGGGGCTTCCCTGGTGACTCAGCAGTAAAGAATCCGCTTGCAATGCTGGAGACCCAGGTTTGATCCCTGGTTCAGGAAGATCCCCTGGAGAAGGAAATCCCAACCTACTCCAGTATTCTTGCCTGGAGAATCCCATGGGAAGAGGAGCCTGACAGGCTACAGTCCATAGGGTCGCACAGAGTCAGACACGGCTGAAGTGACTAAGCAACAGGATTTTGGACCCCATGTATATTTAGTCATCTGCTGTTTCTAAATCTGCTTCTGTCTTTAATGAGTGGGTTGCATTCCCACCTCCAGGAGATCTTCCTGACCCAGGGATTGAACCCACATCTCTTATGTCTCCTGCATTGGCAGGCAGGTTTTTTTCCTGCCAGCACCACCTGGGAAGCCCCTTATGCCAGTACATACATAAATATTCTAGAATTGACTCATTAACAAGCACAGTTGTGATATATGAAAGAAATGGTGTAAGTCTTGAAGGGATAGCAAAAGAGAATGACCAAATCCGTCTAGAGCCATGGTTGTGATGTGGCCAAGTGTGGTTCTCCAGACAGCCACTCTGACCTTGTGCTTCCACCACCAATGACAGGAAAGTTTGGTCTGCCTTGGGAGTATTTGCTGCAATATTTCCAAAAAGAGAGATTTCTAATAATTTCATTTTATTCTAACATCTCTGAAATGAAATACATTGAGGAAGGTAGGGATGTAAGCCAGCTACCTTTGCAAATTTAGACAAATGATGTAAACTCTCTTCTTTGTCACAAAATATTCATTTGAATCTTCTTGAGAGATGATCCACAGACTGGACAAAGATAGTAGTCTGCCTTTTACTTCAGTAATTATGATATGCACATTAACTTCCAGGACTTGCAGTTCAAGCCAAGTTATCTCCCTCTGCATATTTGCCCTTCCAACTTCTGTGAAGACTAAAAAAGTGAATATTTGTGGAAGTGCTTTTTAACTGTAAATTCCTATATAAATTTAAGATAAGTTTTCATCTCTCAAGAATTTTCTTGCTCCATGAGCCCATGATTGCAATAGTAAATTATAATAGAATAACTTTTAGTGGCAATCCTAGACAAATAATTCCAGTAGGTGTCTCGAATACTGGACAGAATAGTAGCGAGCAAAAGCCTTGGACCAGATATATCTTATACAAAGATATAATTGAAGTGAAGGGTGTAAGAGCTGGCTTTTCTTTTTCTTTACACACATCTCTCCTCCAAAAGTCAACCATCCTTTTTCCCAGAGGAGTGCTCAGATTATTTTTCTTTAAAACTGTGGTTTTTAATACACATAAAACTTACTTAGATATTTCTGAGTAAAATATCAATGGATGTATAATTTTTATTTCAAAACTTCCTCTAATTCCTTAGCAATTTCCTATTTATATGCCTAATGTGAAAGCTATTTTTTTTATCAAATCCAAATCACCTTATATATTTTTGGACTAGATCCTAATTTAAGCCAATTTTGGGAAAAAAAAAACCCTCAGATTATTCATATTTAGCATCATTTTTGACAAAGTACATTCAGGGTTTTAGACTAAAAAGGTCATTCATTTAATTTGAAATGTTATCTAATAAGTGCATGTATTTACTTTATATCACCCAAGACAACTGTATATATTTGGTGTGTAAGCCAATAACTACTTTGCATAACTTTTTTTTCTAGGCTGATACCCAAAAGAGGTCAGAAGCGATTTAACTGTATTGAAATAGTGCTTAATTAAAGTTTAAAAAAACCAAATAGGAACTCATTTAAATTTGTCTAGTTTAATTTTTTACATTGCTTCAAGTTTCTGTGCTTTTAAATAGTAACAATGGAACCAAACTATGGAACTCTTTCTAGAGAATTTTATTTTATGTTCTTTTTTTTCTCTTTGTGGGAGAGGGTGGTATGGGAGATTAATGTTCATTAAATACTATTTCCCCAATGTGATGATATATATTTTGTGTAGACTATATCCAGTAATTTTAACAGAATAAATTTTATATTTTGATCCATTTGCATCTCCAGTGATATCTTTTTAACCTGGCTAACTTTATAAAATAATTGTTATTTTTGAACTCCAAAAACTTAATTGAAAGAGTCCTTACAGTTACAAATGAATCTATTATTATTTGCTGACTGTATTGTGCTCATTAACTCTTTGTGACTCTTTGCCACCCCATGGTCTGTCCATGGACTTCTCGAGGCAAGAATACTATAGTGGGTTGCCATCCCCTTCTTTAAGGGATCTTCCCCACCCAGGGATCAAACCCAGATCTCCTGCATTGCAGGCAGATTCTTTGCCATCTGAGCTACAAGGGAAGCCATTAATTCTATATTCTATTAAGTAAAGACTCTTGACTTTGTATTGTGGATCCCTACTCAAATAAAAGCATGAGCTCTTCTGAGAAGTGTCATAAATTTGGGGCAATTTGTTTACAATTAGAAACAGATCACATTAGCTTCCAACTGATATGGATTTGTGTGGCATGAGCAGTTAGTGATTTGTTAAAATGGACCTTTTTCTTGCAAGAAGTAATAACTAAGCCATATTACTTCTGAAAACCCTACTGATTGCCTACCTATTTCAATCTGAGTGATTTGCTTCTTGATAACCAAAGGCAGGATTCTTGGTGAGTTATATAGTCTTTGCACCTGATCATCATTTTCAGTTACTGTTTCCTAGTGAATAGGCCTAGAGTCCATATTCTTTGGTCTTATTTTGATAGCCTCTGCCTTCCTAGAGATTAAGGAAAAGACTAAATTATTAACAAATGAAAATGTCTTTAGGGAAATTTATAAAATAGAGTCTTGTCTTCATTCCATGTTTCAAAAAGCGAGGTAAAAATGATATTTTAATTCAGACAATTTGAACTCATTACGGTTAAATAATTTTCCAAGTAGATATTCTTATAAACACATTTACTGTACATATCTAATCATTTTAGGAAGTATCTGTAAAGGAAAGTTGAATTATATGATAGGATATTATATTCAAGTGAACTTAAATTATTGAAGAAAACCGTAGAAAGACTAAGTTAAAGTTTTCCACACAAGTCTAAGTATCTTCTTTTAATGTTTGTTGTTGTTAATTAGAAAAACAGCATTGGTATCTGTGTAATTTTAATGATTTAATAACTGTTACCCTTCATGGTAACACATTTTAATAAGTAGTATGAATTTTATGATGCTATTTCATTAGCGTGTCATGAGAATCTTGCTATATGGTGTTTTTTCCAAATGCATTTTTATATGATTATGTTACTAATCCTAATCAACTTCACACCTATGCAGATCAAGCAAGAATAATTGAGATTTGTCAACTTCTAGGTAATGTACAAACTCATTATTCTATTTTGCTCTGTGCCAATTTTTGTTATTCCAATAATATTATTTGATGATCTATTGATTATTCCAGTGACTTTCATTTATTTAAATAAAACTTAAAAGGAAATTTGTGGAAAGGCTTTCACTGACATGACTACAACTAAATTGACATTACTTTTTTATCCTAAATAATACCCGAAAAATAAATTGAAAGGAATTGAGCTAAAATGCTCTTTTCTACATTACAACTGGAAAATGATGAAATAGTCTTTCAAGGATCTACCAAAATCAACAGTACATATTTGAGTGCTCTGTTCTGGGGAGATTTTTTTCATCAATAATATTAACAAGTTTAAAAATCTCTTCCAAGTCAACAAAATTTCAGTTAATGTACTAGTGATGACAACTCTGAATAACTCCTCACTCCACCCCCCAAAATATAATACACATGACCATTTGCATTAAAAATTGTACCAGAGACAGTTTATGAGTTTAATTATTTTTCTTCAAAACCTCAACCAAGGGAAGAGTATATAAAAAGTGAAGTTTCTGCCATCAATGTTTATAAACTACTGAACATACAGTGAGAATAACTTTCTTCAATTTCATGTATATGTGACTAGTGGAGTCTTGTACTTTATCTTTTATTCATCATTAAACAAGGTCTTATATAAAATGATTTAAGCATGAGAAATGAGTCCTTTATTTTAGTTATGTTTTCCTTTAAAGGTTTAAAATTGTGATGTTTTAAATGGCTCATTAAATCTCTATTCTAAATATGTTATTATTTACAAAATTTTTTTTTTCTTTACCAATGTCGATATATCAGAGAATACCATACTGAATACCAAAAGGCTGTGATATAGCAATTGACCACTTTGGGAGGAGAATACACTAAGAACATATTAAATCTGGGCTTTCTGGGTAGCTCAGCTAGTAAAGAAATCACCTGAACTGCAGGAGACCCTGATTTGATTTCTAGGTCTGGAAGATCCCCTGGAGAAGGGATAAGCTACCCACTCCAGTATTCATGGGCTTCCCTGGTGGCTCAGATGGTAAAGAATATGCAAGAAATTTGAGAGACCTGGATTCCATCCATGGGCTGGGAAGATCCCCTGGAGGGGGGCATGGCAACCCACTCCAGTAGTCTTGCCTGGAGAATCCCATGGACAGAGGAGCCTGGCAAGTTAAAGTCCACGGGGTTGCAAAGAGTTGGACACAACTGAGTGACAAAGCACAGCACAGGACATATTAAATCTACTTCAATTTGCTCTAGAAAAAATTTTAAACTATTGCTTGTATATATCTGCAAAGTATAATTGGAACTTTTAATCAAATGTTTATGAGAGATAAACTAAATTGTCTTCAGTTCAGTCACTCAGTCATGTGCAACTCTTTGCAACCCCATGGATCATGCCAGGCCTCCCTGTCCATCACCAACTCCCGGAGTTTACTCAAACTCCAGTCCATTGAGTCCGTGATGCCATCCAACCATCTCATCCTCTGTTGTCCCCTTTTCCTTCCACCTTCAATCTTTCCCAGCATCAGGGTCTTTTCAAATGAGTCAGCCCTTTGCATCAGGTGGCCACAGTATTGGAGTTTCAGTTTCAGCATCAGTTCTTCCAATGAATATTCAGGACTGATTTCCTTTAGGATTGACTAATTGGATCTCCTTGCAGTCCAAGGGACTCAAGAGTCTTCTCCAACACCACAGTTCAAAAGCATCAATTCTTTGTGCTCAGCTTTCTTTATAGTCCAACTCTCACATCCATACATGACTACTGGAAAAACGAGAACCTTGCATAAACGGACCTTTGTTGGCAAAGTAACAACTCTACTTTTAAATTTGTTGTCTAGGTTGGTCATGACTTTTCTTCCAAGAAGCAAACGTCTTTTACTTTCATGGTTGCAGTCACCATCTGCAGTGATTTGGGAGCCCCCCAAAATAAATTCTGTCACTATTTCCATAGTTTTCCCATCTATTTGAAGTGAAGTGATGGGACCAAATGCCATGATCTTGGTTTTCTGATGTTGAGTTTTAAGCCAACATTTCACTCTCCTCTTTCACTTTTATCAAGAGGCTCTTTAGTTCTTCACTTTCTGCCATATATGTGGTATCATCTGCATATCTGAGGTTATTGATATTTCTCCTGGCAATCTTGATTTCAGCTTGTACTTCATCCAGCCCAGCATTTCACATGATGTACTCTGCATATAAGTTAAATAAGCAGGGTGACAATATACAGTCTTCACATACTCCTTTCCCAATTTGGAACCAGTCTGTTGTTCCATGTATGGTTCTAACTCTTGTTTCTTGACCTGCATACAGATTTCTCTGGAGGCAGGTCAGGTAGTCTGGTACTCCTAGCTCTTCAAGAATTTTCCACAGTTTGTTATGATCCACACAGTCAAAGGCTTTGGCATAGTCAATAAAGCAAAAGTAGATGTTTTATTCTAGAACTCTCTTGCTTTTTCGATGATCCAATAGATGTTGGCAATTTGATCTCTGGTTCCTCTGCCTTTTCTAAATCCAGCTTGAACATCTGGAATTCCATGTTTCCTGAAACTGTTGAAGCCTGGCTTGGAGAATTTGGAGCATTACTTTGCTAGTGTGTAATATGAATGCAATTGTGTGGTAGTTTGAACATTCTTTGGCATGCCTTTCTTTCGGATTAGAATGAAAACTGGACTTTTTCCAGTCCCGTGGCCACTGCTGAGTTTTCCAGGTTTTACTAGCATATTGAGTGTAGCACTTTCACAGCTTCATCTTCTAGGATTTGAAATAGCTCAACTGGAATTCCATCGCCTCCACTAGCTTTGTCCATAGTGATGTTTCCTAAGGTCCACTTGACTTTGCATTCTAGGATGTCTGGCTCTAGGTGAGTGATGACACCATTGTGATTATCTGGGTCATGAAGATCTTTTTTGTATAGTTCTCCTGTGTATTCTTGCCACGTCCCTTCTTAATATCTTCTGCTTCTGTTATGTCCGTACCATTTCTGTCAAAACAATCTCATACAAATCATAAGTCTTTCACTAATATTTAGCCCAGTATACAAGCAAGAAACTGATGCAGATGTAGCATTTGTATATGACTCCCCAAATCCAACAGATGGAGCTTCCAATATTCGTTTTGCCTTTTTTGGTATTTTCTGTGACACATGTGATTAGCCCAGGAAATATAGGCTTGGTGTTTTGAGAGTTGGTGTGTAGCTAACTTCCCCTCTTCACTGCTGCCTTGCTTCATAAATATATTTATTGCATATTTATTAAAAATAAGCAATTTCATAGAGCAGATAGAGCTTAATCAAGGCATTTTCAGATGCTTACTTAGTGCATCCTGAATTCTTAGAAACAAACTTAATATTACAAACTCTAACATCCCCTAATGATTTATAATAGAGTTTATCATGTCCCATGAGACAAATCCAGTCCACCATCTTCTTTTATATGTCCTTTGACCTAATAAATAAATAAATAAATGTTTTCTTATTTTTTTAAATAGTGGTCAAAAATTCAAAAGAGCAATCATAATTTAATAAATGTGAAATGTATAGAATTCACATTTTAGTCTCCATAAATAATATTTTATTGGAACACAGTCATGTGCATTCAGTATTGTCCATGACTATTTCCTTTTTAGAGTATCACAGTTGAATAGTGGTGTCAAATATCTTATGATTACATTTTAAAGCCTAAAATATTTGCTATCTGATCCCTTACAGAAAAAGTTTGCTGAAACCCTGGTTTAGCAAGTGGTCTGATAGAGTCACAGGCACTTCAGGCATCCTTGAGGAGAAAGGGAGCAAGTTACAGAGTTGCTTAACTTTTTCTTCCCTTACCTATAAATATTTATGTTAACATATCCTTATCAAAACTCTCCAAATAATGTTTTAAATAACCATCAGAAATGAAAACATGTAAACATAATATTCATATTACAATAACTATCCCATTTATTTTTCTTTACAAAAATCATCCTAAATATTTCATTGATGGACTAATATGAAAAACACAGGTATGCCTACAGTAGGTTTTTCTCGGCCAGTAGCATTAAGTTTATTTAATGGCTGGAATTTAGTTAAACTGACTTTACTAGAGATATTAGCTATTATAGCACAATTCTGATTTTTTAAAATTTATATGTGTGAGAATTGAAACATCAAGATTAAAACAAGACTGTAGATGCTTTACATTGTTCAGTCGACTGCTGGTGGCAATTACATTATATCTAAATCTGGGAAAGAGCTTCTAATCAGAAAAAAAAATGTTAATATAGAAAATGTTTTCAGGAGTACTTATATATCAGGATAACATTACAATGTGTTGTGTTTTCCTAATTAAGTGATAAGTATTAAAGTATAAATAATTATCATAGAAAAAAGATCAAGAAAGGAATGATAGTTATGATTGGGTACCAAAAGAATTGAAAAGCAGATAAAATATACACCAGAAAAGACTTTCAGTTTAAGGAGTCAAAATGTGTGAGAATAAAACTAGTTTTAGGGAATTTCAGTCACTGGCGAGCTGAGTCACTAGATTATAGGCAAAAGCACAAGTTGGAGAAAAGTTACTGCCTCACTTACACAAGGAACACTGAGCTAGAAGTCTTCTGATGGTGTGGTGATGAGAGAAATTAGATGCCATTAGAATAAACTATAATAGTTACAAACAATGGACAATCTAACGATGAATCTTCAAATGCAACAGAGAAAAGAGTTAAAGATGAATGGGCAAAGTTTTGTTTTATAAAGAAATTTAGACATAAATCCCATAACATTTCTTCCAAGTTCCTATTGTTTTATTTCCTTTATAAAAATGCTTTGTACATATTATTAGGAATTTAGCGGTTCATAAAGTAGATTCATGAACATGTATTTATTGAAAATATTATTCCAGTGACTGGATTTTTAAAGAAAAATAATGCTAAAAAAATTTAGAAGTTTTTCCAGGTGGGAAATAGGAGAACTTAATACAAAGTGTTTTTAATTAAGCCATTTTATTGAAGAGTGAAAAACCTGTTTTTTAGCTGTTTTATTTTGAAAGGACAAAACCTACAAAAGGAATCACAGTGTAATCACAATGTAACCAAAGCAACTATACCTTATACTTGAGCAATTTTAAAAGCTTTCTACAAAGATCCAGGTGATTTGTAGAGACTGACAATATTGTCAATATTTTTGTTATTTATCTAATCAATAAACTTGTTCTCCAGGGATATAAATTCTAAGGAAGTTCTTGAGTGCTAAAGTGTGGTCATAGGGCAGTCTGCCATCAATATGGTATTTATAGCTTTGACTGCAGCAGAAGAAAATGGATCCATGTGAGGACTGAATAAAACCAGTTGGGTTGCAATTTAAAAATAATGTCCCAATGACTGGTCATTTGAAAACATATGGGAGGACAAAGGATGGATAAATACTTCTTGTTTCAAGAACAAAAGCATTTCACCTAAATGATTTAGTTGAGTTATAAATTGTCACACGTCTTGCAATTTTTTTTACAAACTCCAAACAATCATTAACTGAGAGATATCATTGACTTCCCAGCTGTATGTTTTTTATCTTGTATTTTTGTTTCCTACATGCTATCTCCAAGTTACCATGGTTGAATAAACCCTTGATGACATTCATTTTATTGCTTCTGTGATAGTCACCTTAATTCTAAGATAAATTGTCACTTGTCAGATACAATAATATTTTTGTTGTGTTTTTTACAAACTTTCAATTTTTTAATTCCTTCTTCATATTAATTTACACCTTTCTATTCATATAAAAATTGAACCACCAATCAGTAATAATTCCTTTATTATTTTTAGTGAATAGTATTCACTAAATATATTCACTAAATATTTAGGCCTAATATTCAGTGTTAAATAACTAAATACCAAATATAGGTAGTAAGATTAGTATATTGATTCTTTTTAAAACAATTTCCTTGACTTCACAGGTCAAATGTTGTGGCCTCAGAGTACGCCTTATGCCATCTTTGTAACACTTTTTACATGGCTTTGAATCAAAAGGATAAGCTTTCAGTAGAATAGGATCCGAAGAGCTATTGTAATTCTTCATTCTTCTTCCAGGGTGAGATGGATAAAGTCATTTTTCAACTCAGAGACTCTGGTGTCCCTTTAGTCTCTGATGGTTGAAATTTAGGAGTGCATTCACAGTACTAGTTAGAGGACAAGTACTGATCAGTTGTTTGTCTGCAATGATTTTTAAATTAATAAGCCTCTCTTCATTTCCCAGATCACATTTTTTTTTCTTTTTTTAAATACAGTCACTTCTTGAATTTCCTGCTTCTTTGCTGAGGGTTTCTTTCTAATCCAATGCACTTTCTTCTTTCTCACCAGTTACAGTTGTAAAATAAAAGTAGATTTTTATCACATTCCTGATTACAAGCAGAAAAATCCACATTTCGGTAGAAGCATTTATTTTCTTTTTTTTTAAAGTATCTCTTAAGATTCATGTTTAATTTCATGGCTGCAGTCACTGTGTGCAGTGATTTTGGAGTACAAGAAAATAAAGTCTGTCACTGTTTCCATCTTTTTCCCCATTTATTTGCCATAAAGTTATGGGACCGGATGCCATGATCTTTGTTTTATGAATGTTGAGTTTCAAACTAACCTTTTCACTCTCCTTTTTCACTTTCATGAAGAGGCTATTTAGTTCCTATTTGCTTTCTGCCATTAGGATGGTGTCATCTGCATGTCTGATGTTATTGATTTTTCTCCTGGCAATCTCAATTCAAGCTTCAGCTTCCTCCAGCCCAGCATTTCACATGATGTACTCTGCATATAAGTTAAATAAGCAGGGTGGCAATACACAGCTTTCATGTACTCCTTTCCAATTTTGAGCCAGTCCTTTGTTCCATGTATGCTTCTTGACCTGCACACAGGTTTCTCAAGAGGCAGGTAAGGTAAGGTGGTCTGATATCCTCATCTCTTTAAGAATTTTCCACAGTTTGTTGTTATCCACACAATCAAAGGTTTTAGCGAGTCAGTGAGGCAGAAGTAGATGTTTCTCTGGAATTCCTTTGCATTTTCTATGATCCAGCATTGTGGGTACTTTGATCTCTGGCTCCTCTGCCTTTTCTAAATCCAGCTTGCACATCTAGACGTTCATGGTTCACATACTGTTGAAGTCTAACTTGTCATGTATGAAATGTTCCCTTGGTATCTCTAATTTTTTCAAAGAGATCTCTAGTCTTTCTCATTCTATTGTTTTCCTTTTCTTCTTTGCATTGTTTGCTTAAGAAGGCTTTCTTATCTCTCCTTGCTATTCTTTGGAACTCTGCATTCAGATGGGTATATCTTTTCTTTTCTCCTTTGCCTTTAGCTTCTTTTCTTTCTCTGCTATTTGTAAGGCCTCCTCAAACAGCCATTTTGCCTTTTTGCATTTCTTTTCCTTGGTTTTGGTCACTGCCTCTTGTACCATGTTACAAACCTCTGTCCATAATTATTCAGGCACTCTGTCTTGTCAGATCTAATCCCTTGAGTCTATTTGTCACTTCCACTGTATAATCATAAGACATTTGATTCAGGTCAAATGCAGAGTTCCAAAGAATAGCAAGGAGAGATTAAAAGGCCTTCCTCAGCTATCAGTGCAAAGAAATAGAGAAAAATAATAGAATACGAAAGACTAGAGATCTCTTCAAGAAAATTAGAGATACCAAGGGAACATTTCATGCAAAGATGGGCTCGATAAAGGACAGAAATGGTAGGGACCTAACAGAAGCAAAAGATATTAAGAAGAGGTGGCCATAATACACAGAAGAACTCTACAAAAAAGATCTTCATGACCCAGATAGTCACGATCGTGTGATCACTCACCTAGAGCCAGACATCCTGGAATGTGAAGTCAAGTGGGCCTTAGGAAGCATCACTATGAATAAAGCTAGTGGAGGTGATGGAATTCCAGTTGAGCTATTTCATATCCTGAAAGATGATGCTGTGAAAGTGCTGCACTCAATATGCCAGCAAATTTGGAAAACTCAGCAGTGGCCACAGGACTGTCAGTTTTCACTCCAACCCCAAAGAAAGGCAATTCCAAAGAATGCTCAAACTACCGCACAATCACACTCATCTCACACACTAGTAAAGTAATGCTCAAAATGCTCCAAGCCAGGCTTCAGCAATATGTGAACCGTGAACTTTCACATGTTCAAGCTGGTTTTAGAAAAGTCAGAGGAACCAGAGATCAAATTGCCAACATCTGCTGGATCATTAAAAAACAAGAGAGTTCCAGAAAAACATCTATTTCTGCTTTATTGACTATACCAAAGCCTTTGACTGTGTGGATCACAATAAACTGTGGAAAGTTCTGAAAGAGATGGGAATACCAGACCACCTGACCTGCCTCTTGAGAAACCTGTATGCAGGTCAGGAAGTAACAGTTAGAACTGGACATGGAACAACAGACTGGTTCCAAATAGGAAAAGGAGTACGTCAAGGCTGTATATCATCACCCTGCTTATTTAACTTATATGCAGAGTACATCATGAGAAACGCTGGACTGGAAGAAGCACAAGCTGGGCTCAAGATTGCCAGGAGAATTATCAATAATCAGATATGCAGATGATACCACGCTTATGGCAGAAAGTGAAGAAGAACTAAAGAGCCTCTTGATGAAAGTGAAAGAGCAGAGTGAAAAAGTTGGCTTAAAACTCAACATTCAGAAAACTAAGATCATGGCATCTGGTCCCATCACTTCATGTCAAATAGATGGGAAAATAGTGGAAACAGTGACTGACTTTATTTTGGGGGGCTCCAAAATCACTGCATATAGTGACTGCTGCCGTGAAATTAAAAGATGCTTACTCCTTGGAAGGAAAGTTATGATTAACCTAGAGAGCATACTAAAAAGCAGAGACATTACTTTGTCAACAAAGGTCCATCTAGTCAAGGCTAGACTAGATGGTTTTTCCAATAGCCATGTATGGATGTGAGAGTTGGACTATAAAGAAAGCCGAGTGCTGAAGAATTGATGCTTTTGAACTGTGGTGTTGGAGAAGACTCTTGAGAGTCCCTTGGACTGCAAGGAGATCCAACCAGTCCATCCTAAAGGAGATGAGTCCTGGATGTTCATCAGAAGGACTGATATTGAAGCTGAAACTCCAACACTTTGGCCACCTAATGCAAAGAGCTGACTCATTTGAAAAGACCCTGATGCTGCAAAAGATTGAGGGCAGGAAGAGAAGAGACGACAGTGGATGAAATGGTTGGATGGCATCGTCGACTCAATGGACATGAGTTTGGATAGACTGCAGGAGTTGGTGATGGACAGGGAGGCCTGACATGCAGTGGTTCATGGGGTCACAAAGAGTCGGACATGGCTGAGCGACTAGACTGAGCTGAACTGAAAGGTTGAGTGGTTTTGCCTACTTTCTTCAATTTAAGTCTGAATTTTGCAATAAGGAGTTCATGATCTGTGCAAGAGTTAGCTTCTGGTTTTGTTTTTGCTGACAGTATAGAGCTTCTTCATCTTTGGCTGCAAAGAATATAATGAATCTAAATTAGATATTGACTATCTGGTGGTGTCCATATGTAGAGTCATCTCTGGTGTTGTTGGAAGAGAGTGTTTGCTATAACCAGTGCATTCTCTTGGAAAAACTCCTGTTAGCTTTTGCCCTGCTTCATTTTGTACTCCCATGCCAAGCTTGCCTGTTACTCCAGGTATCTCTTGACTTTCTACTTTTGCATTCCAGTCCCCTATGATGAAAAGGACAGTTTTTAATATGTGTTACTTCTAGAAGGTCTTTCAGGTCTTCATAGAATTGTCCAATTTCAACAAATGTTGAAAGCATATTAAAAAGCACAGACATCTCTTTGCCAACAAAAGTCCTTGTAGTCCAAGCTTTAGTTTTTCCGATAGTCATGTATGTATGTGAGAGTTGGACCATAAAGAAGGCTGAATGCCAAAGAATTGATACTTTCGAACTATAGTGCTGGAGAAGACTCTTGAGAGCTCCTGGACTGCAAGGAGATCAAACCAGTCAATCCTAAAGGAAATCAACCCTGAATATTCATTGGAAGGGCTGATGTTGAAGCTGAAGTCCAATACTTTGGCCACCTGATGTGAAGAGCTGACTCATTGGAAAATACCCTGATTCTGGGAAAGATTGAGGATAGGAGGAGAATGGAGCCAACGGAGGATGAGATGGTTGGATGGCATCATCTACTCAATGGACATGAGTGAGCTACCTCTGGGAGATAATGAAGGACAGGGAAACGTGGCGTGCTGCAATCCATGTGGTCTCTAAGAGTCAGACACAACTGAGCTACTGAACGACAGTGGTGGTGGTTTAGTTGCTAAGTCGTGTCCAACTCTTGTGACCCCATGGTCTGTAGCCCACCAGGCTCCTCTCTCCATAAGATTTTCCAGGCAAGAACACTATTTCCTTCTCCAGGGCATCTTCCTGACCCAGGTACTCAACCCGCGTCTCCTGTACTGCAGGCAGTTTCTTTATAGACTGAGCTACCAGGGAAGCCAGAACAACAATGAGATTCACTGATTTGAAGAGATGCCCTATAGAGAAAGGACAGAGTGCTGCATAGATGTTTATTGTATATTATGTCTAATAGATTGCTATGAGTAATCCACAGCTAGTCTTTGTGTCTAAACACAGTATATACCTCTGGTTCTTGAAGAATTGACTATTTCAGTTAGCTTTCACTAAAAATGCATAGAGAGAGCTGATTCCTGCATGCTTTTTAGAACTCTTTTAAACAGTGCATCATCAGTATTGACATTTGCCATAAGTCTATGTAGTTACTCTTTTTATACTAATAAAGACACATTTGAAAAGTTTTAGATTGTTTTATTATTTTTGATACTTTACAAGTATGTTTTTGTGAAACTTTATTATTACTACTTTGATTATTAATTTAGTTATCTTTCAGTGTATTTTTTAAAATATCATTGAGTTCTTTTTACACTGGGATATGAAAATCAGTAGGTTCACTATAAAATCTTTTCTTCCACATAGGTGAGTACTAGTTAAAATAACTTGAGAATATTTAGACTATAAGGTAAATACCTAACATCTTACCATATTGAACAGGAAGCTTCATAAATTAGCAATTACCTGTTCTCCCTGCCTTACTCAAGCACATGTATTGTGTCAACCATTGTAGTAATAGCTAATAAGACCTTCCCTGTCCTTCAAGAGTGCACAGTTTGGTAGGAAAAATGGGCAGTGCAACTTTACCAGATCCTTGGGAGTTCTAAAGTATTGTCTTTAATACATTTTTTTTTTTCCCACGTAAAGTGAATGTTGCTCAGTCATATCCAACTGTTTATGACTCCATGGACTGTAGCCTGCCAGGTTCCTCTATCCATGGGATTCTCCAGGGAAGAAAACTATTATGGGTAGCCATTCCCTTCTCCAGCTGATTTTCCCAACTGAGGGATTAAACCCAGGTCTCCTGCATTGCAGGCAGAGCCACCAGGGAAACTCTAAAACCATATATTATTTTTTTCTCTTTTTTATCCTGTGATGAGAAATCCTTGTCTGTCTGAGGAATTTCTTCTCCTTTAAAATCAATAAAGATGTCAATTATGCACCCCATGAAGCCTACCAATGGTCACAATAGAGTATTGATCATTCTTTCATAGAAGGTCCCATAGTGTTTGTTTACTGTTCTATACTATATTTCTTTAGTTGTTTCAAGCATACTTATTTATAAATTCCATTTCATGCCTCTATCATCTGGAGTCATAGTCAAATCCTGTTGTTTATTGGCCTTCTCAGTCACTCATGAAAAACTTTCTTGTGTGTTAATAATTCATACTCATTAAGATTTAGTTTGGAGAAATTCTCTGCGGTGTAAGTTGAGAGAATGTCTCTCAGGAACAAATTGAGGTAAACAACAAAGTTCTAATGTATAGCACAAGGAACTATTTTCAATATCCTATGATAAACCATGTGGAAAAGAATATATTAAAATAGAATGTATTTATATATATATATATATATATATATATACACACACATATGTATATGCATGTTTATATCCATATCCATATACCACCCCATAAACATTCAGTTATATATGTTTAACTAAATCATTTTGCTGTACAGCAGAAATTAACATTGAAATCAACTATACTTAAATTTCAAAAAAGAGTAAATTGATATTGGATCTACTCAAGCCATCCTGTGGTATCGTTAGCGAAGAATTACTTTTTGTTCATTAAATATATTTCTCATTTTCCTATGCTGGTTAGGGACACTTTTTTTGTAGTATATTCTATGACTAAGATTGCTGTTTTTCACTGATTTTACTCATATGTGGGGTCTCATTTTAACTTACCTTGAGTTGGCCCATTAACCTCATCTCCTATGGACTTAAAATTCCAGCTCCCAAGAGTACAAATGCCAAGAACACTTTTTCTCCCTAAGCTCTTATTCAATGTCTGATTTTCAGTTCTTTGTTTTTTGACCCTCTAATAAATAATTCCCTTTCAACTTGTAAGCTTAGGAATGCATCTAAGAAAGATTTTTGTTATACTTTAATCTAACATTTTTAAACTAGGAAAGTGACATGTTGCATATTCTTAACATCACTTTTACTTTGAGCTTTGTGCATAAAATATTTTGAAAACTCAGTGTACTCATTTTTGAGAAGCTATTTTGCAAAATAGAATAAATTTACTTTTACATAAATCTTATTTAAAAATTTGAACAATTAAATTTTTCTCTATATATATATTTTACAAATATTTTAAAATTCAAAATCTATAGATAATCATGCATAATGTCTAAAGATTATTTGCTAATTTAGATAATGACTGTAGTTTTAGGCCAATTAATCTGAAAAGATGTAAACTCAAACAATGTTGCATAAAATAAAACTAGAGAATAAGAATAAAAAAAAATTGGTGTGCTTGCTAGAAGGACACAAAAATGCCTGAATGATAAAAAATTAAGGAAAATTATGAATTATTTCCCTGTTCAACCAGCAGATGTCATGTTTGCTTGTCAAAGCCTATGGTTATTATAACGGTATTTCCTTAGCATTACTATGTGTACTATGTGCTTCTTACAAAATGAGTATATAAATATTACATGTGAGTGGCTCTTAAAGCAGAGAGAAAATTTGTGGGTTTTTTTTCTTTTTTTTTTGCTTCTAAGATAGATTTCTCAGATGAAGTCAGAAAGCATTTTTCTTTTATCACGTTTATCCAAAATATAGATATGCTTTCTCTGAGACATAGCAAGCAAGTCCATATTTAACCATAACTACTCAAAATCATTTCTTATCAGTAATTATTTATTGCCAACCAATATTACTTGTGAACTATCTAAGAATGCTTTTTTCCTCTTCTAAAAAAAATTCTAGAAAAAAAGTGATGTAATTATTCAACTAAAATAAAATTTTATATCAACATATATTGTTACCTTTTCTATTCTGTTCCATAACTTATCTGTCATACAAGATATTGGAGTTGGTAATCTCTATTTCTTTCTCTAATGTAATATTTCCTGAAAATATATTATATATGATATCACTCATATATAATGTAGACATGTCAGTACAAATAAAATATTTCAAGAATACATTGAAAAGTCTTTATATTAATCTACCATTAAATATAAAGATGGTGATGAAATGTTACGGGAAAATATGATCTACTTGGAATATTTAAATGAGGGTTAGATTGTGTCTTAATTTTTCACAACCTTGAAAATGGGATTTTGATAAATAAATTCATATTATTAACATAGGTCATGCCGATTGTTTTCTAACTTCAGTGTCAAACTGCTTCAATAATGTGAAAAGTATTTATTTAGATAAACAATCAGTTCTAGGATTATGC
Source organism: Cervus canadensis (assembly GCF_019320065.1). Lineage (NCBI taxonomy): Eukaryota > Metazoa > Chordata > Mammalia > Artiodactyla > Cervidae > Cervus > Cervus canadensis. The sequence goes on from NC_057391.1 coordinate 34,763,802, forward strand.
CAATTTGCATTTATGACATGCAGCCAATACCAATGTGCCAGTTCCTCTGATGGCAGTCAATAAAAGATAGAACTAGACTACAGATAATATTGACTTGTCCAAAAAGTTCAATAGGGTTTTATCTAATGTCTTTGGCCAATCCAATAGATATATTAATTGGAATTTATAAATAAATTTAATTGTGCTTAAAACAATTGAAGTAATAGAAGAAACAGCAATCAAATACTTCATAGCACCTTATAGACTTGAGACTGAGCCCTATCTTAAAGGCCTTTTTGTTGACAATCGTCCACCCATTTCATCCCTGTTAAATGGTAGTTAGGTATTGACTAAATAACTCTCAGTTCAGTTAAGTCTCTCAGTCATGTCTGACACTTTGCAACCCCATGGACGACAGCACACCAAGCTTCCCTGTCCATCACCAACTCCTGGAGCTTACCCAAACTCATGACCATCAAGTCAGTGATGCCATCTAACCACCTTATCCTCTGTCGTCCCCTTCTCCTCCTGCCTTCAATCTTCCCCAGCAACAGGGTCTTTTCAAATGAGTCAGTTGTTTACATCAGGTGGCCAAAGTATTGAATTTCAGCTTCAGCATCAATCCTTCCAATGATTCAGGACTGATTTCCTTCAGGATTCACTGGTTGAATCTCCTTGCATTCCAAGGGACTCAAGAGTCTTCTGCAACACCACAGTTCAAAAGCATCAATTCTTCAGTGCTCAGCTTTCTTTATAGTCCAACTCTCACATCCATACATGACTACTGGAAAAACCATAGCTTTGACTGGATGGACCTTTGTTGGCAAAGTAATGTCTCTGCTTTTTAATATGCTGTCTAGGTTGGTTATAACTTTTCTTCCAAGAAGTAAGCGTCTTTTAATTTAATGGCTGCAGTCACCATCTGCAGTGATTTTAGAGCCCAAGAAAATAAATTCTCTCACTGTTTCCATTGTTTCCTCATCTATTTGCCATGAAGTGATGGGACCAGATGCCATGATCTTAGTTTTCCGAATGTTGAGTTTTAAACCAAATTTTTCACTCTCCTCTTTGATTTTCATCAAGAGGCTGTTTAGTTTTTTGCTTTTTGCCATAAGCGTGGTGTCATCTGCATATCTGAGGTTATTGATATTTCTCCTAGCAATCTTGATTCCAGCTTGTGCTTCATCCAGCCCAGCATTTCGCATGATGTACTCTGCATATAAGTTAAATATGCAGGGTAACTATATACAGCCTTCACATATTCCTTTCCCAATTTGGAATGAATCTGTTGTTCCATGTATGGTTCTAACTCTTGTTTCTTAACCTGCATACAGATTTCTCAGGAGGCAGGTCAGGTGGTCTGGTATTCCATCTCTTTAAGAATTTTCCACAGTTTGTTGTGACCCACACAGTCAAAGGCTTTGAAATAGTCGATAAAGCAGTTATCATCATAAAGCAGAAGTAGATATTTTTCTGGAACTCTTTTGCTTTTTCAATAAGCTAACAGATGTTCACAATTTGATCACTGGTTCCTCTGCCTTTTAAATCCAGTTTGAACATCTGGAAGTTCATAGTTCACATACTGTTGAAGCCTGGCTTGGGGAATTTTGAGCATTATTTTGCTAGCGTGTGAGATTAGTGCGATTGCCTGGTAGTTTGAACATTCTTTGGCATTTCCTTTCTTTGGGATTGGAATGAAAACTGACCTTTTCCAGTCCTGTGGCCACTGCTGAGTTTTCCAAATTTGCTGACATATTGAGTGCAGCAGTTTCACAGCATAATCTCTGAAGATTTGAAATAGCTCAACTGGAATTCCATCACCTCCATTAGCTTTGTTCATGGTGATGCTTCCTAAGGCCCACTTGACTTTGCATTCCAGGATCTCTGACTCTAGGTGAGTGATCACACCATTGTGATTATCTGGGTCATGAAGATCTTTTTCGAATAGTTCTTCTGTGTATTTTTTCCACCTCTTCTTAATATCTTCTGCTTCTGTTAAGTCCATACTATTTCTGTCCTTTATTGTGCCCATCTTTGCATGAAATGTTCCCTTGGTATCTCTAGTTTTCTTGAAGAGACCTCTAGTCTTTCGTATTCTATTGTTTTCCTCTATTTCTTTGCATTGATCACTGAGGAAGCCTTTCTTATCTCTCCTTGCTATTCTTTGGAAGTCTGCATTCAAATGGGTATATTTTTCCTTTTCTCCTTTGTCTTTAGCTTCTCTTTTTTTCTCAGCTGTTTATAAGAACTCCTCAGACAACCATACCTTTAGTGAAGGAAAAATTCATAGTCCATATTCAGAGAGGATTGCTAGAACGTTCCTAAATCAGAATATGCATCCTTTTACTAGCTACTCACTGGCTTTCATCTTTCATAGATCTGTTAAAATATAGCCTGATTCTCTTTCTCTGTGATGGAGTTTCAACTCTCAGAAAACTTCATTTGCCAGTTTTTGAAGAATTTTTTTTTTCTTTTTCATGCTAAATAGCCTCTGGTTGTGACTTTATTCTTTTGTTATTTCTGTTTGAATTCCTAATTTTTTTATGAAAAAACAAATGATAGCACTAAATCTAATACCCTTTGTATTTCCCTCTTGGCTAAGTTACAAAAGCAATCCCCTCTTTCCCTGCTCCCCTCAATTAAAAGGCAAAAATAAAAAGCAATAAATAAAATGAAAAACCAACCATTGATACTGTTACCTCCTCAATTCAATCTAAACAGTAATTTCTAATGAAAACACTATATATTGACATTACTCACTTAAACAGCTCATTACTTCATTTTTATATTTTGGAAGTTTACTTGTAATCAAAACCCCTCACTCATTATATAGGCTTCTATCAAATGTACCTCCTTAATAACCATTTGGGAAATTTTGTCTCAAATGCAAGTTGTCAATGACATTTTGGATATTGATTCCTTCATTCAGTATATTGTATTCCTCTCATCTCAATTTTGCCAAGTGTTGTGAACATGAATTTGCACTATCATTTAGTTAGTAATAAGTAAAAAATATACAAAGTAAAGAAGCAATAAACAAATGTGATGGCTCTTTTCCTCCTATGCAAGACAATTTGTATAGAATTAATAATCCATTTTCAATTAAAATGAATGAACATTCATAGAACATTTTAAAAAGTACACAATGTTGATGTAAGACTTTACCAAATGTTATTAAAATTCAGATATTTAATTAAAGGTATTTAATTTTACTAATAAATTTATCAGAAATTAACTTCAGTTCGTCTAACATTTTTTTCCTAGTAAACCTCTCTAGGGTAATAGAGACCATAAATTTCATTCTTCGCCTTCAAAATTCATTCTTTAAACTATCTGTTATAAATTCTTATGAATCAGCTCTTGTGCAATCCCTAGATGTTAGGTGATTAATGATGAAGAAAAAGAAAATCAGGTAAGAAAATTCCCTGCAAGTAGGAACCCAGGAGGAAAACCTCAGGAGGACATTTAATATTTAACCTAATTTCAAAAAAAAAAAAGTCTGTTGAATAATTTACAATTTATTAAATCATAAATCCAGTAAAAATTGTAAAGCTATCTGAAAGGTCTGAGAAAATGGAAGCAATTTCTAGGAAGACAGAGGCCATACCTCTTTGTTCATTGCCTAGAACACTACTCACCATTCAATAGACACTCAATAAATATTGATTTAATAGATAAATGTATTATTGGTAAAATATAGGGTGTAGAAAGTCTATATTTCAGATTATTAATGAGTTGGACCTATAATTCCCAATGGTTTGTACATTTTCAATTTGGTGATTAAAAGAAAAAGCTGAGATGATTTATTTATGTTATATACACTATGTGTACCTCACATATGGGGACTTCCCTGGTGGTTCAGTGGTAAGGAATCCACAGGGATCTGCAATGCAGGAGATGCGGGTTCAGTCCTAGGTTGGGATGATCCCATGGAGGAGGGTGTGGCAACCCACTCCAATGTTCTTGCCTAGAGAATTTCATGGACCAGAGGATCCCGGTTCCTGTTAGGCTACAGTCCCTAGGGTCTCAAAGGGTCAGATACGACTGAAGCGACTTAGCACACACACATGTCACATATCCTTAAAATCTAAAAAAAGAAAAAGAAACTTTCTTTTATTGATCAAAGTTCTTGTGTTGTTAAGGTTTTATTTGGTTAATTTCAATTTATTGACATGGATAATATAAACACAGATTGTCATATGCAGTGATTTTTTTTGGCAGAGTTGCATTCACTTGCTGATAAAGTTTTTGGCTGCTCTATGATGACCTAAATGAGAAACAAATCCAAAAAAGAGGGGATATATGTATATGTTTAGTTGTTTCACTTTGCTGTACAGAGGAAACTAACACAGCATTTTGAAACAACTATGCTCCAATGGAAATATTTAAACATATATAAATGAAATCTATCTATATGCCTATGGTTAGCAAGATTATATTTCCAAGTCTGGCCTCTCCTGCATTTTAGTCCAATGTATCTCACTTGATGTCTCCATTGACATCATTCAGATTGTTCAAAAATGATTTCCTGACCCCTCAAATTGATCCTCCCATAGCTTTTCACATCAGTTGATGGAAATTCCATTCTTCTGATTGCTTACACCAAAAAACTTGTAGTCATTCTTGGGTCTTCTCTTCCTCTCACACTTCATCAAACTTACCAGGAAATCATCTTGCATCTGTTCTCAAATTCTCCAGAAATTAATTTGAATTTAATCATATGACTTTTTAAATATAAGAATTACTTATGGAACATGAAGTAGAAAGTAATAAAAGGTACAAAAAGAGTAATTAGATTTGGCTGTAATATACATTTAAATTTAAGGACGCTTTCTGTTTCTAGGAAAGGCCTATGCTCCAGAATTCTATTATGATACCTACAATCCTGTGTGGCAGAACAGACACCGCGTTTACTCCTACAGTCTACAGTGGACTCAAATGAATCCTGATGCAGTGGATCGGATTGTTGCATACCGGTTGGGTATTAGGCAGGTGAGGAATTTAATTATCTTCTTTTGTGCTTATGTGATTCTCTTTGAAGATCTTGTTAGGATGATGTGTTGATATAAAATTTCAATCATTTTTCAATGAATTTCAGACCACATTTTTTTCTAAATCAAAGATAACATTATACTACCCAGAACTGTTTCAAATTATTTACAAATCTTTGAAATTCATTTATGCATTTTTACCATGATGTGAGACATACTAAAGCGAGCTTTCTGAAATACTTCATCATTTAGATATGCTATAGAAATTACATGGCATAATTTCTATGAAAGAAACTTATTTAACATGTGCTTACATTTACCTGCACTGAGTAATTCTTTGTCTCATTTCCTAAACTAGAAATCCTACATATTTTTATTCTCAGAGATTCAAAGTATCTCTGATTTTTAAAAGCTAATTTAATGTATCTGAAGAATAGAAATATTTTGGTAAAATGAGAAAAAACAATGAGGTAAGATGTTTTCCTAAAGTAGCTGAAGATTATAGAGTCTGTAAAAATATCACAGCTTTTTCAAATGAACCAATGTTAAATTCAGTTATCCTTTGCTGGTTTAAATGATATATTTTTTTAACTTAAATGTAGGTCTTTTCATTATTTCCTGTTATATAGGAAGTTATCTGGAAAGATTGTTTCAGCATAACAAAACATTTCTGAAGATTTGTTTGATTATCACATAAGCTGTTAGCTTTCTTTACATCTTTGTATTATGCAGAGATTTGCAAAATGTTTTTTCCACTTTCATAGCTAAATCATATGATAGCATTTTGAGTTTCAAAAGTAGAGAAGACAGAATTTGCTTAGAGAAAGATTGATCCATCACCACCAATCCATTCAGTCTCACCATCATAAAACCATTTTTTTTAATCTTGTTAACAAAGTTTTAATAAAAGACTATGCAAGATACATCATTAAAATTAAGATACATTTTAAGTTGAATATCTTTATCCTTCTTGTCTAAGTATTCACAGGTCACAGGAATGGTAGGCAGGAATTGTTCATTTGGAAATTTTCTCTATTACTCTTATTTATTTTGGTCGCTAAGTAAATACCAAATACATGTCAAAATTGTTTGTTCTATTATACTTGCTAGAATTTAATGGTAATTTTTCTTGATAGGAAGGATAGAAACAAAAAAGTTCAGCAGCCCTTTCTCCCCCAGTTTATTGGCTTATCCTTTTCTTTTTCTTTTCTCAACATAGTTAATGTTTTTAGATCTTTTATATTTAGAGCATCTTAGCACATTCTTGACTTTAGATACCTCACATTACTTTCCAAGTCTTTACCAAATGATTGGGCGATCATATTTATCTTTTATTACGTAATTTAAAAAAAAAAAAAAAGAACCCCAGGTGGCACTCGTGGTAAAGAACCTGCCTGCCAGTGCAGGAGAAATAAGAAATGCAGGTTCGATGCCTGGTTCAGGAAGATGCCTTGCTGGAGGGCATGGCAATCCACTCCAGTATTCTTGCCTGGAGAATAACACGGACAGATAAACCTGGTGGGCTACAGTCCATAGGGTCGCAAAGAGTCAGACGTGACTGAAGCGACTTAACACAACACACAATGCCAAACTGCAGTGTAAAATTGAATCATTTTATTTATGTGTCTTTTCCTTTTTTCTGGTTATAGGTTGTTTTTCTTTTTTCCAACATTTGAGTCAGAATGTCGTCTTTAATTTCTCACTTTCTTCCTTGGTTATATTTTCGTAGTGTCTGAGTAACTGCCTTTTGCTTCCTGTATGCAGAAGGGCTGTCTGGTTACATCTCCAGAATTAATTTACCCAACCCTACTTATCATTCTCGTCTTTCACTCTAAAAGTCTTAAAACTTTCATCCCCGAAGTCTCCATTATGTATGCAAATCACCTCCTCTATAAATCATATTTGACAGAAGAGTTACCAGCTAAGTCCTCCTCTCAAATGGAGAGATTTTAAACTTCCTCCTAAGAGGGATCCAACTATTTAAAGCCCTTCCTTCTTGCCCATATCTTGTACTCATTATTAATACACTATCTTTTTTAATATTTTTTCCTGGGATTGCCATGCTGTTTTCCAATTAGTTTCTCTTTTTTTAAAATTTTTCTTTCCTGACATAAACATCTCTAAATTCCTGTCTTTGCTTCCTGATCATAAAACTAGTATATAATCCCCTGATATGTGGTGACACACATTTCCCAGTCACTGTGTTCACCCTTGTGAACAAATTAGTTAGGTAATTTCCCCCCATGCTGCTACACTAGAATGCATTATATTTGCATGCATGTATGTGTATAAATTTCTCCTTACTGTGTCTTGCTGAAATTATGAATTTCTTGCACACCTAGCTTCCAATTCTAGCCAATTTAGCCTTATCATTTTGAGCTATATAACCTTGAACACTATTGTTATTTCTGAACATACCAAAGCCTTGACTCCTACCTGGGAAGTCAAAGATAATAATACCTGTCAGGTAATTGGAGTGTAGAGTAAAATATATTCCCCACTTATACCACAGGCCATGTTCCCTTATGCAGGGTACTCCTTACACAAACATCTGTGGTAATTCTTACACTCATCTTCCTAGGATGTGATAACAGTTTTTGTTTTGTTTTTTCAAGTGCATTTTAAGAATTTAACATATGTACTATTTTTATTTCAGCTTTATTCAGAACACTGTATATCCTGGACCTAAGTAGTATTCCAAGACATGATTTTCACAAAATAATTTCTAGCCATTTTTTTGACTTGTCTTATTTTTATTTCAAAACTATTGTCCTCCATAATATCCATTTTACTGATTCACATTTTTCTCTTCCACTTTCAGTCCTATTTTAAAGCTTTCTTGATGGGATCAGTAAGCCTGATGCTAATACTCATTGACTTAATGAACTTCTGAATGTAACCAATGTAACTTGGATGATGTTTAAATAAATGATGTTAGGAATGTAACAAATTTTAAATTTCTATAACATAAATTTTAAATTTAAGCAACATAAATTTTTAAAAAGGATTTCTTCTCTAATAATTAGTATTTATGTCTTTGACTATGAGACTGTTTTCTTCAAGGGATTATTAATTTATATTACATACTTTATGATTTTAAAACCATTATTTTACTCTATATTTTTATTTTAGCCTAAATATATAAATAATTTCTTTTATCCATAAATTATCTATATTATCTAATGAAAAGTACTTTTCCTTTTTAATATCAAGCTTGACTTTAATTATACAACACATTTTTAATTTGCTAAAGCATGAAAAGTAAATTTGACCCTTAAAGACTCATGGTAAATTCAGTTCAAAACAGCTCACCTATTCTTTAATCCACAAACTGTTAGAAACTTATTTATTCTTAAATTAAGATTATAAAATCAGTACTGTATTGTATAAACTCCTTGTTTGATGGGTTTGGTAACTAAACCCAGCATTCCTCCAAATTTTTGGTAAAATTAGCTGACTCTTTTGATTAAATTGTATGGTCTTTATTTAAATATAATGAGAAAAGTTGTTTTCGAATTTGATTATTGGCTTATATACTTTTCATAAATGTTGCTATCTACAAAAAAGCACTAGAATTCTGGAATCACTGCTTTAAAAAACTTAAAAAGAACAGATATTTCATGTGAAGTTAAAAAACTAATGTATGGAAAAAGTTTTTCTCAAAATCTTAATGTCCTTAAGTTGTACTTTTTAGGCTCAGCTAAGAAATTGTTTAATCTCCTTAGACAGCTACTAGCTTCCCAACTATTTGCTTCATTTGTTGCTTAACAGGAAACAGAAAAAGGTTATTTGAGTGTCTGCTTTCCTTAGTATCTAAAGAATTAAAAAACAAACAAAACTATTTCTGAGTTATTTGAATATACAAGACAACATAGGTATCATTTGACTCCATTTAACATATACACTATAGGTTATAAAAATGAAGGCTTTTAGACTTTTATACAGTTTTCTTTTTATACCCTGTCTTAGAGACCCACAATGAATGTGATCTTTTGACTCTCATCTTTGGAATAGGGGATATTTTATTGAATAAAATACTTTAATTCACCCTGTTCCTGTGTTACTAAACTTTGATACTAAAATACTTAGAGTTATCATATTCACATTATCAAGTCAGTCAACAAAACTCTTACTAAATTAATCACCTCATAAATACTGTCTTCCTTGGTGGCTCAGATGGTAAAGAATCTGTCTGCCATGCAGGAGATCCCTAGGTTCAATCCCTGGGTCAGGAAGATCCCCTAGATAAGGAAATGACACCCCACTCCAGTTTTCTTTGGAATGCTATGGACAGAGGAGCCTGCCAGGCTGCAGTTCATGGGGTCAAAAAGTAGGACACGACTGAGCATACACACATATTAAGTTCCAACAGGAAATGCATTCTCTAGTTATGCCTGGATTGATGCATTTCCAAGTCCAGTGATTATTAAAATATTGTGCTCAGTCCACTATTAAGTTTCAAGATTTACTCCATGGACTGAGAACTAACCCAAATGGCAAATATTTTCTTTAGTTCTTCTGGGCAAGATACACTCAGTTCCTTAGACTTACATTAGAATATATTGCTAAGAAATTTTTTAAAAATAACAAACATATTAATGAGATATTAAAAGTTAGTTTATTGTGGTATGTGCAAACTAAACTTTGTATTTGGTAATTCTGATGACTAATTTAGTGCTTTACATAGGAGTGTGACTACCTGAAAATACAACTTCTCCATGAACATTCCCTCAAATTTCAAGAATGAATCTCAGAGTTGTCTTGAATTGATAACTATTTCTTATTGCTTCCTTTCATTTTAAAATATAAATTACTATTTGTTCAGCTTTATCATTTTCAGTTTTATTACTTTAAGTTTCTTAAGTTGTTTTAAAATGTGGAGTCATAGTTATTTTTACACTATTTCTTTTTTTTAAAATTTATTTGTTTATTTTAATTGGAGGCTGATTACAATATTGTGGTGGTTTTTGCCATACATTGACATGAATCAGCCATGGGTGTACATGTGTCCCCCTTCCCAAACCCCCTTCCACCTCCCTCCCCATCCCTTCCCTCTGTGTTATCCCAGTGCACCAGCTTTGAGTGCCCTGTGTCATGCATCAAACTTGGACTGGTCATCTATTTCATATATGGGAAGGAAATGGCAACCCACTCCAGTACTCTTGCCTGAAAAATCCCATGGATGGAGGAGTCTGGTGGGCTGCAGTCCATGGGGTCGCAAAGAGTCGGACATGAGTGAGTGACTTCACGTTCACTTTTTCACTTTCAATATACACATTTCAGTGCTATTCTCTCAAATCATCCTACCCTCACCTTCTCCCACAGAGTCCACAAGTCTGTTCTTTACATCTGTGTCTCTTTTGCTGTCTTGCATGTAGGGTCATCATTACCATCTTTTGAAATTCCATATATATGTGTTAATATACTGTATTGGTGTTTTTCTTTCTGACTTACTTCCCTCTGTATAATAGGCCCCAGTTTCATCTACCTCATTAAATTCAAATGCATTCTATTTAATAGCTGAGTAATATTCCACAATGATGTGTCACAACTTTCTTATCCATTCACCAGCCGATGGACATCTAGGTTGCTTCCATGTCCTAGCTGTTGTAAATAGTGCTACAATGAACACTGGGGTACACATGTCTCTTTTAATTCTGGTTTATCTCAGTGTGTATGCCCAACAGTGGGATTGCTGGATCATATGGCAGTTCTATTTCCAGCTTTTTAAGAAATCTCCACACTGGTCTCCATAGTGGTGTACTAGTTTGCATTCCCACCAACAGGGTAAGAGATTTCCCTTTTCTCCACACCCTTTCCAGCATTTATTGTTTGTAGATTTTTGGTAGCAGCCATTCTGACCGGCATGAGATGGTACCTCATTGTGGTTTTTATTTGTTAGCCATCTGTATGTCTTCTTTGGAGAAATGTCTGTTTTGGTCTTTTTCCCACTTTTTGATTGGCTTGTTTATTTTCCTGGTATTGAGCTGCATGAGCTGCTTGTATATTTTTGAGATTAATTCTTTATCAGTTGCTTCATTCCCTATTATTTTCTCAAATTCTGAAGGCTGTCTTTTCACTTTGCTTATAGTTTCCTTCGTTGTGCAAAAGCTTTTAAGTTTAATTAGGCCCCATTTGTTTAATTTTGCTTTTATATCCATTACTCTGGAAGGTGGGTCATAGAGGATCTTGTGGTGATTTATGCCAGAGAGTGTTTTGCCTATATTTTCCTCTAGGAGTTTTATAGTTTCATGTCTTACACTTAGATCTTTAATCCATTTTGGGTTTATTTTTGTGTATGGTGTTAGAAAATGTTCTAGTTTCATTCTTTTACAAGTGGTTAACCAGTTTTCCCAGCACCACTTGTTAAAGAGATTGTCTTTTCTCCATTTTATATTTTTGCCTCCTTTGTCAAAGACAAAGTGTTCATAGGTGCATGGATTTATCTCCAGGCTTTCTATTTTGTTCCATTGATCTATATTTCTGTCTTTGTACCATACTGTCAGTATGACAGTACCATACTGTCTTGATGACTGTAGATTTGTAGTTTAGTCTGAAGTCAGGCAGGTTGATTCCTCCAGTTCCATTCTTCTTTCTCAAGATTGCCTTGGCTGTTTGAGGTTTTTTGTATTTCCATACAAGTTGTGAAATTATTTGTTCTATTTCTGTGAAAAATACTGTTGATAGCTTGATAGGAATTGCTTTGAATCTATAGATTACTTTGGGTGGTATACTCATTTTCACTATAATGATTCTTCCAATCCATGAACTTGGTCTATTTCTTCTACACTATTTCTATGCCAGAAATGTGTCTTATTTTCAGCCATTAAAATATTTCAACTACTATATCTGAAACAATTTTACCTTCAAATAATAAATGTTGGATGTGACAATTATCAATAAAATTACGTAAAATTACTGCTGCATGCTTGCTTGATTATGGATTGCTGCTTTTTTTCCAAATTTCTGTTCTGTTTTAAAAAGTTCAAACAAGAAACGCAAAATATAACAACGTGCTTTAGTTGCTGTGCATGTGTGCTGTTGCTTCAGTCATGTCTCAATCTTTGTGACCCCATGGACCTTAGCTCACAGATTCATTACCACTGAGTCATCAGGCAAGCTCCTCCTCAGCTTTTAATTTTATAATTTGTTCAATTATGGTATGATAATATCTTTTTAATTTTTTTAATGATAAAGGGAAATAGAATAGTTGTTTGGATTCAAAAGAATAAAAATGTAAATTAGGAAAATATTTAAGTATGATATTAAATATCAAAATGTCTTGTAAACTTGGTATTATCACTCTTGTTTAGGTACAGAACTAATCTTACAGAAGTTAAGATGTAGTTCTTGTCTTCAGAGAGTTTAAAACATATGAGAAGAGGGACTTCCCTGGTGGTCCAGTGTTTAAGACTTCATCTTCCAATGAAGGAAGTCTAGGTTCAATTCTTGGTCTGGGAGCTAAGATCCCACATGTCACACAGCCAAAAAACCAAAACACAAAATAGAACCAATATTGTAACGGATTCAATAGATACTTCTGAAAAATGGCCCACATCAAAAACTTAAGGGAAAAAAAAAAAAAACATATGAGGAGACAGTCAACCAAGTAGATGCAGGCATGCTCAGTCACTTCAGTCATGTCTGCCTCTTTGCAATACTATGAAATGTGGCCCACCAGGCTCCTCCATCTCTGGGATTCTCCAGGCAAGAATACTAGAGTGGGTTGCCATGCCCTCCTCCAGGGGATCTTCCCAACCCAAGGATCGAATCCAGGTTTCCTACATTGGCAGGTGAAGTCTTTACCACTGAACCACAGGGAAAGCCCAACCAAATAGATACCAAACTACAATATAATTTGATAAGTATGATAATAAGCAAGATTGTAAGGTATTACTGGAAAGCATTGGAGGGAAACCTAAGTTAACTTTGGGATGTGAGCAATGCTGATGTAAGAAATACTAGCAAACTGATACCAGAGGGTTGAAGAGAAGTTACACATATCAGGGAACTTGGATGAAATTAACAGGTGCCTGGGTACAAAGTCAGCTTGATAAATTTGGAGAAGTGAAAATAATACAGTATATCTAGACCTTTCCTGATAGTTCAAGAGAGAAGGAAGAGACCAAGTGGTGATACAAGGGACTGAGATCATGGAGGGCCATATGAACTGGTCCAAAGAAATTGGACTTTACATTGAGAGAAGTGGGGAGACACATGAAGAGCCAAAACAGAGGAGTCAAATAATCACTATCATGGTACAAAATAGGGGACACCATAGAATAAAAGCTGTTGTTTTATCCAAGTGAAAATTAACGGCCTAAATCAGTGCTGCTGCATTGGCAATTGAAGACAAATTCATATGGCAATATGAGAAGGATTTGATGATTAAGTGTAGGTTGCAGAAAAGAAGAGAACATGAAGGCAGAGATGAAGACAATATGCACTACCTCAGTGCTTATCTTTAGAAAATCTTATGTTAAAACATGGTAATATTTGTTTTCTCATTTTTATATGTTAAGAAAATATTGTTGAATATGATTGTTTATACTGAAAGAAAAATGAGCTGTTACTGAAATGAATATTAGGCCTATATTTAATGAAATATTTTCAAGGAAGTATAAAATGATGAAATTTTAAAACATAAAATCTGAAGAAAGCTTCATCTTATGATGTAAAATAACCAATATATCTATGCAACATTTTTTAATGTTTAAATATACTAAGCTTAAATTTATTCTAAAAGATACATGTCTTAATAAAATGACATAAAAATTTGAAAGGAAGTGTTCTTATATTTACTTAGCTGCTTCTTTAAAGATGCTAAATTCAAACATATACAATAGGGTCCCTACATATGAACCTTAAAGTAACAAACTTTCAAAGATGCAAACGTGCATCACATATCCAACCTAGGGACCAGGGAGTCATAGCGACTTTCAAAAAACATGTCATGCTTTTCATCAGGCAGTAAAGGCAAGTGACAAGTCAGGAACACCCTTGAGCCAAGGCAATAAAAACACATTGACTTTGCTTGGTATGAGTTATAGCCATCACCATGAAAGGATTTGGAAGAATCTTTTCCCACAGTTTGTTCACAGTATTTGTAGATTTGAGAAGCTGGTTGAGGAGTCCAAAGGGGTCTTCAACAGCTCAGTGACCCTCAGGGAGAACCTGGAGCTAGGTCTGCAAAAGGATGACTTCAATGAACTCCATGCTGTGCCACTGGAGGAGCTTACAGATGAAGACCTGATGGAATTGGAGGCCGAGAGACAGGACAAAGAAAAAAGGAAGGAGAAGTAACTGAAGAAGTGAAGAGATTCATGATTCAGGAAATGGCAAAGGGATTTTCTTTATTTGAGGAAGCACTATTAATTTTTGAGGCATAGGACCAGAACATAGAATGCTACACAAAGGTTGCAGCTCAGAATGCAATCCAGTGCTATGGTGTCATTCTATGATGAGAAAAAAAGAGCTACTATCCAGACGTCACTGCGTTTTGTTTTGTTTTGTTTTTCAAGAGGGGAGCTAGAACTGAATCCAGCAAGAAACCAGAACCTGTGCCATCAAGGTGAAGCAGGAATGAATTTACAGCTTGCCCTCCATCTTCTCTAGCTGATGATCCTTCAGCTCAACCATCTTCCACTCCTCTCCCTCATCCAGTCAGAAACTCTTCTTAACTGTTCACTTGATGCCAGCCCCCTATGCCAGTTATTGTACTGTACTGAAAGCTAAAAATGTTTTATTTTTGTGTTTGTTTTTATGCATTCTTTGTGTGAAAAATACTATCTACTTATTGCATTATGGTGCTATATAGCCAATTGTGTTAACTGGGTACCTAGGTCAACTTTTTTAGATTTACAAATAAGTTGCACTTTCAAACATGCCCTCGGAACAGAACTCATTCACATGTACGGGACTTACTGTATGTTTTTATAAGGTGCTGCAATAAAGGGTCCTAAATTTAACAAACAAACTCTAGAAGATTTTTCGGTAAGAATAGTTTCACTTAACACATAATTTTGTGGGTTTTTTCCCCATTATGCTATCTCCTCTGTACTTCTTGTGTTATCCTTTTCTTGTGTGCATGCACCTATGCTAAGTTGCTTCAGTCATGTCTGACTCTTTGCTACCCTGTGGATTATAGCCTGTCAGCCTCCTCTGTCCATGGGATACCCCAGGCAGAAATACTGGAGTGGGTTGCCATGCCCTCTTCCAGGGGATCTTCATGACCTATGGGTTACTCTTTCCTTAGGTGTCCAAGTATCCCACAAATATTGGTATACTAGGTTAAGTACTTCTATATGTTGATACAAAACAATCATTACAATATCAGTTGTTTTTTGTAGAGAGCATGCTGAAAATACGCACCAGGTTTTAAAATCCTCCCTGAAAGGAGTGCATATCACTTCTGTTCACATATCCTTGTCCAAAGTAAGCCCTATGACATGATCTGAGGCCAAACAAGGCAAACAAGTGTTATCTTCATGTACTGCAAGGAATATAAGGATCAAGTATTTGTGAAGAGCTCAAATTCCTACCCAGATCTGTCTCTATGGTAGGCAGTGTTTGACTGAATATATTAATAATACCATTAGAATTTATGCTGAAAATATAATCTCTGAAAGATCTGCTTCTTAAATTGACTTTTAAAATACTTAAAAAAGAAAGATTTAACTATGAAGTTGTACCATTTATTTCAAATAATGAAAGCATAAAAGATTCAAAGATGTTAATGTCTTTAAAGTGCCTGAGCCAATAAATAAAGATTGGATTATACATACGATCTATGTAAAAGGATCTATGTAAAATCTGACACATGCTTCTCTAAGTATCCATCAAAGCCTCAACATTAATTCTTATTTTGTAATTAAATGTTATATACTATTATATGTATGTGGAATACAAAGTAAACCAAGCAGAAAAAGTCCATGATCTCATGAACCTTGTATTCTGGTAGAGAGAAGATCAAAGATACAATAAGGTAAAATAAAATAATAAATCAATAGAATATTATCAGAAATTGATTAATGCTTTGCAACACACAAAGCAGAGACAGAAGAAAACTGGCATCTTAAAAATTCATTCTGTATTCAAAGAATCTAATGAAAACTTGAGAAGTAACAGGAGGTTTATCTACTTTTCCCGCAAGTTCATAACTTTGAGATAATTTTTAAACCATGTTCTCATGAACTGGACTTATAGTTTAGTTTGGTGGAAAGAAGGAATCTAACTTTGAATAATCAAGTACATTAGCTAAAATGAAACAATAATAAACTTTTCCTGCATTCATCATCTTACTTATTCCTAAAAACTAAATGAAATAAAGTAAATAACCCCAAAATTCAGTGGCTACATTCATAATCCTTAAGTATGTTTGGGAATAAAAGGAAAAATCTGAGTTGGAATGCAGATTATATGTTTTGAGAACATATTTTGACTGGTCAGTATGTAAAAACCCATTCAACACTTTACAAGGCAGATCACTTGCATAACAAGAATTTGACAACTAAGAGGAACATATGAGATTCTAAGAGGCATTGTTGTATGGACAAGAAGTCCTACTTTCAAAAGGGTTGAGACTCCTAATGCTTCAGTTATAACTGTAATTCCTTATTTAAATAATTAATTATTTTGAATTTTGCATTCCAAAGACCAAAGTTATTTAATTAGGATAAAATGAGCCTAAATAGCTCCCCAACCAAAAAAAGGAAAAGTGACTCAGGGAAGAGGATCAAGCTGCTAAGAGACAGGTAAGATAAAACTGAGAGGGAAAGAGTTGCCTAAAGCAGCATGCATGGTGCCAAGATATCAACAACTAGAACTTTAGCTACTTTCCACTTCAAGATGGCTCTAACTATGGCAAGTGGAATTTTTTTTTGGTGACCTTTAATTTCTGAAATTCTGGATGAAGTCTTATGTACTCTGAGTTTTTAGCTTATATTATATTATAAGCACAAAGAATAGTAATGTTAATTACTATTAAGATGATTTTGTTTTTATCACCAATAAATGGTTAGATGATATACGTGGCTTTATCAGCATCTGGTTTCATTGCTAACAGTGGTATGATGATATGGGGGGACATCTGTGGCACACTGTATCAGTGACGTTGCCTGGAGCTCCTTCAGTTCAGTTCAGTTCAGTTCAATCTCTCAGTCATGTCCGACCCTTTGTGATCCCATGAACTGCAGCACGCCAGGCCTCCTTGTCCATCACTAACTCCTGGAATTTACTCAAACTCATGCCCATCGAGTTGGTGATGCCATCCAGCCATCTCATCCTCTGTTGTCCCCTTCTCCTCCTGCCCCCAATCCCTCCCAGCATCAGGGTCTTTTCCAATGAGTCAGCTCTTCGAATGAGGTGGCCAAAGTATTGGAGTTTCAGCTTCAGCATCAGGAACTTCGTCAGTTGCCTTTAAATCGGTACCTAATACCCTGCAGCTGAGAACAAAGATGTGCCTCCCACCCTTGAGTTGATAAAGATAGAAAGACCTAACAATATACTCGGGTAAAGCTCCTTACCTTGTGAAACTTTCCTTTTTATTTAGAAAGAAAATGTATCCACAAACAACAACCGTTATGATTTCAGTGAGTTAAAAAAAAAAGTTTTGGGGTAAAATGTAGTAAGATCATGGAGTAAAAAGTGATATTGGTACCATATGATAGTGTGGTTGGGGGCTCCTTTCTTAGGAGTTGATGTTGAATAGAGATATGAATGAAGTCAAGAATTATGAGCCAGAAAAGTATTGAACTTAGAGATGAAAGCATCACATAAGTAGATAGAAGGAAATAAATGTGTATGTAAATTATGCATTTTATACTTAGTTTTGCAAGCACTTTATCTTTAAATACCTATTAGAAAAATAGTTTTATTAAAAGAAACAATGAAGGTCCAAATATAAAATTTTTTGTACGAATCTGTTTGTTATAATAATAAAAAGGCAAGCAGCAGAGAATAAGACATTTTGCTAATTAGAAATGTGATTAGCAGATGAGAGAACTGATAGAGGATATATTATGTGGAAGATGAAAATGAAGAGTCCACAGCTGATTTTCTAGAAATTAAAACCAAGCAAAGAGTGAAACTTTGTTCATAATTGGGTTTGCTCAATGAGAGACAGCTGTTAATTAATTGTGATGTTGGACTTGAGTTTTTATTAGCTATCTTTCAGTAATCTAAATAATGGCAAAACATTTTATATTGATGAGCAAAATGTCTCTCTTCTTATCGAGAAAGTAAGATACATCTTTCTACTTAGTAACTGACATAATAATGCTTATATTAATACATCAATTCAGTAAGTACTAGGCTATACTGTGGGAATATCACAGTGACAAAAAGATTGTTTGCTATGTGGAGTTTGCATTATAGAGGGTAAATTAACCCAGTATCAGACAGTTATGAAGAGCAGTGAGTTCTAATCAATTACACTCAAGTCACTCAGTCATGTCCACCTCTTTGCAACCGCATGGACTGTAGCCTGCCAGGCTTCTCTGACACAAGATTTTTCAGGAAAGAATACTGGAGTAGGTTGCCATTTCCCCCTCAAAGGGATCTTCCTGACCCATGGATTGAACCCTTGTCTCCTGTGTTTCCTGCATTGAATGCATATTCTTTACCTGCTGAGCTATTGGGGAAGCCTATGCTTATGAATACTCCATTATTAATATCTGTCACTACCTGAGCAGTTATATTGCTGCTAAAAGCAAATGTCAATAAAGTAATTGTAGTTCACTATATTTTACTACCATTTTGTATAGCCAGATAATATTTTGATATATTTTAATATTTCAGAAGTATTGTGCACTCCTCTGTTTTGATTGACTTACATTTCCTTCTATTTCCAGTGTGTATGGGTTTAGTATGCCTATGCATAATGACACAAATTGATATCAATAATTACATATGAGATAGTTTGCATGCAACCTCAGAAGAATATAAATAAAAGTATAAGATGAATTTAAAAGATAATGAGTACATTTGCTAAATTTAAAAAAAAAATGAGGCATGGTTTTATTTGTGTTCATGTGAAGGTTACTTAGTATTTTGACATAGATTTCAAGAAGTCCCACATTCTCAAAAATAGCTTTCCCAATCTTGACACTGCATCGTAGAATATTGCTTTGAACATTTGAAATCTTTTCTGTCTTTATTCATCTTCTTATATAAAGTGAGTACTCCAAATGAGGTGAAATTCTGGACTTTTCATCTAAGTTAATGACTTAGCAACTTATCTCAGAATAACTTAATAAATAATGGTCTTGTGAGAATGAAGTGAGATGAAGGATAATCATCTAGGTATAGAGAAGAGTCTTCTGGGAGATTGAAATGTTTTTCTGATTATCTGTTTTGCATAGGGTTGTCACTACATGTTTCCATTAATTTTGTTTTAATAGAGCTGTGATTTCTCAATGCCTTCTTGCAGCTGCAGAAATTTATATTTACTTCCAATGGTTATACAGAGACTACTCTGGTAATACTACTTAGGAGACTAGGAAATAGACTTCTAAGAATTCAAGTGTGAATTTTTTAAAAAGCAAGTTTGTTGAGACCTTGTAGTTGGATAAGGAGAGTTCACAAGTCTAGAGCATTTAGTCAAGTTTTATCTTATGAGTTAATGAATTTTTTTAGGAATGATATATGCTATTCATTATTTGTTGTTGTTGTCCAGTACCTAAGTCATTTCCTACTCTTTGCGACCCCAAGGACTGCAGCACGCCAGGCCTCCCTGTCTCTTACTATCTGCCAGGGTTTGCCCAAGTTCATGTCCACTGAGTCGGTGATGCCATCCAACTTATCCTCTGCCACTTTAGTGCCACTTGAGTTCCTCTTCACTTTCTGCCATTTGAGTGGTATCATCTGCATATCTGAGATTGTTGATATTTCTCCTAGCAGTCTTAATTCCAGCTTGTAACTCATCCAACCTGGCATTCTCATGACATACTCCGCATAGAAGTTAGATAAACAGGGTGACAATATACAGCCTTGTTGTACTCCTTTCCCAGTTTTGAACCAGTCAGTTGTTCCATTTAAGGTTATAACTGTTGCTTCTTAACCCACATACAGGTTTCTCAGGAGACAGGTAAGATGATCTGGTATTCCCATCTCTTTAAGAATTTTCCACAGTTTGTTGTGATCCACACAGTCAAAGGCTTTCACATAGTCAATGAAGCAGATGTTTTTCTGGAATTTTCTTGCTTTCTTAATGATCCACCAGATGTTGACAATTTGATCTCTGGTTCCTCTGCCTTTTCAAAACCCAGCTTGTACATCTGGAAATTCTGAATTCAAGTATGCTGAAGCCTAGTTTGAAGGATTTTGAGCATAGCCTTGCTAGCATGGGAAATGGGCACAATGGTATGGTAGTTTGAACATTCTTAAGTACTGCCCTTCTTTAGGATAGGGATGAAAACTGACCTTTTCCAGTCCTGTGGCCACTGCTAAGTTGTCCAAATTTTCTGGCATATTGAGTGTAGCACTTCAATATCATCATTTATTAGGTTTTGAAATAGCTCAGCTGGAATCCCATCACCTCCACTAGATTTGTTCACGGTAATGCTTTCCTAAGGCCCACTTGACTTCACTCTCCAGGATGTCTGACTCTAGATGAGTGACCACACCATCATGTTTATCCTGGTCATTAAGACTTTTTTGTGTAGTTCTGTGTATTCTTGCCACCTCTTTTTAATCTCTTCTGCTTCTGTTAGGTCCTTACATTTCTCTCCTTTGTCGTGCCCATCCTTGCATGAATGTTCCTTCACTATTTATGGACCCCTAATTCTTTAAAGGAAAACTTGCTAATGTGAACATTGAAACATTTTAACTTGTATATTATAAACATCTAAAAGATTTGATAAAAATAGATGTCTCACATTTGAATTTTCTCAATTATTCTTAATATGTTTGACCCTCAGTAATAATTCTGTTTTTGGTTCCTCATCTTAGAATTATATTAGGTTCAGAAAAGTACATAGTCTGCCTCACTGACATGCTGTAGGTATATATATATATATATATTTATATATTTATATTTATATGTATGTTCTTTTATGTATTAAAATGTTTAAAATTATCACATTTTATTAACGCCAATGTTAATAAAGGCAATATGGTGATTTGTAACAAAATATTTCAAAGAAAACTTAAATTCTCATAAATTTTCTTTTTTTAAAGCTGTTTATAAATTTTTTCTTTTTAAACAAATGTTTATTTTAAAACTACCTCTGTTTACAAAGTGATTCTAATTGACTCAGAATAATTTAAAAGCTTATTCATTTTAGCTAGTATAAAATTATTTTATATGTTCTAGATTTGACAATTCTAATTAGATGAATGCAAAAGGAACCATCAAAAATTGCTATATTTAGGTATTTAGTATCATATCTACTTTAAAAAACTGTTCCTTGTAAACCAAACTAACATAATAAATAATCAAATAATTCTTAGTTAATTAGCAAAACCACAACACAAGATAAAGTAGGAAGTTTTACACATAACGTGATAAGCACATGTATTAGTCTCAGTTCAACTAGTTCTTGATGAAAAATAAGTAAATTATTTTGGCCATCTGATGCAGTGGCTCTGTAATGGAAGTGAGGAAGGAAAATACTTTCTTTGGAAACAGAATAAAGTTCCCCCAAGTCAAGTATAGAATTGGGCATTTTGGTCAAGATTAAAAAATAAAACTTTTGAAGTATCAAAATAAAAGTTATTATTTTGAGATAGTAAAAAGTCAAAACACGTAACAAACCATCAATTTTATCTGTAAAGGCTACACTGGGCTAACTGTCCCCTAACACTGAAATTAAAAGAATATATTTCCTGACATAATAAAAATGATAATTTTATTTTCTGGTGAAATCTATTAAAATGGGAAATTAGGATATTTAACAGAAAAGAGAAACACTGACTACGCTGTGTATACTGCTAGATCTGTGTATTCTCAGTGCATTAGAGAATGCAGCAAATGAAGTATTGCCGTACAAAGTAGTGTAAATCTTGAGAAAACACACGTTTTCTCCACTATAAAGTGCTCAATAGCATTACCTTGAACATGGAGCAGATTCTTAGCCATTATTAGTTGAAAATATAAGGATATTATACCCGTATACGAAACTATGGACTGTATAGTCTACCAGGCTCCTCCATCCATGGGACTTTCCAGGCAAGAATACTGGAGTGGGTTGCCATTCTTTCTCCAGTAGATCATCTGAGCCACCAGGGAATTCATATGAAACCATAAAGATAGACAATTAGTGGGAAGAATTCTTGTACTTGTATATATACATTCTACATCAACACAATGCCATGCCCATTTAGGTGCAGTTGTTTTGAGGAAATAAAATAAAAACTCAGTTACAGAAAAATTATTATTGTCATTTAAAATTGTTTTGTCTGCATAGCATGTGAGAACTTATTTCCCTAACCAGGGAACAAACCCAAGGCACCTGAAGTCAAAGTCCAGAGTCTTAACCTCTGGACTGCAAGGGAGGTCTTCAAAAATTATTTTTATCATAGCAAAAAAGCTTGTATTTTGGAAGAAGATAGTTTTATTTCTTTTACAACCAATGTAACTTCTATGTATTCAAATATATGTTGGAAAAGTATAAAACCATATTTGGGAAAAGATAAAAAAACACATCCTATGTATAGTTCTTTTTGTGGTAAGTGAAAAAAAATGTATCAGGAAAGAGGTAGATTGTGGGGTTACATAAATCTGTAAGATTTTATCTGTTTTTAAAACATATCTAAGCAAAATATGATAAAATATTGAGTTTACTTTATTGATAAATACATGGTTATTAGTTTATATATTGTCTATATGTTTCTGCATTTTAATATTTTTCATAGTTTCAAAGGTATTTAAAATTAAAATGTTTCCATAGTACAGATGATTGATTTTTCTGGTCACACAGTCTAATGATCTTCAAACACTTATAGTAAATATTCAGCCAGCCCAGTTATTAGTAGAAAGGAAAAATAGTAGATTATGATATAATAGTGAAGCTCGTCTATAGAACTAGAGAGTACATAATATTCAAATATTCATCAGTTTCAGTGCTGGTGGATTTTAAAGACCACCCTTACCACTACTAAGGAAACTGCAGCCCTCAAATATCTTGATGGGTCCAATAAAGAACTAATAGTTATAAAATAGAAATAAAAAACAACTAGACTTAGATGATTGATTATCCTGGAGCCTTCTGCTTTTAAGATATTTCAGCTCAGTTATATGCTTTTTTCCTCTAAAAATATTTAATGAATCTCATTAGGTAGCGTCCTTGAATTTTTATAATAAAATTTTAGTAATATGCAAGTAAACTTATAGTTATCATTTTAAAATAAAGATACTTAAAAAAAACAAATACAACAAAAAAGTCCCACTTGAAATAGAAGAAAAAACATATAAAACTACTTCATATCCCCACAAGTCTAGAAAGGTCCGTATGGAGTCATAAATATACTCTAATATTACAAAATCCAGTTTGGGGCTAAGGAATTGTATCTTAAATAATGTAGAATATTTTTTTCACCCTAATTTTAGTAAGATCCTTTTTTCTTTATCCAACTTTCCTGATTTATTTGTTTCATCACACTAGTTACTCTCTGACATATTATATATTTAACTTTTATTACTGTCTAGTATTGTTTCTCACAACTGAAATGTTAGTTTTGAGAAATCTGGGTGTTTTTTTTTAATATCTTTATTGTTGTTGTTGTTAATTTTTTTTGACTGTGTATTCGTAGTATCTAGACTGATTTCAATAATTATCTTTTCCCTAAAATTGAAGTTAGTTTCATGTTATAGAAAAGACCTATAACTAGCTAAGCATCTATTGTCAATGACAGTTTTTAGATAAGGTAAAGTTTGGCTTCTAAAAATACTGCTTTTAACTCTCATATATGAAAAGGAGTATGAAAATGTGATTATATGACAGTATGAAACACCTTTGGTTTAAGCTCCAAGAGCTTATGTATTTAAAATTTTCCCTTTAATAAGAACACTTTGCTGTTAGAGGTGTGTGATACACTCAAAATTCTAAAGCCACATTATAGAATATTAGATTGTTGTTCATCTAAAATTTATTTCTCCCCAAATTCTGATCTTCATGGAAAGAATGTATTCACAGATATCGAGCTTGGGCAAGTAATTTGCTTTTGTCACTACAGAGAAGGTACAGGAATGTCTAGGGATTAATAGACCTTGAATAATTCTGCTCACTCTCAAGGACCATCTGATCTCATCAATGAGACAAACCTACCTTGGGTAGGTTGGTGGTCTGATAAGAATAAGAGATGTTAATAATTTAATATAGAATTAACTTGAAATTGATCCATGACTAATGACAAGTCAAGTCAAGCCTAGCTTAAATAAGCTGAAACCCAACCAACCTGCAGAAGAACAAGCAAGAAACAAAGGCTTATTATTTTAGGCCACTAAGATTTTCTGGTTATTTGTAAAATAGTATTGTTATGCAACATCTAAATGAAACAAACATACTATTCTTTTTCCCTGATAACCTTGTATTTCAATTTTTCAAAGTGAGTCTTTCGTAGAAGACCACATTGTTTCAACCACAATCAGATTTATTAAAAGCATCTGGAAAGATTTACAATCTTACATTGAGTAAACTCAGTGGTCTGAATTTTTTAAGATATATAGAAAAAGAAACAAATTGCTAGTGTTGTCATAATTAAGATTGTACCTAGTTTCATAACTGAAAAAAGCAAAATAATAAGAGTTTAAATGAGATAGATGTTTATTTCTCTTTCACATAGAATCACTTCAGACATCAGCCATCCAGTGTTGACAGGTGCTCCATAGTATCATCAGAGACCTAACTTTATAGCTTTCTTTTTCACTATCAAAGTTCATGTCTTTCATGCCCAAAGTTACTTGAGAATCTAAGATAGTTGCTATAACCCGCGCCATCACAAATTCATCATAAGCCAGAATCAAAAGTAAAGGCAAAGTATAAAAAAATAAAATCCTTAAAAAATAAACCAGAAAATGAATAAAAATGCTATATGACTGCTTAGGCTGTCTGCACTAGCCCTCCCAGAAACACCATGCAGCAACTCTACTTACCTTTCATTGGACAAGATTAGATCACGTGGCCACAGTTTGTTTAACGGGAGACTCAGAAAAGTAGCACAGCTGAAAACTGGGTTCTCTTGCTAAAGAGCAAGGGGATGGGAATGAGTTAGGAAACAGTAACTTTAGTGACATTGCTTTATTCATTCACTGAGAAAAATTATTTTATCTTATTGGCCATAAACTCACTAAAATGTAGTGGTTTTGTATCAGGAAATTTTTAAATCTAAATTTCCCAAGATTCATAAAAAATATACACACAATTTGAAATTATATTTGAAATGTATTCAAAAATGTTTTATGTAATATTTTCATTGCCTTGTTCCTTCAACCATCCATTTTCAGTTCAACAGATATAGTATCTGTTAAAAGAATTTTGCTTAGTTTCTCATTATTTTTATTTTTTCACGCCAGTCTAGTTAGGTGATTTTTTAATGATTGAGCAATTGTATCAGTCAATGTTGTTGTGCAATGTTTATTATGAAAATAGAATATTGTTTTTTTTTCCTAAAATGCAGTAAGAGATGCTAATCTCTATTTATATATTTGTGTAAGCATTATTTGTTTTTATTACTATTTTTTCTTCTATGCCTATAATTTGAAAAATGTTTGATGATTAACACTTTTATCTTGTGAAAATTGAATTGAAACTATAGTATTTAAATACATTTAACTGCTATATAACTAGTTTCTATTATATAAAGTTTATGAAAATATATTAACTTGAGGCTTCTCCCTATGAGTGTCAAATTGATTGCCCAAATGGATAACTATATGTCTATTTAAGTGGTATCATGCTAACATATTATAACAAAACTAGAAAATATTCATGGTGATATTGTAGATTTCAACTAAGTTTAGCTGAATAGTTCATCAATGTACCCAGTAAGTGTTCAATAATGTTGCTGCTAATTATGTTAGCTATTATTATAAATAACATTCCAAAATCATTGCACTCAGATAATCGGAGCAGATGGATAGGAATCAGAATTTACTGGTAGTACATTTAATGAAAAGGCTATTAGAGAAATTTATTAATGAGATGCGGAGGGGTCAGGTGATATTTGGAGGATCAAAATACAAAGCTATTGGTAATAAATCCAGAGCATAGCAGTAGTAAAATATAGATGTAAAGCAGTACACGTTCATAAAAGAAAAGGTGTTATTATGATCCCCTTTATATCAGAGAAATGATATGCCAAGATGAAATGCCAAAATCAAAACCCTAAATATTGATCTGTTTTATATCCTGAAAAAATTATCTTGTGAAGAAAGACGTTGCTTGAACTGCTTAATTCCAAGGTATCAGGGTAGAATGCTTGATGAATTAAGATTTAGGTTGAGGTGTTCTTTTACCTGCTGATCTAAGCATGTCAAGAAAATAATTAGACTGTTACTTCCAAACTTGATAGGAAACCAGTTTTTCTTCTACAGTGATTTATCACTACCTGCTAAATAATAATTATTTTTACTGTTATTCATGGTCTCTTGGGTGGTGTTCAGTGTTGTTTTGTTTCAACAGATGAAAGTAAAAAAAGCATTGTTGAAGGGGTACACCAGTAACACATACAAATTTCTTCCTGAGGCAATATAAAATACCCTGTCATTTACTGATTTATGTAACAGTTATGAGCACAGAGCTCAGCACAAACAGAGCATACATTCATTGGAGTCCTGAAATAAAAGCAGAATCTGAATTCTCTTAAACTGTCAGGACTCACGGAATCAAAACCTTTTTGTATGTTTAACCTTCCTCCAAAAAGAACGATTCATTATCTTAGTCTATCACCCATTGCTGTGTAATTCAGTTCAACATAATTAGGCCTTCCTAAGTGTAAAAATTCTTTATCATTTTTCCAAGGGAATGCAAATAAAGTGCTCATTGATTTGAAAAAATTGTGAAGGCAACATATTAATATAAATAGGAACAAAATAATAGTGATCAAGATTAAAAGGGTAACCTTGAAATTGGACAATATTGGGTTCCTGTTTCATCTTTTGCTTCTTATCAACTGTGTGACCTAGAAAAGTTTATCAGCTCTTTAAGTGTCAGTTCCTTTGACTGAGGAAGTAAATATACTAATTCTAACCTCTTTGGAGTTTTATAAAAATGAAAAATAGTATATAAAATCTTCAGGAGCTAGTATTTTTTAATTCTCTTAGTAGACAAAATTAGTTAAATAATTTAGTTGAGTATGACCAACTGTCATACCAAAGTTCCATAAACTGTGGAAATGAACTGAATATACTTCTAAAGGATCA
Organism: Cervus canadensis; assembly: GCF_019320065.1. Lineage (NCBI taxonomy): Eukaryota > Metazoa > Chordata > Mammalia > Artiodactyla > Cervidae > Cervus > Cervus canadensis. Next base: position 34,791,132 of record NC_057391.1, read on the forward strand.
GGCTTTCTTGTGTCCAGGGGCTGAATTAAAAGGCATACTATACAGAAGTCATCATTTATGTACCCAGCTCCCTGCAGTCAGAATGAATTGTAGGGATCCTGATTTACTATTATTTATACTCAAAGGAAGTGTAAAATTAAAGAAAATGTTTATGTAAGCTCAATCTTCTTGATTAATTTCTTAATGCCTATGTAAAGAACACCATAGTTCTCGTTTGTTCCTAGAATTTTAGATATAGTATTGAAATATGAATATACTGTATTTACATTTTTATAATTAAAAATGAGTATTGTATTATACTCTTTAAAAGAAACGTATACTCCATTTTTAACAGACTCTTAACTTGTGTCTTTGTTTTACATTTTACTTTTTTCTTTATTTTTTTATTTTTGGCTACGCTGGGTCTTCCTTACCATGTGGGCTTTTCTCTAGTTTCAGCAAATGGGGGCCACTGTATGTGGGATTCTCATGACAGTGACTTCTCTTGTTGCAGAGCCCAGGCCCTAGGGCACACAGGCTTCAGAAGTTGCAGTGTGTGGGCTCAGAAGTTATGGCTCCCAGGCCCTAGAGCACAGGCTGGTTGTGGTGCATGGGCTTAGTTGCTCCACAGCATATGGGATCTTCCCAGATCAGGGATCAAACCCATGTCTCCTGCATTGGCAGGTGGATTCTTTACCACCGAGTCACCAGGGAAATCTCACTTGTGTCTTTAGAATTCATGTTTCTCATAATGGGACCACTTTACCACAGGTAGAGGTATGATAGTCCGGCCAGGACCAAAGTGATGATTTTTCTGAGCTAGAAGCACACATATTAATTTGTACTACATATTAACACATGTGCTTGTTTAAGTTTAGATGGGAACTTTTCCATATGTTCAGATTTTGATAAACTTTAAAATATTTTACTATTAAGTTCAGTTCAGTTCAGTCGCTCAGTCGTGTCCGACTCTTTGCGACCCCATGAACTGTAGCATGCCAGTCCTCCCTGTCCATCACCAACTCCCGGAGTCCACCCAAACCCATGTCCATCGAGTCGGTGATGCCATCCAACCATCTCATCTTCTGTCGTCCCCTTCTCCTCCTGCCCTCAATCTTTCCCAGCATCAGGGTCTTTTCCAATGAGTCAGCTCTTTGCACCAGGTGGCCAAAGTATTGGAGTTTTAGCTTCAATATCAGTCCTTCCAGTGAACACCTAGGACTGATCTCCTTTAGAATGGACTGGTTAAATAATAAAACAATAAAAAAATAAAACAATAATAAATAAAATTCTGTGGGTTTAAACTACCTTTATCATCTGAAATAATAATACATTGCCTTTAGTTCATATATAATAATTTAAAGTCCAAAGACTTAAATTATTTAAGTCTTAAATTTAAAGAAATTTTCATTTATATTATATAATGTTATAGAACTGTTAGTTTCCAAAACAGATAGGAAGTTTGTAATGTATAGTATCAGCTATGCATAAGTAAATTACTTTCTGTCGAATTAGGTTTTATGTACATTTTTACCAGTGTTTGTAAATATAGTGACTGTATGCAGTTATCACTAAGTTAGATTTCCTGCTCCACTCATTGGGTCAGTTGAATATACACTGTGTACTGGAATTTAATCTTGTCACATCGTTATGTACTTAATGATCAGACACTATAGGTTAAAAAAATTAATAAGAAATTATTCCTGGTTTATAATCTATGTACAAAAAAGTACTATTAAGTGTATTCTAACTAAATATATAAAAATACTAGTGAAAACAAGGAAGTAATAAATTCTGGGGAAGCAAAGGAGAAGATGATGCTAGATAAAGTCATTTGGGGTGTAACCAAATTTTGTAGCTGCTACTCTCCAGACAACCTTAGGAGAGCTACAGAAACTTCCTTCTGCCCCAGTTTCCTCAGTTTGTGTAACAGGGCTGGTATTAGTTCCTGCTTACTAAGGGTTGTGCTAGACTAAATACAGTAGATATAATACAGTTAACATGGTCCTGGCAGATACATAGTATACAGATACATAGTATGCAGATACATACAAATTAATGTAGCAGGATGTTTTTGCTGTTTATTATCTGATCTGAAGTCACAAGTTAGATAATAATCAGTTTAGAAGTATAGAAGAAACCACTAGCATTAATGCTGTGGTCTAGCCCATCTGTGGAGAAGGAAATGGCAACCTGCTCCAGTATTCTTGCCTGGAAAATCCTATGGACAGAGGAGTTGATGGGCTACAGTCCACGGGGTCGCACGAGTTGGACAAGAGTTAGCGACAAAACCTCTAGCCCGGCTGAGCTGCGCCAAATACAGACCCTGGATCACCTGCTTCCAAATTACCCTGTAAAAGAGAAGATGTTTAAAAAAAAATATGTATTTCTAAACTCACCAAAAAATTATGTTTCTAGACTTCACAGAAGCAAAATACTTCCTGGTAGCTAAGACTTGGAATTTTTGGTTTTTAATCACGATTGTTCCATGACTCTCATGCTTGCCTAAAAATGAGAATCATTAATACAGAGTATTAACCACACCAGATACAAAACTCCAGAGACTACCAACATTTAGAACTCAGGAAAAGGAAAAGCTGAACAGAAGAGGATGAGTAGCCACAGATGTAGATGAGGGAGGCTGTTGACACAAGAAAACAGTTTTAAAATTCAAGGGAGAAAAAGCTTTAAGAAAACATGGTTGCCCGTTTCTAACTCTTATTCTGAAATTCTCTCTTTAAAAACAAAGAGAAATATTTCAGGCATAGGCAAAATAATGTAAGTATTTTTATATACCTGCTACCAATCTAAAAAATTAAAAATCACCTGAGTGTTTTGCTATCCCCTCAAAATTGCAAATTCTCCTCTTGATGCTCTCCTATCCCACATGACCAAGTATTTACTATTTTCTGCATTTCTTTATACTCGAATATATGACTATGCATCCCTTTTCAAAGAACATATTTTGAACTTGAATTTTATAATACATCTGCTTTAAAGTTGATTTTACTTCAATATTACTTTTGTGAAATCCATCCATGATGTTGTATTGTGGCTTAGGTTCATTTTTCATGTTCTGTATTGAATTATGCTTTATTAAAAGTTTACAATTTGATTATCCTATCTCCTACTGATATTTAGATAATTCTCTGTTTTCTATGCCATAAATATTTGTTTCCTGTGTATACAAGTTAATCTGTTCTCATTTTAATAGTGTTTTTATTGCCAAATTGCTCTCCATACTTTACCAATTTACATACCTAAGACTATGTTTTTAGAAGACAGCTTTCTGTAGATCCCTTGACTTTTTACATATCATATGTGCAGAGGCACTGTCTTTTTATTCCAGTCTATCTTTTCAAGGTTATTTTCATAGCAAACATCCTTAGAATATAGAGACCTCCTGTGGAGCAGAAGGAAAGCTTATTTAATGTCTAGTATAATGAATATAATGTCTCCCTCTTGGGCAGTGGTTGGACAGATTTGGGTACTTACTGTCACTTATAAAAGACTTAAGTCTTTTTAGCTCAGGATCCCAGAGACGTGATACAAACAAAAGGTATGTGCAAGATCCAACTGGTCACTTCTTCATCACTGTGGGGGAATAGGGAGGCAAAGGGAACTGGTTTGAAAGTAAAGCTTGGGCTGTCTTCTGTGTTGTGAATCCTTTTCTCTGTCCCAGTAGTCAGGACTTTTCTGCTGATGCCCATGATCCTATTGCAGGCTAACTTGTTTGCTTGTAAGCAGACTAATATCTTACCCATCCACCCTCCCCTGCTCCAGATTCTTGACAGGTATAAATATTCTCATTGCTTTGTGTTAACAACAAACCTTAATGTTGTTATCTTTATAAGCTTCTGTTTTTCTGGGAAATAATATTGCAGTTTTAATTTTCACTTCCTTGTTTCACAGTGAGGTTGAGCCTTTTCTGTAATTCTTTATTTGGGCTTTCTCATTTATGAAATACCTGTTCCTATTAGACTCTTTGCTATTGAATTATTTTTCTTATTTCATTATAGGGGTTTTTAATACATTCTGGTTAACTGTATTTGTTCTAAATATCTTTTTCCAAACCTCTGCCTATATTTTACCTGTTTATTGTGGAGCATCGATGAGAAGAAATGTTTATGTTAAAATTTTAAGTTTAATGTTAATTTCAATTTTATGATTGACTAATTTATCAGTCTTATTTTTTTGTGCTTTTCTATTCTGTTTGAGAATATCACACCTTGTGTGAGATCATAATCACATTCTTCTGTGTTTTTCTAAATGATTTAACTTTTATCTTTTAAATTTAAGTATTTGATTTTCCTGAGACTGTTCTTTCTAAGATATGTGATAGGGATCACATTCATGTATTTTTTTATATACACAACCAATTGAGTGGAATATATTTTCATGTCTTCTATGTGAACAATTCCCCACATAAATTAATATATGGGCTTTCCGTTCCATTTCATTATTTTGTTTGTCATTTGTCTAATCTTGTGCTAATAGCGTGTACTTGAGATTTTCATTTCCAGAAATATAGCAGGCTAGGTGATATAATTAACAGTAACCCACCCTCAGAAAACAAGCAAATAAACAAATATATGTATATATATATGTGTGTGTATATATATGTTTTATATATATATATATGATATTTTCTTCCCCTGGTGGCTTAGCAGTAAAGAATCTGTCTGCCAATACAGGGGACACAGGTCTAATCCTTGGGTTAGGAAAATCCCCTGAAAAAAAATGGCAACTCACCCCAGTATTCTTGTCTGGGAAATCCCATGGACAGAGGAGCCTGGCTGGTTATAGTCCATGGGGTCCCAAAGAGTCAGACATGATTTAGTGAGTAAACAACAACAATGGTATGTACATATTAACATATATAGTATGTATATTGCTTTTGCCTTCAGTTATTACCAATCCAGGCAAACTTGAACTTTGATTCTTAGAGTTTGGTGGTGGTAAGGAATGAAAACCCAAGTCCTATCCAAAGCAAGGGCTTCCCAGATGACACTAAGGGTAAAGAACCCACCTGCCAACACAGTAGATGCAAGAGACACAGGTTTGATCCCTGAGTTGGGAAGATACCCTGGAGGAGGGCATGGCAACCCATTCCAGTATTCCTGCCTGGAGAATCCCATGGACAGAGGAGCCTGCTGGGCAACAGTGCATAGGGTCACAAAGAGTCTGACTGAAGCGACTTAGCACCCCAAAAAAGGGACCATCTTCATTTTAATCTGTGACACCAAAGGGTTTCATATTTAAAGTAAAAGTGAACCATACTGTTAATGCCCCTTGCAGAATGTCAGAAACAAAGGTACATCTTTAATGAAATACAACTTTGTCCTAGGCCCTAAAGAATCTTCAGCAATAGTATTTTTAACCACATGATCAACACACAGTTAAAAATATCAGGAACATTATTATATAATTCTTTTAATTTCAGGCTGGACAGCAACGATGGTGGGAACAAGAGATTAAAATAAATGGGAATATCCAAAAGGGAGAATTAATTACATATAACTTGACTGAGTTAATTAAACCAGAGGCTTATGAAGTCCGACTGACTCCTCTCACCAAATTTGGCGAAGGAGATTCAACAATTCGTGTCATCAAATATAGTGGTAAGTAACTTTTTGTTTAAAAGAATTTATTTATATACTAAACTACCTAGAAAGTTGTAACTATCTACCAAATTTAGACACAAACTAAAATTTAACATACTGACTTTCTGGGCCATTAGCCAAGTGAGAAAAAAATCCCGTAATACTTAATCATCATAAATTGTAATATTTAGCTTTGAATATAGAGGTATAGACAAGTGCTTAATTAACTTTGAACCTCAGAGATAATGTCATGAATGTCTTATTATTTTCTATGTCATAGTTATGAGGCAGTATGTATACATTTTTCACAAATTCTTAATGATTTTAAAATTTATATCAAGAAGTTAGGAAATGTGATTGAATTTTTAAGTTTTTATCATTTTTTGGAGTAGCTTTAAATTCACATTAAATTGAGTACAAAGTGCAGTGTTCCCATGTATGTCCTCTCCCTTGTCACAGCTTCCCTACTATTTACATCTTACATTAATGTGGCATATTTGTTAATAGTTGATTAACAAATATTGATATATTATTAAAGTCAATAGTTTATATCAGGGGTCAGTTTTTATGTTACACAGTTTTGCATTTTCCAAAAAGTTGGGTTGGAATCATGCAACATATAACCTTTCCAAACTGATTTATTGTATTTAGCAATATACATTTAAAGCTTTTATATAAATTTGTGTGGCCTGATAGCTCATTATTCTTTATTGTCAAGTAATTTCCCATTGCATAGGCATACCACAGATTGTTTAACCATTTACTTATTGAACAACATCTTAGTTGATTTTTTTTTCATCGTTTTTTTTTCCTTTAGAACACTGAATTTAATGTGTATATGTTAGTGATAATTTTCCTTTATAAACAATATGCATTTACTATTTCTTTACTATTTAAATGTCCTACTTAAACAAATGTAGAAAATAGTGTAAAACTGTGACAAAGTTGATCAAAAACTTATAATAGTTCAAATAGGAATAATGTTGATTTATATGATATTATTTTTCATATGTACCTGACAGATTAATATTTTATCATTTGAAATTTATATGCATTTTTGGTTGAAATTTATTGTGTTCAAAGCCTAGCTCTAAAATCATCAATGTATTTTTCAAGGTTCTGTATGTTTTGTTACCTCAGTGGAATATTTTTCTTTTTATTATTGATTAAGGCTTGAGTTTAAAAGATAATAGAATGATGGTTTTTGCAGCTGAAGTTTTCCATTCTGTTTAGCATTAAGTATGTTTTCCTACTTACAAGGGCAACAGTGAATACTGTCAAAGTAAAAAATACAGTGAAATTATTAAAACCTCACTAGAGTTACAAGATTACCTGTATTTGCTCTCATCAGTCAGAGTATACATTGGGCATGACAAATTCAATTTTCATTAAAAAATGAAATATGGAATATCTAGTGGAATATTCATACAAGATCAAGGAATATAGAATCATTAGAATCACTGCATATATTTTCTTGAATATGATTCTTTTTAAAATGTACCTTTTTATCTTAATGATATAAATATTAGAGCAGAATAGCAACTGCTATTCTGTAATCACTTTCATGATTCCATCAAACAAACAACTACATTACATCTCAGTATAATTGTCTAAAGTTTTTGCATCAAATATTTTCATAAAATATGAATTATCTCCTCCTAATATTTATGCTCCCTTTCCTCCAAGGTGTAAAACTGCAAACTATGTAATATATGGAGGGTATTGGAAACCATAATTAATACTCTTTTAAAGGTGAAGATATTAAGACCCAGAAAGTTTCAGTGTCCTGTCTCAGTAAACAATTATATGACATGACTAACTGATGAAAACTAGAGATCACTCCTAAATGACAGAAATCTTTACCTATTTGCTCAGTTTAGAAATTATTAGAACTTGTCTTACAGAGATATAGAAAAAAAATCTTCAGAAACTCAATTTAGTTTTTATTGAAAACTCTGATGTAACAAACAGAAATGAAAAATAAATCTGGAAAATCAGTATTATGTTTAGTTCCAACTTTCTTTTTAATTATCTTTATAACTTGTCATGCTTATTAAAATCTTAAATATTTTCATTAAAATTTGCTTTTATAGAGTATGGATTTGGGTAAAGTATAGTTTAGTGTGTGTAAGCATACATTGTCTATATGCATCCATAAGAAATTCAACATGCTATTAATAGTTTTAAAGAAGAAAAGTGGACTCACTGCAATATTTCAAATTAGAATGGCAAATTTTTACAAGGTTAATCATGATATTTGTAGTGAATTTGCGGTCTAAAATGTTGTAGAAGTCTCAAAATTCAGTCTGGTCATGGGATACATGTAGCTGTGACATTGCTTAGAACTAAATTATAATTCAAAGATGCTTACTTCTTTCAAAAACAATGTATAAAATTAAAATTTATATTATCCTAATTATAAAATAATTTTAATTTCAATAGTTAATTTTCAAATTAAAACATATGATACCTGAGACTTTCCAACTGGTTCTAGTGGTAAAGAACCCACCTGCAATGCAAGGGACATAATGAGATACAGGTTTGATCCCTGGGTGTGGAAGATCCTCTGGAGAAGGCCCTGGCAACCCACTCCACTATCCTTGCCTGGAGAATCCCATGGACAGAGGAGACTGGCGGGCTACGGTCCATAGGGTTGCACAGAGTTGGAGGTGACCGAAGCAACTTGGCACGCATGCACCTTGCAAGAAAGGGATTTTTTTTTTTTCCTGTTTTTCAGTGGAACTCATAAATGTATAGTCCCTTCTCTATGTTATTCATTTCATAATTTGCAATGGGGCAAATACAGGTAGAGCAGCTAAAATAATGGGAATACTCTGTCTTCTTGATGTAGAAATAGTAAAAAGTAATTTGTTGATAAACTAATCACTTTGTTAAAATTGATCTCAGTGTACTAAATGTACAAATTTTATATGAAGATGCTTTGTTCACGTGTGTGCATTTATGACATTCATTTTGTATTTTACTACTATGTCCAAGTTTAACAAAAGTGCTTAATGGCAAACACTAGGAACCAGCAACAAAATCGACAATATTCTGGAGGTTAGATTAACAACCCATTTTAATCTTAGGAGAGTGCAATAATGCTTTCTTTCATCCAGAATGAAATTTTCTCTCAGAGTTATAAATGCTTAATCAATATATACAGATACCATTTTGTCTCTTAGGATAGATATAGTTTTGTTTTTGCTTCAGTAATATTTAAAGTATTCACTTCTTTTCAGGTAGAAATCAATTGGCACTTGTAAACACACTTAGTTTTTTGAGATAAATATTTCTTCTTGAGATAAATATTGCAAAAATGCAAATGCACTACCTATCATTTGAAAACTGTGTGTGTGTGTGTGAAAGTAATTAAAACAGCATCAGAGTAGCTATTTGTTTTGGCTCATACACAATGACATGATTTGAGGATTGCTTTATTTTCATATATACCATATATTTTAAACAGAAATAGACAATAGCAAAAATACTGAAGTGTATTCTCTGTTAGATAATTGCATTCATTGTTAAAACATCGAGATTATAGCTTGTCAGCCTCAGTTTTGATTACTTGGTTTTGTTTAGCAATGTTTAAGATATAAAAAATCAGCTACTATATACCTTGGGAAATGAACAAATCCCGTGTGCCATTTAGCATTGATCATTTGGGTACTTTGAGGCTGTTATTGCTGAGTTCCAAAGTAGACTCTATTCAGTCTTCTAGAACAAAATGGATTGCAGATATAATTCTCTCTAGTCACAGTGGGGAAGATCATTAAGTTTTAGCTAGGCACTTATGAGACACTGATTAGACTTTTATTTATAAAAGACATTTAAGCCATGCTAACATTATTTTTTGCTTTTCTTGTAGCTCCTGTTAATCCTCATTTGAGTAAGTATATTTTCACTTTAAAAATGGCACTATATTTGACAATTAATACAAATAAAAAATACATAAATATACAAAGGTTGTTTATCAATTGTTCATATTTGGGTTGACATAGAGTGTCTTAGAAATAATAAAACTGGTGTTAATTGTAAACTTTGAATTTCAAAGACTATGGGCATAAAGACAAATAATTTAATATAGATAATTGACTTTTCCTAAATATTGAGCCATTTCTCCAACATGCTTAACAATTGTTATTTGTGTAACTGTGGTTTATTTGTTCCTTTTGTGGCATTGTATATTATTTGTATTGCTATTATTGATGTCTTTAATTTTCACCATTTGATTTCTATATTCCACTCATGAAATATTATATTCACTTAGAAAGTTGGTATTTTAATGGTTCAGTCAAGATTTTTCACTAATCACTATTCCATATTCCAGTCTTATATGAAGAAAAAATAATTTGATCACCATCCTCTTAATAATATTTCATTTTAAAATTAAGAATTGATTTTTGTCCCTTATTTTGTGTCTAGCAAGATATTGTTCTTGTCTAACAAAGAAAGAAGAGCCATCTTTGTACTCTTAGTCCTATCTATTCAGCATTCTCAATTTCCTATCCTTAGTGAAGAAAATGTCCAAATCTGTTTTTTTCATTTTACTGTATTCTCTTTTCTTCTTTGGCCTTTAACTGATTATATAACATAGACCAAATTACATAGCCTCTATTCTTTCTGTGTTTCCTCCCAAAGATCCTCTTTTACCCTGCTTTTGCATAGCCAAACACTAATACTGAATATTTTTATAGATCTTTATTGTTCACATCTTGCCTCAATGCATAAAAGTTCATTTAATCATCCCAATGACCTTTTAATGCAGCTATTATTATCAACTCTTTGAGGTTCATTTTTCTTATAATGTTTAGCACAAATGCTTCTTCCGCCACTAATTACTCCCTCATTTTGATTTTCAATTACAATTTATCTTCATCTATGTGGAAGTTATTTTTTATTTTCTCATATCCTCCAGTAAACTGTAAGATACTTAAGAACTAAATTCATTTCTAGTTTCTCTCCATATTTCATTATCTTTGTGTCTATAATGGCATCTCATGTTTAGCAGGTGTTCAATGATCATTTGTTAAAAGAACAAATACATGATAGTTTCAAGACGAATTAATGGCATAAATAAAATTCTCCCTGGCTTCTACTCAGGGTACTATTGCTAATTAATTACTTTATTGACTATAATTCCTTTGAAGGTAAGTTCTCTGACTGCACTTTCAGTAGAAATGTTTAAGAATAGTTATCATAGAAAGATTAAAAGTAAATACAGGGGAAAATTGACAAGCATTTCAATTCAAGGAAAGAATTTTGAACAGTCTATCTACTGAACAAAATGCATACATACTTATAGACAGGAAGTGATTGTTAACTGATTATCTCAGTCCAATATAATGAGCACCATTATTTTATGGCAGCTGAGAAAATCTTACAGAAGAGATAATATCAAAGCTGGATCCTGAAAGTTTAATAGAGGTCCCTCAGATAAAGAAGGTGAGGAAAGGCTTGCCTGTCATTGAAAAGGAGATCATGTTTGTTCACATACATAATAACTGAACAAAGCTCCATTTGTCTAGTGTACAATGTTCAAAAGTTATTTAAGTCAGAAATGTGCCCTAAATATGGACAATATTTATTAGAATTTGAATGCTTCCTTTAAAACTTGTATCCTTCAAGTCATAGTTATCAACTTCTTTTCCTCAGCAAGGACTTCAAATGTGTAAAATGGAAACCCAAATGATACATTGGATTTTCTATTTTTAAAGTAATTTCCAACATAATATTCTACACCAAAATTTCCATTGGCTGTGTACCTTTTGAATTTTTTTAATGATAGTCAATATGGTAGAATATGAAAGTTGTTTAGAAAAAAGAATTGAGTAAATATTACCTAATGATTTCTCTAAGTTATCAAAAGAAAGTAATTTTTTTTATATTTTTGACAGTCAAATGCATTTTTTATTATTAATTGATTTTTTTAAGCTTCATTACCACCTCCAGGTCCCAAACACATATGACAGTATTTTATCAAAGTCATTCATTATAGATTTGGGTTCTTAATACACGAGCTATTCAGTAAGAAAGGAAAACAGGCCAATGTGTACAAGAAGGTCATGTTTTATTTTAGATTTTTGCTAGGGAAAGTTAATTTTTCATTCCCTAAGACTACGTTTACCTACTTTCCTTAAATGCTACAGTATTTTAAATTTTGTCATTTATTTTCAAGGTATAACCTACACATGATAAAATTTACCATATTTTGTGTACACTTCTGAAAGAAGCGTTGACCAGTTTAAACAGTCATATAACCATCGCCACAAGGTTTCATTACCCCTAAAATTTCTCTGTGTTGCTTTGTAGTTCAGCTTCCTTGTACCTCAGTCCCTCGCAAACTTGTTTTATGTTACTATAATTCTGCTATTATTCAAATTAGTTACAACTTACTTAGTATTTATTCTCCACAGTTTACTAAAAGGTACCTTCCCGGTAATGATATTGTTAATGAAATTGAAGTGAAAATGAAAATCAAGCAGTTCAAGGGAAAAAAATCTGAGAAAACACTGTAATTAAAACCATTATGCAGGACAAAGGTTAACAGAGTTTTGCGAAGAACACACTGATCATAGTAAACACCCTTGTTCATCAACAAAAGAGACGACTCTACACATGGACATCCCCAGATGGTCAATACCAAAATCAAATTGATTATATTCTTGCAGCCAAAAATGGAGAAGCTCTATACAGTCAGATAGAGCAAGACCTGGAGTTCCCTCTGGCTCAGATCATCACCTCCTTATTGCAAAGTTCAGGCTTAAATTGAAGAAAGTAAGGAAAACCACCGAGCCTATCAGGTATGACCTAAATCAAACCTCTTATGATTATACAGTGGAGGTGACAAATAGATTCAAGGGCTTATATCTGAAAGACAGAGTGCCTGAAGAACTATGAACAGAGGTTTGTAACATTGTACAAGAGTAGGTGACTAAAACCAACCCCAAGAAAAAGAAATGCAAGAAGGAAAGCTGGTTGTCTTGCCTTACAAATTATGAGGCCTTACAAATAGCTGAGAAAAGAAGAGAGGCAAAAGGCAAAGGACAAAGGGAAAGATGTACCCAGCTGAATGCAGAATGTCAGAGAATAGCAAGGAGAGATAAGAAAGCCTTCTTCAATGCAAATAGAGGAAAACAATGAAAAGGGAATGACTAGAGATCTCTTCAAGAAAATTGCAGATATCCAGGGAACATTTCCTGCAAGGATGGGCACAATAAAGGAAAGAAATGTTATGGGCCTAACAGAAGCAGAAGAAGCTGAAAAGAGATGGCAAGAATACACAGGAGAACTGTACAAAAAAGGTCGTAATGACCCAGATAACCACGATGGTGTGATCACTCACCTAGAGCCAGACATCCTGGAATGTGAAGTCAGGTGGGCCTTAGGAAGCATCACTACGAACAAAGTTAGTGGAAGTGATGGAATTCCAGCTGAACTGTTTAAAACCCTAAAAGATGATGTTGTAACAGTGCTGCACTCAATATGCCAGCACATTTGGAAATTCAGCAGTAGCCACAGGACTGGAAAAGGTCAGTTTTCATTCAAATCCCTAAGAATGGCAATGCCAAAGAATGCTCAAACTACCATAAAATTGCACTCATTTCATTTGCTTGAAAAATAATGCTCAAAATCCTTCAAGCTAAGCTTCAACAGTACATGAACCGAGAACTTCCAGATGTGCAAGCTGGATTTAGAAAAGGCAGAGGAACCAGAGATCAAATTATCAACATCTGCTGGATCACAGAATAAAGCAAGGGAATTTCAGAAAACCATCTACTTCTGTTTTATTTACTACACTAAAACCTTTGACTGTGTAGATCACAACAAATTGTGGAAAATTCTTAAAGAGATAGAAATATCAAACCATTTTAATTGGCTCCTGAAAAACCTGTATGTAGGACAAGAAGCGACAGTTAGAACTGGACATGAAACAGCAGACTGGTTCAAAATTGGGAAAGGAGTACATCAAGGCTGTGTATTGTCACATTGCTTATCTTAACGTATATGCAGAATACATCATGCGAAATGTGAGGCTGGATGACTCACAAGCTGGGATTGTGAGAGAGAAATATCAATAACCCCAGATATGCATATGGTACCACGTAATGGTAGAAAGCAAAGAGGAAATAAAGAACCTCTTGATGGGGTGAAAGATGAAAGTGAGAAAGTTAGCTTAAAACTTAAAACTCAACATTCAAAAAATGCAAATCATGGCATGCAGTCCCATTACTTCATGGCAAACATGGGGAAAAAGTAGAAGCAGTGAAAGATTTTATCTTCTTGGGCTCCAAAATCACTGTGGATGATGACTGCAGTCATGAAAATAAAAAATGCTTGCTTCTTGAAGCTGAAGCTCCAGTACTTTGGCCACCTGATGGGAAGAAATGACTCATTGGAAAAGACCCTGATGCTTTGAAAGATTGAAGGCAGAAGGAAAGAGGGACAGCAGAGAATGAGATGGTTGGATGGCATCACCTACTCAATGGACATGAGTTTGAGCAAACTCGGAGAGATGGTGAAGGACAGGGAAGCCTGGAATGCTGCCATTAATGGGGTCCCAAAGAACCAGACATGACTTAATGAATGAGCAACAGAAACAATACAAACATTAAGTATTTCTATTATAATTCTAAGTTATTTCTTAAAATGAAGAAAATGTTTCTAAATCTTTCTTCTTATATATTATTTATAATTGATGTGTGACTTATGCATCATTGACTCTTAAACTACAATTTAGCAATATTTCTTCCAAAAAAGATCATTTTGATAATAAAAATTTTTAAATGGTTTGAATTTATGTTGGCTTACATATGAAATTCTAGTTTATTTGAAATTCTTTTTAATAGAATAAAATGATTTCAAGAATATATTTAAATATATATTACATTTAATATGATAATAATTGTGATATGAGACCTCATATATTGGCAATAAATCAAGTTACTCTTAAATGTCCTTTTGCATTTTATTGACTTACATTGCCTTTAAATCAACTTATTTATCCTAAATATCCACTTCCAAAATATTTTATAGAGTAAGTTTATGAAATTTTGTCACAGTCTTGTTCTTCATTAGCCTCAAAAAACTTATGTCTTAAATTCAATTGAGGAAGTCTTTCTATTCAGAGGTATCTTTTTAAAAAAAATCTTTTGTTTGAAATTTTTAACTAAAAGCAAATATCGTTTGTTGTCAAGAGAACCATATTGTCCTCCAGGTTCATCCATGTTATTGCAAATGGCAGGATAATCATTTTCAAGGCTAAATGATATCCTATTGCATGTATCTGCCATAACTTTACTCATTCATCCATTAATGGAAACTTGGGTTAGGACTGTATAGTCCATGGGGTTGCAGAGAGTCGGACATGACTGAACGACTTTCAAATAATATTATTTTTCAAATAATATTTGACTTTCAAATAATATTATTTTGCAAATAATACTGCAGTGGACATGGAGAGCACGTATCTCTGAGGTACTCATTTCATTTTCTTTGGATGTATGTTCTTATGAGATATTACTGGATAATATGGTAGTTCTGTCTTTAGATTTTTTTTTAAGGAAACTTCATACTGTTTTTCATAATAGCTGCACCAATTTATATTCCAGCCAATAGTATCCAAGTTTTTTGTGGTTCCATAAGAGTTTTAGGAACTTTTTTTTTTTTCTATTTCGGTTAAAAAAAAAATGCCACAGATATTTTCAGAGAGGATGCATTGACTCTAAAGATCACCTTGGGTAGTAAAGATATTTTAACTGTGCTAATTCTTCCAATACAAGAATATAAGATGTCTTTCCATTTATTTGTGTCCTCTTTAATTTCTGTCATCAATGTTTTGTAGTTTTCAATGTATAAGTCTTTTATATATTTGGCTAAGTTTAATCTCAAGTATTTTATTCTTTTTGAGGCTAATGAAAATGAGATAATTTTGTTAGTTCACTTTTCTGAAAATTCATTGTTAGTGTATAGAGACACAGATTAATTCAGAAGCATGGTTCCGACTTCAAGGGCTCCACTCCCAAGAATATCTCATAAATTAACCTGTTTCAGGGGGAACATATGGAGTCTTTATTATTTAGATGTCTATAACTTTATGAACTGAAGTGTATCTGTACTCAGTTTTAACTTCATTATTTACTAGCTTAAATTAGCCAAAATTTTCTTTTCTGTGAACCTCATGAGTTAGTATTTCTGTATTTTCATAGAGTTCTGAAAGTTTGAATGAAATCATGTAAGCTTTATTTATTTTTCAATTAAGAATATTATTTACTCCTGTGTTTCAAGCAGGGCCCATTCCAGTAAGAAAACCCTTTAATACCTAGAAACATTACTACCATTCTCTGAACTTGTTGTTTGGTCTGAGCTCAGCATGTGGCTGGCATCCAAGAAATCCCAGTCCTTCCACAGGTTCTTCATAAAGTCTTTTCATTACTTTATTTCTAGTGAATTTTGAGCAAATTAGGCAAATCCACATTCAAATAAAGTATGAAAGATAACTACTTTTTAAAAATAATTTGCCGTTATCTTTCCTTAAGTAAGCTTCCATTTGTGCAAATGAGTATGTGTGACAGCATCTGCATACGTGGTGTGAAATATTAGAGGCTCAAGGTAGACAGCTTTAAAGGGCCATAAGGTAGTTTAATTAAGACCTTTTTCTAATTGTTCTGTTTGGATTGTTCCTATACTTGAAGAAGGAAAGTTGGGAAATTCTTCAGCCATAATTCAAGCAGGCAGCACATTCTTTTAATTTCAATTATTTGGATACTTCAGAGGAAAATGGTTTGGGTTTAAATTGTTAAATAAGAGGCTGATTTACATATCAAGATTATTTTTCATTTCCATTAAAATTGAAGTAGCTTTAGGTTTAGTTGTCATATTGCACATTATTTTGGCTATGGTGCCATTATTGCAACCTTGCATTATTATTGCTGTATGTTTTAAATTTTTCTTAGAAGACTATTGCAGTGTTTGCATTACTTTAACTTATTGTAATTAAAATTTGCCAACAGGAGAATTTCACTGTGGATTTGAAGATGGTAACATTTGTTTGTTTACCCAAGATGATACAGACAATTTTGACTGGACAAAACAAAGTACTGCAACAAGAAATACAAAATATACTCCAAACACTGGACCTAATGCTGATCGTAGTGGCTCCAAAGAAGGTATGAGGGTATGAAATGTTGTGTTCATATCAATCATACACCAGCCTTGGACTTTTAGAAATGCTATTATGCTAAATATGAAATGCAAGAGAATGTTTAGCTGTAGATTTAAAGATTTTGGAATAAAACATGAAATTTTTATTTATCATATCAAGTATTCAGTTATTTCCAAAGCTTGTAATCTTTCATTTTCACTGAGAACTTACTGACCTATATAAAGAGACTAGGAATTTTTTTGACAACTCAAGTCTTAAATTCCAGTTTTGCCTCATTTTTATACATTGAAAAAAAACATTTTTAATTATGTATATTATTTATTTTTATATTATATATATTTTTATAAGATACAGACTCTCCTATCAATTTTACTATTAATATATATGAAAATTATAACCTCAGTGATTTTAAATTTCATGTCACCTACTAATAATTTGCCTGCACATTTTATTTTGTCTTTTTAAAGGTTTTTATATGTACATTGAGACATCTCGACCCAGATTAGAAGGAGAAAAGGCTCGACTTCTCAGCCCTGTTTTCAGCATAGCTCCCAAAAACCCTTATGGACCCACGAACACTGCGTACTGTTTCAGTTTCTTTTATCACATGTATGGACAGCATATAGGTGAGATGGCAAAAATTACTGCTCCTTCTAAAGTAAATCATAACTTGGAACCAAAAGGTTCACAAACACACAGGATGAAGTTAATTTTAGTCAAAGAATATCATCATTACATTTTTAATGACTTAACTGCACACTGACAATAAGATGCTAAGAATGTTCCCCCATCATGTTCTAATTTCCCAAATTTAGATTAGAATTTGAAATTTGGGAGCATTACCTACCTCCTCCGGAATCATAATTTAGGCCGACCTAAATTAGGTTAAGTTCTTCATGAGATCTTCTTGGGACTCAATACCAGCATAGTTTACACTGTTTCTTTCCAAAGAAATGTGCTTGAATAATGACTCAATGTATATTAATGACGG
The DNA here is from genome assembly GCF_019320065.1 of Cervus canadensis. Lineage (NCBI taxonomy): Eukaryota > Metazoa > Chordata > Mammalia > Artiodactyla > Cervidae > Cervus > Cervus canadensis. Next base: position 34,808,872 of record NC_057391.1, read on the forward strand.
TGAGAAAATGTATTGCCATATTTGGAAGACCAGCGCTTTTAGCAGTATCTACACATTTGGAATATTGGTGTGATAGCTTCTTGTTTATAAAGTGTGCCTAAATACCTAGTAGGATTTAAAAATATCCTTGATCCTGAGAAACATACAAAGATGAAGACACACTTCCTACCCTTAGAGATCCTAAGTAACGGAAGCTAAGATGAGTAACCACCCAATCATGCTAGGCAGAATACCACATAACCTCAAGAAAGAACCTAATAAACTTGTTAAGAGTAGGGAGGTAGGGGACATAAGGAGTTCATACAGATCTACAATTCTTTATGTGTAATTATAAAATCAAAACAACTGAACACAAACTGTTTTAAATTTAATTATTTGGCAACCACTTTCTAGCCTGATCTGCATATGCTAGCATATATGGCTTGAACTGATATAAACCCATGTATAGTCTTTATTTATCCAAATTAATATGAACACATGTACTATTTTCAGCAAAAATATTATTGTGTTTAATTGTGGGATTCTGTTTTAGTTCTTAAGAACTAAAGAACTAAACTTTAAGAACTAAAACAGAATACATATTATATAAGACATACACTCTTAACTATAAAATAAGATAAAATTCTGAATGGTGAAGCCTATTTAGCTCTACAGAGCTTGGCACAGGGCTGTAGATCTTTATTTATTTGGAGGATAAGACAGTGCTTTGGGACAAAGGGAAACGTTTCTCTATGAAAGAAGGGTACATTTTCAATAGACAGAGATAAGCATAGGGAAGATTGTTATTATTGTTGTTCAGTCTCTTGGTCGTGTCCAACTCTTTGCGACCCCATGGAGAGCAGCGCACCAGACTTCCCTGTCCTTCACCATCTCCCAGAGCTTGCTGAAACTCATGTCCATCGGGTTGGTGATGCCATCAACCATCTCATACTGTGTTGTCCCCTTCTCTTCCTGCCTTCAATCTTTCCCAGCATCAGGGGCTTTTCTAATGAGTTGACTCTTTGCATGAGGTTGCCAAAGTATTGGAGTTCAGCTTCAGCATCAGTCCTTCCAATGAATATTCAGAGCTGATTTCCTTTAGGATTGCTTGTTTGATCTCCTTGCAGTCCAAGGGACTTTCAAGAGTCTTCTCCAACACCACAATTCAAAAGCATCAATTTTTTGGCACTCAGGTTTCTTTATGGTCCAACTTTCTCATTCATACTTGACTACTGGGAAAACCATCACTTTGACTCTAAGGACCTTTGTTGGCAAAGTGATGTCTCTGCTTTTTAGTACGCTGTCTAGTTTTGTCATAGCTTTTCTTCCAAGAAGCAAGTGTCTTTTGATTCCATGGCTGCAATCTACCATCTGCAGTGATTTTGGAGCCCAAGAAGATAAAGTCTGTCACTGTTTCCGTTGTTTCCCCATCTATTTGCCAATAAGTGATTAGACCAGATGCTATGATCATCACTTTTTAAATATTGAGTTTTAAGCCAGCTTTTTCACTCTCCTCTTTCACCTTCATCAAGAGGCTCTTTAGTTCCTCTTTGCTTCCTGCAAATAGGGTGGTGTCATCTGCATATTTGAGGTTATTGATATTTCTCCCGGCAATCTTGATTCCAGCTTGTGTTTCATCCTGCCTAGCATTTTGCATGATATAATCTGCATATAAATTAAATAAGCAGGAGGACAATATGCAGTCATTATGTATTCCTTTTCCAATTTGGAACCAGTCTGTTGTCCCATGTCCAATTCTAACTGTCGCTTCTTGATCTGCATACAGGTTTCTCAGAAGGCAAGTAAGGTGGTCTGGTATTCCCACCTTTTTAGAATTTTCCACAGTTTGCTGTGATCCACACAGTCAAAGGCTTTGGCACAGTCAATAAAGCAGAAATAGATGGTTTTCTCGAATTATCTTGCTTTATTCTGTGATCCAACAGATATTGACAATTTCATCTCTCATTCCTCTGCCTTCTCTAAATCCAGCTTGAACATCTGGAAGTTCTTGATTCATGTACTGTGGAAGCCTGGCTTGGGGAATTTTGAACATTACTTTGCTAGTTAGTGAAATGAATGCAATTGTGTGGTAGTTTGAACATTCTTTGGCATTGCCTTTCTTTGGGATTGGAATGAAAACTGATCTTTTCCAGTCCTGTGGCGACTGCTTTTTCCAAATTTGCTGGCATACTGAATGCAGCACTTTCACAGCATCATCTTTTAGGATTTGAAATAGCTCCACTGGAATTCTATCACCTCCACTAGCTTTGTTCATACTGATGCTTCCTAAGGCCCACTTGACTTTGTAGAGAAGATTAGGGTCTGGTAATGAAAAAACAAAATGTAGGATGTGAGAATAACATTAATTGTCAATATAAATTTAACAAATCTAAAAATGTAAATTTGTTGTTGTTCTTTAGTCACTAGGTCGTGGTCAACTCTTTGAGACACTATGGACTGTAGCCCTCCAGGTTCCTCTCTCCTTGAGATTTCCCAGGCAATAATACTGGAGTGGGTTGCCATTTCCTTCTCCAGGGGATCTTCCCAACCCAGGGATGGAACCTGTGTCTCCTGCATTGCAGGTGGATATTTTATCACTGAGCCACCAAAGAAGCCCCTAAAAATAAAAATATTTTCCTATAAATTAATAAATTTGTGCACATGTTACCAGCTATTGTACTTATTTAAGTGAAGTAGATGGGGAAACAGTAGAAGCAGTGTCAGACTTTATTTTTTTGGGCTCCAAAATCATTGCAGATGGTGATTGCAGCTGTGAAATTAAAAGACACTTACTCCTTGGAAGGAAAGTTATGACCAACCTAGACAGCATATTAAAAAGCAGAGACATTACTTTGCCAACAAAGGTCTGTCTAGTCAAAGCTATGGTTTTTCCAGTGGTCATGTATGGATGTGAGAGTTGGACTGTGAAGAAAGCTGAGTCCTGAAGAATTGATGCTTTTGAAGTGTGGTGTTGGAGAAGACTCTTGAGAGTCCCTTGGACTGCACGGAGATCCAACCAGTCCATCCTAAAGGAAATCAGTCCTGGGTGTTCATTGGAAGGACTGATGCTGAGGCTGAAACTCCAGTACTTTGGCCACCTCATGTGAAGAGTTGACTCATTGGAAAAGACCCTGATGCTGGGAGGGATTGGGGGCAGGAGGAGAAGGGGACAACAGAGGATGAGATGGCTGGATGGCATCACCAACTCGATGGACATTGAGTTTGAGTAAACTCCGGGAGTTGGTGATGGACAGGGAGGCCTGGCGTGCTGCGATTCATGGGGTCACAAAGAGTCAGACACGACTGAGCGACTGAACTGAACTGAACTGAATCCTTTTAATAAGTTTATAAAGATGAGCATCATTATCCATCTTTTACAGTTAAGAAAGTTTAACCTTTGTGAATTTGTGTGAATTGCAAGTAATTGTTTATGCTGGTTTCAAATTCATAGCCAAAATTATTAACCAGTATTCTTTATAATGGAGTGCTGCTGCTGCTGCTGCTAAGTTGCTTCAGTCATGTCTGACTCTGTGCGACCCCACAGACGGCAGCCCACCAGGCTCTCCCATCCCTGGGAGTAGTTGGTGACAAACTCGAAAAGGGAAATTCTTGTGCAGTGAAAAAAAAATGCCCTCAACATGAAGTCAGGAAATCTGTGTGGGAATTTGGTTGTAGCACTCAGTCTTTGTAAGAATTTAAAGAAGTCACTTAAAATATCTGGATCTAGGTCTCCTCATCTTTAAAATACAAATAGTGATTCCTATTTCAGAAATGTGTAGTTTCAGAGCTCCCTTGGCCGTCCAGTCGTTAAGACTGTGCCTTTCAAATGCGGTTGGTATATGTTCCATCCTTGGTCAGGGAATTAATAATCCCACATATCTAGCAGCCAAAAAAGCAGAACATAAACAACAGAAGCAATGTTTTAACAAGTTCAATAAAGACTTTAAAAAATGATCTACATCAAAAATATCTTTAAAAAATTAAGTATCAATTAAAAAAAACTGTTGTAATTCAAGTTAAATAAGATAATGTAC